>NC_073230.2:169839250-170159500 GCF_029281585.2 Gorilla gorilla gorilla
TCATGCAGATAGCAGTGTAGATATTTCCATGTTAATAGCAATAGCGGTGTAGATATTTCCATGTCCATACAGTTAGCTGTGTAGATATTTCCATGTTCATACAGATGGCGGTGTAGATATTTACATGTTCATACAGATTGTGGTGTAGATATTTCCATGTTCGTACGGATGGCAGTGTAGATATTTCCATGTTCATACAGGTGGTGGTGTAGATATTTCCATGTTTATACAGATAGCAGAGTAGTTATTTCCATGTTTATAGAGATAGCAGTGTAGATATTTCCATGGATATACAGATAGCTGTGTAGATATTTGCATGGTCATACAGATAGCGGTGTAGATATTTCCATGTTCGTACAGATAGCGGTGTAGATATTTCCATGTTCATACAGATAGCGGTGTAGGTATTTCCATGTTCATACAGATAACGATGTAGATATTTCCATGTTCATGCAGATATCGATGTAGATATTTCCATGTTCATACAGTTAGCGGTGTAGATATTTCCATGTTCATACAGATGGCGGTGCAGATATTTACATGTTCATACAGATGGCGGTGTAGATATTTCCATGTTCGTACAGATGGCGGTGTAGATATTTCCATGTTCATAGAGATGTCGGTGTAGATATTTCCATGTTTATGCAGATAGCGGTAGAGATATTTCCGTGTTTATACAGATGGTGGTGGAGATATTTCCATGTTTATTGAGATGGCAGTCTAGATATTTCCTTGTTTATAGAGATAGTGGTGTAGTTATTTCAAAGTTTATAGAGACAGCATTGTAGATATTTCCATGTATATACAGATAGTGGTGAAGATATTTCCATGTTTATACAGATAGCCGTGTAGATATTTCCATGTTTATACAGATAGCGGTGTAGATATTTCCATGTTTATAGAGATAGTGGTGTAGATACTTTCAATTTTATACGGATAGCAGTGTAAATATTTCCAAGATCATACAGATAGCAGTGTAGATATTTCCACGTTTATAGAGATGGCAGTGTAGATATTTCCATGTTTTACAGATGGCGGTGTAGATATTTCCATCTTTATAGACATGGCGGTGTAGATATTTCCATGTTTATACAGATAGCGGTGTAGGCATTTCCATGTTTACACAGATAGCGGTGTGGATATTTCCATGTTTATGCAGATAGCGGTGTAGATATTTCCATGTTTATACAGATAGCGGTGCGGATATTTCCATGTTTATACAGATGGGCTGATATTTCCATGTTTATACAGATAGTGGTGTAGATATTTCCATCTAAATACAGATGGCGGTGTTGATATGTCCATGTTTGTACAGATGGCGGTGTAGATATTTCCATGTTCATACAGATGGCGGTGTAGATATTTCGAAGTTTATAGAGATAGCGCTGTAGTTACTTCCATATTTATAGAGAAATCTGTGTAGATATTTCCATGTATATGCAGATAGCTGTGTAGATATATCCATGTTCATGCAGATAGCGGTGTAGATATTTCCATGTTCATCCCGATGCCGGTGTAGATATATCCATGTTCATACAGATGGCGGTGTAGATATATCCATGTTCATACAGATGGCGGTGTAGATATTTCCATGTTCATACAAATGGCGGTGTAGATATTTCCATGTTCATAGAGATAGCGGTGTAGACATTTCCACATTTATACAGATAGTGGTGTAGATATTTAAAGGTTCATACAGATGGTGGTGTAGATATTTCCATCCTTATACTGATAGCGGTGTAGATATTTCCATGTTTGTACAGATGGCGGTGTAGATATTTCCATCCTTTTACAGATGGCGGTGTAGATATTTCCATGTTCATAGAGTTGGTGGTGTAGATATTTCCATGTTTACAGAGATAGAGGTGTAGATATTTCCTCGTTTATAGAGATAGCGGTGTAGATATTTCCATGTTTTTACAGATGGTGGTGTAGATATTTCCGTCTCTATACAGGTGGCGGTGTACATATTTCCATGTTTTACAGATGGCGGTGTAGATATTTCCATCTTTATAGACATGGCGGTGTAGATATTTCCATGTTTATACAGATAGCGGTGTAGATATTTCCATGTTTATAAAAATAGCGGTGCAGATATTTCCATGTTTATACAGATAGCTGTGCAGATATTTCCATCTTTACACAGATGGCGGTGTAGATATTTCCATGTTCATACAGATGGCGGTGTAGATATTTCCATGTTTATAGAGATGGCGGTGTAGATATTTTCATGTTTACACAGATGGCGGTGTAGGTATTTCCATGTTTACACAGATAGCGGTGTGGACATTTGCATGTTTACACAGATAGCGTTGTGGATATTTCCATGCTTATGCAGATAGCGGTGTAGATATTTCCATGTTTATACAGATAGCGGTGCGGATATTTCCATGTTTATACAGATGGGCAGATATTTCCATGTTTATACAGATAGCGGTGTAGATATTTCCATCTTAATACAGATGACGGTGTAGATATGTCCATGTTCGTACAGATGGCGGTGTAGATAGTTCCATGTTCATACAGATGGCGGTGTAGATATTTTGAAGTTTATAGAGATAGCGCTGTAGTTATTTCCACATTTTTAGAGAAATCTGTGTAGATATTTCCATGTATATGCAGATAGCTGTGTAGATATTTCCATGTTCATGCAGATAGCGGTGTAGATATTTCCATGTTCATCCAGATGCCGGTGTAGATATATCCATGTTAATACAGATGGCGGTGAAGATATATCCATGTTCATACAGATGGCGGTGTAGATATTTCCATGTTCATACAAATGGCGGTGTAGATATTTCCATGTTCATAGAGATGGCGGTGTAGATATTTCCATGTTCGTACACATGGCGGTGTAGATATTTCCATGTTCATAGAGATGGCGGTGTAGATATTTCCATGTTTATACAGATAGCAGTGTAGTTATTTCCATGCTTATAGAGATAGTGGTGTAGATAATTTCAATTTTATACAGATAGCTGTGTAGATATTTGCATGTTCATACAGATAGCGGTGTAGATATTTCCATGTTCATACAGAGAGCGGTGTAGATATTTCCATGTTCATACAGATAGCAGTGTAGATATTTCCATGTTCATGCAGATAGCGGTGTAGATATTTCCATGTTCTTACCAATAGCGGTGTAGATATTTCCATGTACATACAGTTAGCGGTGTAGATATTTCCATGTTCATACAAATGGCGGTGTAGATATTTCCATGTTCATAGAGATGGCGGTGTAGACATTTCCATGATTAGACAGATAGCGGTGTGGATATTTCCATGTTTATGCAGATAGCGGTGTAGATATTTCCATCCTAATACAGATGGCGGTGCAGATATGTCCATGTTCGTACAGATGGCGGTGTAGATATTTCCATGTTCATACAGATAGCGGTGTAGATATTTCCATGTTTATACAGATAGCGGTGTAGATATTGCCATGTTCATGCAGATAGCAGTGTAGATATTTCCATGTTAATACCAATAGCGGTGTAGATGCGGTGTAGTTAGCTGTGTAGATATTTCCATGTTCATACAGATGGCGGTGTAGATATTTACATGTTCATACAGATTGTGGTGTAGATATTTCCATGTTCGTACGGATGGCAGTGTAGATATTTCCATGTTCATACAGGTGGTGGTGTAGATATTTCCATGTTCATACTGATGGCAGTGCAGATATTTCGAAGTTTATAGAGATAGCGCTGTAGATATTTCCATATTTATAGAGAAATCTGTGTAGATATTTCCATGTATATTCAGATAGCTGTGTAGATATTTCCATGTTCATGCAGATAGCGGTGTAGGTATTTCCATGTTTATAGAGATAGTGGTGTAGATAATTTCAATTTTATACAGAGAGCAGTGTAGATATTTCCAAGTTCATACAGATAGCGGTGTAGATATTTCCACGTTTATACAGATGGCGGTGTAGATATTTCCATGTTCATACAGTGGACGGTGTAGATATTTCAATGTTTATAGGGATTTCGGTGTAGATGTTTTCATGTTTACACAGATGGCGGTGTAGATATTTCCATGTTTACACAGATAGCGGTGTAGACATTTCCATGTTTACACAGATAGCGGTGTGGATATTTCCATGTTTATGCAGATAGCAGTGTAGATATTTCCATTTTTATACATATAGCGGTGCGGATATTTCTATGTTTATTCAGATAGCGGTGCAGATATTTCCATGTTTATACAGATAGTTGGGCAGATATTTCCATGTTTATACAGATAGCGGTGTAGATATTTCCATCTTAATACAGATTGCTTTGTAGATATGTCCATGTTTGTACAGATGGCGGTGTAGATATTTCCATGTTCATACAGATGGCGGTGTAGATATTTCGAAGTTTATAGAGATAGCGCTGTAGTTTTTTCCATATTTATAGAGAAATATGTGTAGATATTTGCATGTATATTCAGATAGCTGTGTAGATATTTCCATGTTCATGCAGATAGCGGTGTAGATATTTCCATGTTCATCCAGATGCCGGTGTACATATATCCATGTTCATACAGATGGCGGTGAAGATATTTCCATGTTCATACAGATGGTGGTGTTGATATTTCCATGTTCGTACAAATGGCGGTGTAGATATTTCCATGTTCATAGAGATGGCGGTGTAGATATTTTCATGTTCATACAAATAGCGTTGTAGAGATTTCCATGTTCATAGAGATGGCGGTGTAGATATTGCCAAATTTATAGAGATAGCAGTGTAGTTATTTCCATGTTTACAGAGATAGCAGTGTAGATATTTCCATTGATATACAGATAGCTGTGTGGATATTTGCATGTTCATAGAGATAGCGGTGTAGATATTTCCATGTTCATACAGATAGCAGTGTAGATATTTCCATGTTCATACAGATAGCGGTGTAGATATTTCCATCTTCATACAGATAGCGGTGTAGATATTTCCATGTTCATACAGATAGCGGTGTAGATATTTCCATGTTCATACAGATAGCGGTGTAGATATTTCCATGTTCATACAGTTAGCGGTGTTATTTCCATGTTCATACAGATGGCGGTGTAGATATTTACACGTTCATACAGATGGCGGTATAGATATTTCCATGTTCATACAGATGGCGGTGTAGATATTTCCATGTTCATAGAGATGGCGGTGTAGATATTTCCATGGATATACAGATAGCTGTGTAGATATTTGCATGGTCATACAGATAGCGGTGTAGATATTTCCATGTTCGTACAGATAGCGGTGTAGATATTTCCATGTTCATACAGATAGCGGTGTAGGTATTTCCATGTTCATACAGATAACGATGTAGATATTTCCATGTTCATGCAGATAGCGGTGTAGATATTTCCATGTTCTTACCAATAGCGGTGTAGATATTTCCATGTACATACAGTTAGCGGTGTAGATATTTCCATGTTCATACAAATGGCGGTGTAGATATTTCCATGTTCATAGAGATGGCGGTGTAGACATTTCCATGATTAGACAGATAGCGGTGTGGATATTTCCATGTTTATGCAGATAGCGGTGTAGATATTTCCATCCTAATACAGATGGCGGTGCAGATATGTCCATGTTCGTACAGATGGCGGTGTAGATATTTCCATGTTCATACAGATAGCGGTGTAGATATTTCCATGTTTATACAGATAGCGGTGTAGATATTTCCATGTTCATGCAGATAGCAGTGTAGATATTTCCATGTTAATAGCAATAGCGGTGTAGATATTTCCATGTCCATACAGTTAGCTGTGTAGATATTTCCATGTTCATACAGATGGCGGTGTAGATATTTCGAAGTTTATAGAGATAGCGCTGTAGTTACTTCCATATTTATAGAGAAATCTGTGTAGATATTTCCATGTATATGCAGATAGCTGTGTAGATATATCCATGTTCATGCAGATAGCGGTGTAGATATTTCCATGTTCATCCCGATGCCGGTGTAGATATATCCATGTTCATACAGATGGCGGTGTAGATATATCCATGTTCATACAGATGGCGGTGTAGATATTTCCATGTTCATACAAATGGCGGTGTAGATATTTCCATGTTCATAGAGATAGCGGTGTAGACATTTCCACATTTATACAGATAGTGGTGTAGATATTTAAAGGTTCATACAGATGGTGGTGTAGATATTTCCATCCTTATACTTATAGCGGTGTAGATATTTCCATGTTTGTACAGATGGCGGTGTAGATATTTCCATCCTTTTACAGATGGCGGTGTAGATATTTCCATGTTCATAGAGTTGGCGGTGTAGATATTTCCATGTTTACAGAGATAGAGGTGTAGATATTTCCTCGTTTATAGAGATAGCGGTGTAGATATTTCCATGTTTTTACAGATGGTGGTGTAGATATTTCCGTCTCTATACAGGTGGCGGTGTGCATATTTCCATGTTTTACAGATGGCGGTGTAGATATTTCCATCTTTATAGACATGGCGGTGTAGATATTTCCATGTTTATACAGATAGCGGTGTAGATATTTCCATGTTTATAAAAATAGCGGTGCAGATATTTCCATGTTTATACAGATAGCTGTGCAGATATTTCCATCTTTACACAGATGGCGGTGTAGATATTTCCATGTTCATACAGATGGCGGTGTAGATATTTCCATGTTTATAGAGATGGCGGTGTAGATATTTTCATGTTTACACAGATGGCGGTGTAGGTATTTCCATGTTTACACAGATAGCGGTGTGGACATTTGCATGTTTACACAGATAGCGTTGTGGATATTTCCATGCTTATGCAGATAGCGGTGTAGATATTTCCATGTTTATACAGATAGCGGTGCGGATATTTCCATGTTTATACAGATGGGCAGATATTTCCATGTTTATACAGATAGCGGTGTAGATATTTCCATCTTAATACAGATGACGGTGTAGATATGTCCATGTTCGTACAGATGGCGGTGTAGATAGTTCCATGTTCATACAGATGGCGGTGTAGATATTTTGAAGTTTATAGAGATAGCGCTGTAGTTATTTCCACATTTTTAGAGAAATCTGTGTAGATATTTCCATGTATATGCAGATAGCTGTGTAGATATTTCCATGTTCATGCAGATAGCGGTGTAGATATTTCCATGTTCATCCAGATGCCGGGGTAGATATATCCATGTTAATACAGATGGCGGTGAAGATATATCCATGTTCATACAGATGGCGGTGTAGATATTTCCATGTTCATACAAATGGCGGTGTAGATATTTCCATGTTCATAGAGATGGCGGTGTAGATATTTCCATGTTCGTACACATGGCGGTGTAGATATTTCCATGTTCATAGAGATGGCGGTGTAGATATTTCCATGTTTATACAGATAGCAGTGTAGTTATTTCCATGCTTATAGAGATAGTGGTGTAGATAATTTCAATTTTATACAGATAGCTGTGTAGATATTTGCATGTTCATACAGATAGCGGTGTAGATATTTCCATGTTCATACAGAGAGCGGTGTAGATATTTCCATGTTCATACAGATAGCAGTGTAGATATTTCCATGTTCATGCAGATAGCGGTGTAGATATTTCCATGTTCTTACCAATAGCGGTGTAGATATTTCCATGTACATACAGTTAGCGGTGTAGATATTTCCATGTTCATACAAATGGCGGTGTAGATATTTCCATGTTCATAGAGATGGCGGTGTAGACATTTCCATGATTAGACAGATAGCGGTGTGGATATTTCCATGTTTATGCAGATAGCGGTGTAGATATTTCCATCCTAATACAGATGGCGGTGCAGATATGTCCATGTTCGTACAGATGGCGGTGTAGATATTTCCATGTTCATACAGATAGCGGTGTAGATATTTCCATGTTTATACAGATAGCGGTGTAGATATTGCCATGTTCATGCAGATAGCAGTGTAGATATTTCCATGTTAATACCAATAGCGGTGTAGATGCGGTGTAGTTAGCTGTGTAGATATTTCCATGTTCATACAGATGGCGGTGTAGATATTTACATGTTCATACAGATTGTGGTGTAGATATTTCCATGTTCGTACGGATGGCAGTGTAGATATTTCCATGTTCATACAGGTGGTGGTGTAGATATTTCCATGTTCATACTGATGGCAGTGCAGATATTTCGAAGTTTATAGAGATAGCGCTGTAGATATTTCCATATTTATAGAGAAATCTGTGTAGATATTTCCATGTATATTCAGATAGCTGTGTAGATATTTCCATGTTCATGCAGATAGCGGTGTAGGTATTTCCATGTTTATAGAGATAGTGGTGTAGATAATTTCAATTTTATACAGAGAGCAGTGTAGATATTTCCAAGTTCATACAGATAGCGGTGTAGATATTTCCACGTTTATAGAGATGGCGGTGTAGATATTTCCATGTTCATACAGTGGACGGTGTAGATATTTCAATGTTTATAGGGATTTCGGTGTAGATGTTTTCATGTTTACACAGATGGCGGTGTAGATATTTCCATGTTTACACAGATAGCGGTGTAGACATTTCCATTTTTACACAGATAGCGGTGTGGATATTTCCATGTTTATGCAGATAGCAGTGTAGATATTTCCATTTTTATACATATAGCGGTGCGGATATTTCTATGTTTATTCAGATAGCGGTGCAGATATTTCCATGTTTATACAGATAGTTGGGCAGATATTTCCATGTTTATACAGATAGCGGTGTAGATATTTCCATCTTACTACAGATTGCTTTGTAGATATGTCCATGTTTGTACAGATGGCGGTGTAGATATTTCCATGTTCATACAGATGGCGGTGTAGATATTTCGAAGTTTATAGAGATAGCGCTGTAGTTTTTTCCATATTTATAGAGAAATATGTGTAGATATTTGCATGTATATTCAGATAGCTGTGTAGATATTTCCATGTTCATACAGATGGCGGTGAAGATATTTCCATGTTCATACAGATGGTGGTGTTGATATTTCCATGTTCGTACAAATGGCGGTGTAGATATTTCCATGTTCATAGAGATGGCGGTGTAGATATTTCCATGTTCATACAAATAGCGTTGTAGAGATTTCCATGTTCATAGAGATGGCGGTGTAGATATTGCCAAATTTATAGAGATAGCAGTGTAGTTATTTCCATGTTTACAGAGATAGCAGTGTAGATATTTCCATTGATATACAGATAGCTGTGTGGATATTTGCATGTTCATAGAGATAGCGGTGTAGATATTTCCATGTTCATACAGATAGCAGTGTAGATATTTCCATGTTCATACAGATAGCGGTGTAGATATTTCCATCTTCATACAGATAGCGGTGTAGATATTTCCATGTTCATACAGATAGCGGTGTAGATATTTCCATGTTCATACAGATAGCGGTGTAGATATTTCCATGTTCATACAGTTAGCGGTGTTATTTCCATGTTCATACAGATGGCGGTGTAGATATTTACACGTTCATACAGATGGCGGTATAGATATTTCCATGTTCATACAGATGGCGGTGTAGATATTTCCATGTTCATAGAGATGGCGGTGTAGATATTTCCATGGATATACAGATAGCTGTGTAGATATTTGCATGGTCATACAGATAGCGGTGTAGATATTTCCATGTTCGTACAGATAGCGGTGTAGATATTTCCATGTTCATACAGATAGCGGTGTAGGTATTTCCATGTTCATACAGATAACGATGTAGATATTTCCATGTTCATGCAGATAGCGGTGTAGATATTTCCATGTTCTTACCAATAGCGGTGTAGATATTTCCATGTACATACAGTTAGCGGTGTAGATATTTCCATGTTCATACAAATGGCGGTGTAGATATTTCCATGTTCATAGAGATGGCGGTGTAGACATTTCCATGATTAGACAGATAGCGGTGTGGATATTTCCATGTTTATGCAGATAGCGGTGTAGATATTTCCATCCTAATACAGATGGCGGTGCAGATATGTCCATGTTCGTACAGATGGCGGTGTAGATATTTCCATGTTCATACAGATAGCGGTGTAGATATTTCCATGTTTATACAGATAGCGGTGTAGATATTTCCATGTTCATGCAGATAGCAGTGTAGATATTTCCATGTTAATAGCAATAGCGGTGTAGATATTTCCATGTCCATACAGTTAGCTGTGTAGATATTTCCATGTTCATACAGATGGCGGTGTAGATATTTACATGTTCATACAGATTGTGGTGTAGATATTTCCATGTTCGTACGGATGGCAGTGTAGATATTTCCATGTTCATACAGGTGGTGGTGTAGATATTTCCATGTTTATACAGATAGCAGAGTAGTTATTTCCATGTTTATAGAGATAGCAGTGTAGATATTTCCATGGATATACAGATAGCTGTGTAGATATTTGCATGGTCATACAGATAGCGGTGTAGATATTTCCATGTTCGTACAGATAGCGGTGTAGATATTTCCATGTTCATACAGATAGCGGTGTAGGTATTTCCATGTTCATACAGATAACGATGTAGATATTTCCATGTTCATGCAGATATCGATGTAGATATTTCCATGTTCATACAGTTAGCGGTGTAGATATTTCCATGTTCATACAGATGGCGGTGCAGATATTTACATGTTCATACAGATGGCGGTGTAGATATTTCCATGTTCGTACAGATGGCGGTGTAGATATTTCCATGTTCATAGAGATGTCGGTGTAGATATTTCCATGTTTATGCAGATAGCGGTAGAGATATTTCCGTGTTTATACAGATGGTGGTGGAGATATTTCCATGTTTATTGAGATGGCAGTCTAGATATTTCCTTGTTTATAGAGATAGTGGTGTAGTTATTTCAAAGTTTATAGAGACAGCATTGTAGATATTTCCATGTATATACAGATAGTGGTGAAGATATTTCCATGTTTATACAGATAGCCGTGTAGATATTTCCATGTTTATACAGATAGCGGTGTAGATATTTCCATGTTTATAGAGATAGTGGTGTAGATACTTTCAATTTTATACGGATAGCAGTGTAAATATTTCCAAGATCATACAGATAGCAGTGTAGATATTTCCACGTTTATAGAGATGGCAGTGTAGATATTTCCATGTTTTACAGATGGCGGTGTAGATATTTCCATCTTTATAGACATGGCGGTGTAGATATTTCCATGTTTATACAGATAGCGGTGTAGGCATTTCCATGTTTACACAGATAGCGGTGTGGATATTTCCATGTTTATGCAGATAGCGGTGTAGATATTTCCATGTTTATACAGATAGCGGTGCGGATATTTCCATGTTTATACAGATGGGCTGATATTTCCATGTTTATACAGATAGTGGTGTAGATATTTCCATCTAAATACAGATGGCGGTGTTGATATGTCCATGTTTGTACAGATGGCGGTGTAGATATTTCCATGTTCATACAGATGGCGGTGTAGATATTTCGAAGTTTATAGAGATAGCGCTGTAGTTACTTCCATATTTATAGAGAAATCTGTGTAGATATTTCCATGTATATGCAGATAGCTGTGTAGATATATCCATGTTCATGCAGATAGCGGTGTAGATATTTCCATGTTCATCCCGATGCCGGTGTAGATATATCCATGTTCATACAGATGGCGGTGTAGATATATCCATGTTCATACAGATGGCGGTGTAGATATTTCCATGTTCATACAAATGGCGGTGTAGATATTTCCATGTTCATAGAGATAGCGTTGTAGACATTTCCACATTTATACAGATAGTGGTGTAGATATTTAAAGGTTCATACAGATGGTGGTGTAGATATTTCCATCCTTATACTGATAGCGGTGTAGATATTTCCATGTTTGTACAGATGGCGGTGTAGATATTTCCATCCTTTTACAGATGGCGGTGTAGATATTTCCATGTTCATAGAGTTGGCGGTGTAGATATTTCCATGTTTACAGAGATAGAGGTGTAGATATTTCCTCGTTTATAGAGATAGCGGTGTAGATATTTCCATGTTTTTACAGATGGTGGTGTAGATATTTCCGTCTCTATACAGGTGGCGGTGTACATATTTCCATGTTTTACAGATGGCGGTGTAGATATTTCCATCTTTATAGACATGGCGGTGTAGATATTTCCATGTTTATACAGATAGCGGTGTAGATATTTCCATGTTTATAAAAATAGCGGTGCAGATATTTCCATGTTTATACAGATAGCTGTGCAGATATTTCCATCTTTACACAGATGGCGGTGTAGATATTTCCATGTTCATACAGATGGCGGTGTAGATATTTCCATGTTTATAGAGATGGCGGTGTAGATATTTTCATGTTTACACAGATGGCGGTGTAGGTATTTCCATGTTTACACAGATAGCGGTGTGGACATTTGCATGTTTACACAGATAGCGTTGTGGATATTTCCATGCTTATGCAGATAGCGGTGTAGATATTTCCATGTTTATACAGATAGCGGTGCGGATATTTCCATGTTTATACAGATGGGCAGATATTTCCATGTTTATACAGATAGCGGTGTAGATATTTCCATCTTAATACAGATGACGGTGTAGATATGTCCATGTTCGTACAGATGGCGGTGTAGATAGTTCCATGTTCATACAGATGGCGGTGTAGATATTTTGAAGTTTATAGAGATAGCGCTGTAGTTATTTCCACATTTTTAGAGAAATCTGTGTAGATATTTCCATGTATATGCAGATAGCTGTGTAGATATTTCCATGTTCATGCAGATAGCGGTGTAGATATTTCCATGTTCATCCAGATGCCGGTGTAGATATATCCATGTTAATACAGATGGCGGTGAAGATATATCCATGTTCATACAGATGGCGGTGTAGATATTTCCATGTTCATACAAATGGCGGTGTAGATATTTCCATGTTCATAGAGATGGCGGTGTAGATATTTCCATGTTCGTACACATGGCGGTGTAGATATTTCCATGTTCATAGAGATGGCGGTGTAGATATTTCCATGTTTATACAGATAGCAGTGTAGTTATTTCCATGCTTATAGAGATAGTGGTGTAGATAATTTCAATTTTATACAGATAGCTGTGTAGATATTTGCATGTTCATACAGATAGCGGTGTAGATATTTCCATGTTCATACAGAGAGCGGTGTAGATATTTCCATGTTCATACAGATAGCAGTGTAGATATTTCCATGTTCATGCAGATAGCGGTGTAGATATTTCCATGTTCTTACCAATAGCGGTGTAGATATTTCCATGTACATACAGTTAGCGGTGTAGATATTTCCATGTTCATACAAATGGCGGTGTAGATATTTCCATGTTCATAGAGATGGCGGTGTAGACATTTCCATGATTAGACAGATAGCGGTGTGGATATTTCCATGTTTATGCAGATAGCGGTGTAGATATTTCCATCCTAATACAGATGGCGGTGCAGATATGTCCATGTTCGTACAGATGGCGGTGTAGATATTTCCATGTTCATACAGATAGCGGTGTAGATATTTCCATGTTTATACAGATAGCGGTGTAGATATTGCCATGTTCATGCAGATAGCAGTGTAGATATTTCCATGTTAATACCAATAGCGGTGTAGATGCGGTGTAGTTAGCTGTGTAGATATTTCCATGTTCATACAGATGGCGGTGTAGATATTTACATGTTCATACAGATTGTGGTGTAGATATTTCCATGTTCGTACGGATGGCAGTGTAGATATTTCCATGTTCATACAGGTGGTGGTGTAGATATTTCCATGTTCATACTGATGGCAGTGCAGATATTTCGAAGTTTATAGAGATAGCGCTGTAGATATTTCCATATTTATAGAGAAATCTGTGTAGATATTTCCATGTATATTCAGATAGCTGTGTAGATATTTCCATGTTCATGCAGATAGCGGTGTAGGAATTTCCATGTTTATAGAGATAGTGGTGTAGATAATTTCAATTTTATACAGAGAGCAGTGTAGATATTTCCAAGTTCATACAGATAGCGGTGTAGATATTTCCACGTTTATAGAGATGGCGGTGTAGATATTTCCATGTTCATACAGTGGACGGTGTAGATATTTCAATGTTTATAGGGATTTCGGTGTAGATGTTTTCATGTTTACACAGATGGCGGTGTAGATATTTCCATGTTTACACAGATAGCGGTGTAGACATTTCCATGTTTACACAGATAGCGGTGTGGATATTTCCATGTTTATGCAGATAGCAGTGTAGATATTTCCATTTTTATACATATAGCGGTGCGGATATTTCTATGTTTATTCAGATAGCGGTGCAGATATTTCCATGTTTATACAGATAGTTGGGCAGATATTTCCATGTTTATACAGATAGCGGTGTAGATATTTCCATCTTAATACAGATTGCTTTGTAGATATGTCCATGTTTGTACAGATGGCGGTGTAGATATTTCCATGTTCATACAGATGGCGGTGTAGATATTTCGAAGTTTATAGAGATAGCGCTGTAGTTTTTTCCATATTTATAGAGAAATATGTGTAGATATTTGCATGTATATTCAGATAGCTGTGTAGATATTTCCATGTTCATGCAGATAGCGGTGTAGATATTTCCATGTTCATCCAGATGCCGGTGTACATATATCCATGTTCATACAGATGGCGGTGAAGATATTTCCATGTTCATACAGATGGTGGTGTTGATATTTCCATGTTCGTACAAATGGCGGTGTAGATATTTCCATGTTCATAGAGATGGCGGTGTAGATATTTCCATGTTCATACAAATAGCGTTGTAGAGATTTCCATGTTCATAGAGATGGCGGTGTAGATATTGCCAAATTTATAGAGATAGCAGTGTAGTTATTTCCATGTTTACAGAGATAGCAGTGTAGATATTTCCATTGATATACAGATAGCTGTGTGGATATTTGCATGTTCATAGAGATAGCGGTGTAGATATTTCCATGTTCATACAGATAGCAGTGTAGATATTTCCATGTTCATACAGATAGCGGTGTAGATATTTCCATCTTCATACAGATAGCGGTGTAGATATTTCCATGTTCATACAGATAGCGGTGTAGATATTTCCATGTTCATACAGATAGCGGTGTAGATATTTCCATGTTCATACAGTTAGCGGTGTTATTTCCATGTTCATACAGATGGCGGTGTAGATATTTACACGTTCATACAGATGGCGGTATAGATATTTCCATGTTCATACAGATGGCGGTGTAGATATTTCCATGTTCATAGAGATGGCGGTGTAGATATTTCCATGTTTATGCAGATAGCGGTATAGATATTTCCAAGTTTATACAGATGGTTGTGTAGATATTTCCATGTTTATAGAGATGGAGGTCTAGATATTTCCATGTTTACAGAGATAGTGGTGTAGTTTTTTCCAAGTTTGTAGAGACATCGTTGTAGATATTTCCATGTTTATTCAGATAGCTGTGAAGATATTTCCATGTTTATACAGATAGCGGTGTAGACATTTCCATGTTTATACAGATAGCAGTGTAGATATTTCCATGTTTATAGAGATAGTGGTGTTGATAATTTCAATTTTATACAGAGAGCAGTGTAGATATTTCCAAGTTCATACAGATAGCGTTGTAGATATTTCCACGTTTATAGAGATGGCGGTGTAGATATTTCCATGTTTACAGGGATGGCGGTGTAGATATTTTCATGTTTACACAGATGGCGGTGTAGATATTTCCATGTTTACACAGATAGCGGTGTAGACATTTCCATGTTTACACAGATAGCGTTGTGGATATTTCCATGTTTATGCAGATAGCAGTGTAGATATTTCCATGTTCATACAGATAGCAGTGCGGATATTTCCATCTTTATACAGATGGTTGGGCAGATATTTCCATGTTTATACAGATAGCGGTGTAGATATTTCCATCTTAATACAGATGGCGGTGTAGATATGTCCATGTTCGTACAGATGGCGGTGAAGATATTTCCATGTTCATACTGATGGCGGTGCAGATATTTCGAAGTTTATAGAGATAGCGCTGTAGATATTTCCATATTTATAGAGAAATCTGTGTAGATATTTCCATGTTTATTCAGATAGCTGTGTAGATATTTCCATGTTCATGCAGATAGCGGTGTAGGTATTTCCATGTTCATCCAGATGCCGGTGTACATATATCCATGTTCATACAGATGGCGGTGAAGATATTTCCATGTTCATACAGATGGCGGTGTAGGTATTTCCATGTTCATACAAATGGCGGTGTAGTTACTTCCATGTTCATAGAGATGGCGGTGTAGATATTTCCAGGTTCATACAAATGGCGTGTAGATATTTCCATGTTCATAGAGATGGCGGTGTAGATATTTCCATGTTTATACAGATAGCAGTGTAGTTATTTCCATGTTTATAGAGATACCAGTGTGGATATTTCCATTGTTATACAGATAGCTGTGTAGATATATGCATGTTCATACAGATAGCTGTGTAGATATTTCCATGTTCATACAGATAGCGGTGTAGATATTTGCATGTTCATACAGATAGCGTTGTAAATATTTCCATGTTCATACAGATAGCGGTGTAGATATTTCCATGTTCATACAGATAACGGTGTAGATATTTTCATGTTCATACAGTTTGCGGTGTAGATATTTCCATGTTCATACAGATGGCGGTGTAGATATTTACATGTTCATACAGATGGCGGTGTAGATATTTCCATGTTCGTACGGATGGCAGTGTAGATATTTCCATGTTCATACAGGTGGCGGTGTAGATATTTCCATGTTTATACAGATAGCAGTGTAGTTATTTCCATGTTTATAGAGATATCAGTGTAGATATTTCCATTGATATACAGAAAGCTGTGTAGATATTTGCATGTTCATACAGATAGCGGTGTAGATATTTCCATGTTCGTACAGATAGCGGTGTAGATATTTCCATGTTCATACTGATAGCGGTGTAGATATTTCCATGTTCATACAGATAACGGTGTAGATATTTCCATGTTCATACAGATAGCGGTGTAGATATTTCCATGTTCATACAGTTAGCGGTGTTGATATTTCCATGTTCATACAGATGGCGGTGTAGATATTTACATGTACATACAGATGGCGGTATAGATATTTCCATGTTCGTACAGATGGCGGTGTAGATATTTCCATGTTCAGAGAGATGGCGGTGTAGATATTTCCATGTTTATGCAGATAGCGGTATAGATATTTCCATGTTTATACAGATGGTGGTGTAGATATTTCCATGTTTATAGAGATGGCGGTCTAGATAGTTCCATGTTTACAGAGATAGTGGTGTAGTTATTTCCAAGTTTATACAGACAGCGTTGTAGATATTTCCATGTTTATTCAGATAGCGGTGAAGATATTTCCATGTTTATACAGATAGCGGTGTAGATATATCCATGTTTATACATATAGCAGTGTAGATATTTCCATGTTTATAGAGATAGTGGTGTAGATAATTTCAATTTTATACAGAGATCAGTGTAGATATTTCAAAGTTCATACAGATAGTGGTGTAGATATTTCCACGTTTATAGAGATGGCGGTGTAGATATTTCCATGTTCATACAGATAGCGGTGTTGATATTTCCATGTTCATCCAGTTAGCGGTGTAGATATTTCCATGTTCATACAGATGGCGGTGTAGATATTTCCATGTTCATACAGATGGCGGTGTAGATATTTCCATGTTTACACAGATAGCGGTGTGGATATTTCCATGTTTATGCAGATAGCAGTGTAGATATTTCAATGTTTATACAGATAGCGGTGCGGATATTTCCATGTTTATTCAGATAGCGGTGCGGATATTTCCATGTTTATACAGATAGTTGGGCAGATATTTCCATGTTTATACAGATAGCGGTGTAGATATTTCCATCTTAATACAGATGGCGGTGTAGATATGTCCATGTTCGTACAGAGGGCGGTGTAGATATTTCCATGTTCATACTGATGGCAGTGCAGATATTTCGAAGTTTATAGAGATAGCGCTGTAGATATTTCCATATTTATAGAGAAATCTGTGTAGATATTTCCATGTATATTCAGATAGCTGTGTAGATATTTCCATGTTCATGCAGATAGCGGTGTAGGTATTTCCATGTTTATAGAGATAGTGGTGTAGATAATTTCAATTTTATACTGAGAGCAGTGTAGATATTTCCAAGTTCATACAGATAGCGGTGTAGATATTTCCACGTTTATAGAGATGGCGGTGTAGATATTTCCATGTTCATACAGTGGACGGTGTAGATATTTCAATGTTTATAGGGATTTCGGTGTAGATGTTTTCATGTTTACACAGATGGCGGTGTAGATATTTCCATGTTTACACAGATAGCGGTGTAGACATTTCCATGTTTACACAGATGGCGGTGTGGATATTTCCATGTTTATGCAGATAGCAGTGTAGATATTTCCATTTTTATACATATAGCGGTGCGGATATTTCTATGTTTATTCAGATAGCAGTGCAGATATTTCCATGTTTATACAGATAGTTGGGCAGATATTTCCATGTTTATACAGATAGCGGTGTAGATATTTCCATCTTAATACAGATTGCTTTGTAGATATGTCCATGTTTGTACAGATGGCGGTGTAGATATTTCCATGTTCATACAGATGGCGGTGTAGATATTTCGAAGTTTATAGAGATAGCGCTGTAGTTTTTTCCATATTTATAGAGAAATATGTGTAGATATTTGCATGTATATTCAGATAGCTGTGTAGATATTTCCATGTTCATGCAGATAGCGGTGTAGATATTTCCATGTTCATCCAGATGCCGGTGTACATATATCCATGTTCATACAGATGGCGGTGAAGATATTTCCATGTTCATACAGATGGTGGTGTTGATATTTCCATGTTCGTACAAATGGCGGTGTAGATATTTCCATGTTCATAGAGATGGCGGTGTAGATATTTCCATGTTCATACAAATGGCGGTGTAGAGATTTCCATGTTCATAGAGATGGCGGTGTTGATATTGCCAAATTTATAGAGATAGCAGTGTAGTTATTTCCATGTTTACAGAGATAGCAGTGTAGATATTTCCATTGATATACAGATAGCTGTGTAGATATTTGCATGTTCATAGAGATAGCGGTGTAGATATTTCCATGTTCATACAGATAGCGGTGTAGATATTTCCATGTTCATACAGATAGCGGTGTAGATATTTCCATCTTCATACAGATAGCGGTGTAGATATTTCCATGTTCATACAGATAGCGGTGTAGATATTTCCATGTTCATACAGATAGCGGTGTAGATATTTCCATGTTCATACAGATAACGGTGTAGATATTTCCATGTTCATACAGACATCGGTGTAGATATTTCCATGTTCATACAGTTAGCGGTGTACATATTTCCATGTTCATACAGATGGCGGTGTAGATATTTACATGTTCATACAGATGGCTGTATAGATAATTCCATGTTCCTACAGATGGCGGTGTAGATATTTCCATGTTCATAGAGATGGCGGTGTAGATATTTCCATGTTTATGCAGATAGCGGTATAGATATTTCCATGTTTATACAGATGGTGGTGTAGATATTTCCATGTATATAGAGATGGCGGTCTAGATATTTCCATGTTTACAGAGATAGTGGTGTAGTTATTTCCAAGTTTATAGAGACAGTGTTGTAGCTATTTCCATGTTTATACAGATAGCGGTGAAGATATTTCCATGTTTATACAGATAGCGGTGTAGATATTTCCATGTTTATACAGATAGCAGTGTAGATATTTCCATGTTTATAGAGATAGTGGTGTAGATAATTTCAATTTTATACAGAGAGCAGTGTAGATATTTCCAAGTTCATACAGATAGCAGTGTAGATATTTCCACGTTTATATAGATGGCGGTGTAGATATTTCCATGTTCATATAGATGGCGGTGTAGATATTTACATGTTCATACAGATGGCGGTGTAGATATTTCCATGTTCATACAGATGGCGGTGTAGATATTTCCATGTTCATACAGATAGCGGTCTAGATATTTCCTTGTTCATACAGATAGCGGTTTAGATATTTCCATGTTCATACAGATAGCGGTGTAGATATTTCCATGTTCATACAGATGGCGGTTTAGATATTTACATGTTCATACAGATGGCGGTGAAGATATTTCCATGTTCATACAGATGGCGGTGTAGGTATTTCCATGTTCATACAAATGGCGGTGTAGTTACTTCCATGTTCATAGAGATGGCGGTGTAGATATTTCCATGTTCATAGAGATGGCGGTGTAGATATTTCCATGTTTATACAGATAGCAGTGTAGTTATTTCCATGTTTATAGAGATACCAGTGTGGATATTTCCATTGTTATACAGATAGCTGTGTAGATATTTGCATGTTCATACAGATAGCGGTGTAGATATTTCCATGTTCATACCGATAGCGGTGTAGATATTTCCATGTTCATACAGATAGCGGTGTAGATATTTCCATGTTCTTACAGATAGCGGTGTAGATATTTCCATGTTCATACAGATAACGGTGTAGATATTTTCATGTTCATACAGTTAGCGGTGTAGATATTTCCATGTTCATACAGATGGCGGTGTAG
The DNA here is from genome assembly GCF_029281585.2 of Gorilla gorilla gorilla. Classification (NCBI taxonomy): domain Eukaryota; kingdom Metazoa; phylum Chordata; class Mammalia; order Primates; family Hominidae; genus Gorilla; species Gorilla gorilla. The sequence continues at coordinate 169,859,785 of NC_073230.2, forward strand.
ATATTTACATGTTCATACAGATGGCGGTGTAGATATTTCCATGTTCGTACGGATGGCAGTGTAGATATTTCCATGTTCATACAGGTGGCGGTGTAGATATTTCCATGTTTATACATATAGCAGTGTAGTTATTTCCATGTTTATAGAGATAGCAGTGTAGATATTTCCATTGATATACAGATAGCTGTGTAGATATTTGCATGTTCATACAGATAGCGGTGTAGATATTTCCATGTTCGTACAGATAGCGGTGTAGATATTTCCATGTTCATACAGATAGCGGTGAATATATTTCCATGTTCATACAGATAACCGTGTAGATATTTCCATGTTCATACAGATAGTGGTGTAGATATTTCCATGTTCATACAGTTAGCGGTGTAGATATTTCCATGTTCATACAGATGGTGGTGTAGATATTTCCATGTTCATACAGATGGCGGTATAGGTATTATCATCTTTGTACAGATGGCGGTGTAGGTATTTCCATGTTAATAGAGATGGCTTTGTAGATATTCCCATATTTATGCAGATAGCTGTATAGATATTTCCATGTTTATACAGATGGTGGTGTAGATATTTCCATGTTTATAGAGATGGCGGTCTAGATACTTCCATGTTTACAGAGATAGTGGTGTAGTTATTTCCAAGTTTATAGAGACAGCGTTGTAGATATTTCCATGTTTATACAGATAGCGGTGAAGATATTTCCATGTTTACAGAGATAGCGGTGTAGATATTTCCACGTTTATACATATAGCAGTGTAGATATTTCCATGTTTATAGAGATAGTGGTGTAGATAATTTCAATTTTATACAGAAAGCAGTGTAGATATTTCCAAGTTCATACAGATAGCAGTGCGGATATTTCCATCTTTATACAGATGGTTGGGCAGATATTTCCATGTTTATACAGATAGCGGTGTAGATATTTCCATCTTAATACAGATGGCGGTGTAGATATGTCCATGTTCGTACAGATGGCGGTGAAGATATTTCCATGTTCATACTGATGGCGGTGCAGATATTTCGAAGTTTATAGAGATAGCGCTGTAGATATTTCCATATTTATAGAGAAATCTGTGTAGATATTTCCATGTTTATTCAGATAGCTGTGTAGATATTTCCATGTTCATGCAGATAGCGGTGTAGGTATTTCCATGTTCATCCAGATGCCGGTGTACATATATCCATGTTCATACAGATGGCGGTGAAGATATTTCCATGTTCATACAGATGGCGGTGTAGGTATTTCCATGTTCATACAAATGGCGGTGTAGTTACTTCCATGTTCATAGAGATGGCGGTGTAGATATTTCCAGGTTCATACAAATGGCGTGTAGATATTTCCATGTTCATAGAGATGGCGGTGTAGATATTTCCATGTTTATACAGATAGCAGTGTAGTTATTTCCATGTTTATAGAGATACCAGTGTGGATATTTCCATTGTTATACAGATAGCTGTGTAGATATATGCATGTTCATACAGATAGCTGTGTAGATATTTCCATGTTCATACAGATAGCGGTGTAGATATTTGCATGTTCATACAGATAGCGTTGTAAATATTTCCATGTTCATACAGATAGCGGTGTAGATATTTCCATGTTCATACAGATAACGGTGTAGATATTTTCATGTTCATACAGTTTGCGGTGTAGATATTTCCATGTTCATACAGATAACGGTGTAGATATTTTCATGTTCATACAGTTTGCGGTGTAGATATTTCCATGTTCATACAGATGGCGGTGTAGATATTTACATGTTCATACAGATGGCGGTGTAGATATTTCCATGTTCGTACGGATGGCAGTGTAGATATTTCCATGTTCATACAGGTGGCGGTGTAGATATTTCCATGTTTATACAGATAGCAGTGTAGTTATTTCCATGTTTATAGAGATATCAGTGTAGATATTTCCATTGATATACAGAAAGCTGTGTAGATATTTGCATGTTCATACAGATAGCGGTGTAGATATTTCCATGTTCGTACAGATAGCGGTGTAGATATTTCCATGTTCATACTGATAGCGGTGTAGATATTTCCATGTTCATACAGATAACGGTGTAGATATTTCCATGTTCATACAGATAGCGGTGTAGATATTTCCATGTTCATACAGTTAGCGGTGTTGATATTTCCATGTTCATACAGATGGCGGTGTAGATATTTACATGTACATACAGATGGCGGTATAGATATTTCCATGTTCGTACAGATGGCGGTGTAGATATTTCCATGTTCAGAGAGATGGCGGTGTAGATATTTCCATGTTTATGCAGATAGCGGTATAGATATTTCCATGTTTATACAGATGGTGGTGTAGATATTTCCATGTTTATAGAGATGGCGGTCTAGATAGTTCCATGTTTACAGAGATAGTGGTGTAGTTATTTCCAAGTTTATACAGACAGCGTTGTAGATATTTCCATGTTTATTCAGATAGCGGTGAAGATATTTCCATGTTTATACAGATAGCGGTGTAGATATATCCATGTTTATACATATAGCAGTGTAGATATTTCCATGTTTATAGAGATAGTGGTGTAGATAATTTCAATTTTATACAGAGATCAGTGTAGATATTTCAAAGTTCATACAGATAGTGGTGTAGATATTTCCACGTTTATAGAGATGGCGGTGTAGATATTTCCATGTTCATACAGATAGCGGTGTTGATATTTCCATGTTCATCCAGTTAGCGGTGTAGATATTTCCATGTTCATACAGATGGCGGTGTAGATATTTCCATGTTCATACAGATGGCGGTGTAGATATTTCCATGTTTACACAGATAGCGGTGTGGATATTTCCATGTTTATGCAGATAGCAGTGTAGATATTTCAATGTTTATACAGATAGCGGTGCGGATATTTCCATGTTTATTCAGATAGCGGTGCGGATATTTCCATGTTTATACAGATAGTTGGGCAGATATTTCCATGTTTATACAGATAGCGGTGTAGATATTTCCATCTTAATACAGATGGCGGTGTAGATATGTCCATGTTCGTACAGAGGGCGGTGTAGATATTTCCATGTTCATACTGATGGCAGTGCAGATATTTCGAAGTTTATAGAGATAGCGCTGTAGATATTTCCATATTTATAGAGAAATCTGTGTAGATATTTCCATGTATATTCAGATAGCTGTGTAGATATTTCCATGTTCATGCAGATAGCGGTGTAGGTATTTCCATGTTTATAGAGATAGTGGTGTAGATAATTTCAATTTTATACAGAGAGCAGTGTAGATATTTCCAAGTTCATACAGATAGCGGTGTAGATATTTCCACGTTTATAGAGATGGCGGTGTAGATATTTCCATGTTCATACAGTGGACGGTGTAGATATTTCAATGTTTATAGGGATTTCGGTGTAGATGTTTTCATGTTTACACAGATGGCGGTGTAGATATTTCCATGTTTACACAGATAGCGGTGTAGACATTTCCATGTTTACACAGATAGCGGTGTGGATATTTCCATGTTTATGCAGATAGCAGTGTAGATATTTCCATTTTTATACATATAGCGGTGCGGATATTTCTATGTTTATTCAGATAGCGGTGCAGATATTTCCATGTTTATACAGATAGTTGGGCAGATATTTCCATGTTTATACAGATAGCGGTGTAGATATTTCCATCTTAATACAGATTGCTTTGTAGATATGTCCATGTTTGTACAGATGGCGGTGTAGATATTTCCATGTTCATACAGATGGCGGTGTAGATATTTCGAAGTTTATAGAGATAGCGCTGTAGTTTTTTCCATATTTATAGAGAAATATGTGTAGATATTTGCATGTATATTCAGATAGCTGTGTAGATATTTCCATGTTCATGCAGATAGCGGTGTAGATATTTCCATGTTCATCCAGATGCCGGTGTACATATATCCATGTTCATACAGATGGCGGTGAAGATATTTCCATGTTCATACAGATGGTGGTGTTGATATTTCCATGTTCGTACAAATGGCGGTGTAGATATTTCCATGTTCATAGAGATGGCGGTGTAGATATTTCCATGTTCATACAAATGGCGGTGTAGGGATTTCCATGTTCATAGAGATGGCGGTGTAGATATTGCCAAATTTATAGAGATAGCAGTGTAGTTATTTCCATGTTTACAGAGATAGCAGTGTAGATATTTCCATTGATATACAGATAGCTGTGTAGATATTTGCATGTTCATAGAGATAGCGGTGTAGATATTTCCATGTTCATAGAGATAGCGGTGTAGATATTTCCATGTTCATACAGATAGCGGTGTAGATATTTCCATGTTCATACAGATAGCGGTGTAGATATTTCCATGTTCATACAGATAGCGGTGTATATATTTCCATGTTCATACAGATAGCGGTGTAGATATTTCCATGTTCATACAGATAACGGTGTAGATATTTCCATGTTCATACAGACATCGGTGTAGATATTTCCATGTTCATACAGGTAGCGGTGTACATATTTCCATGTTCATACAGATGGCGGTGTAGATGTTTACATGTTCATACAGATGGCTGTATAGATAATTCCATGTTCCTACAGATGGCGGTGTAGATATTTCCATGTTCATAGAGATGGCGGTGTAGATATTTCCATGTTTATGCAGATAGCGGTATAGATATTTCCATGTTTATACAGATGGTGGTGTAGATATTTCCATGTATATAGAGATGGCGGTCTAGATATTTCCATGTTTACAGAGATAGTGGTGTAGTTATTTCCAAGTTTATAGAGACAGTGTTGTAGCTATTTCCATGTTTATACAGATAGCGGTGAAGATATTTCCATGTTTATACAGATAGCGGTGTAGATATTTCCATGTTTATACAGATAGCAGTGTAGATATTTCCATGTTTATAGAGATAGTGGTGTAGATAATTTCAATTTTATACAGAGAGCAGTGTATATATTTCCAAGTTCATACAGATAGCAGTGTAGATATTTCCACGTTTATATAGATGGCGGTGTAGATATTTCCATGTTCATATAGATGGCGGTGTAGATATTTACATGTTCATACAGATGGCGGTGTAGATATTTCCATGTTCATACAGATGGCGGTGTAGATATTTCCATGTTCATACAGATAGCGGTCTAGATATTTCCTTGTTCATACAGATAGCGGTTTAGATATTTCCATGTTCATACAGATAGCGGTGTAGATATTTCCATGTTCATACAGATGGCGGTTTAGATATTTACATGTTCATACAGATGGCGGTGAAGATATTTCCATGTTCATACAGATGGCGGTGTAGGTATTTCCATGTTCATACAAATGGCGGTGTAGTTACTTCCATGTTCATAGAGATGGCGGTGTAGATATTTCCATGTTCATAGAGATGGTGGTGTAGATATTTCCATGTTTATACAGATAGCTGTGTAGTTATTTCCATGTTTATAGAGATACCAATGTGGATATTTCCATTGTTATACAGATAGCTGTGTAGATATTTGCATGTTCATACAGATAGCGGTGTAGATATTTCCATGTTCATACAGATAGCGGTGTAGATATTTCCATGTTCATACAGATAGCGGTGTAGATATTTCCATGTTCTTACAGATAGCGGTGTAGATATTTCCATGTTCATACAGATAACGGTGTAGATATTTTCATGTTCATACAGTTAGCGGTGTAGATATTTCCATGTCCATACAGATGGCGGTGTAGATATTTACATGTTCATACAGATGGCGGTGTAGATATTTCCATGTTCGTACGGATGGCAGTGTAGATATTTCCATGTTCATACAGTTGGCGGTGTAGATATTTCCATGTTTATACATATAGCAGTGTAGTTATTTCCATGTTTATAGAGATAGCAGTGTAGATATTTCCATTGATATACAGATAGCTGTGTAGATATTTGCATGTTCATACAGATAGCGGTGTAGTTATTTCCATGTTCGTACAGATAGCGGTGTAGATATTTCCATGTTCATACAGATAGCGGTGAAGATATTTCCATGTTCATACAGATAACCGTGTAGATATTTCCATGTTCATACAGATAGTGGTGTAGATATTTCCATGTTCATACAGTTAGCGGTGTAGATATTTCCATGTTCATACAGATGGTGGTGTAGATATTTCCATGTTCATACAGATGGCGGTATAGGTATTATCATCTTTGTACAGATGGCGGTGTAGATATTTCCATGTTAATAGAGATGGCTTTGTAGATATTCCCATATTTATGCAGATAGCTGTATAGATATTTCCATGTTTATACAGATGGTGGTGTAGATATTTCCATGTTTATAGAGATGGCGGTCTAGATACTTCCATGTTTACAGAGATAGTGGTGTAGTTATTTCCAAGTTTATAGAGACAGCGTTGTAGATATTTCCCTGTTTATACAGATAGCGGTGAAGATATTTCCATGTTTATACAGATAGCGGTGTAGATATTTCCACGTTTATACGTATAGCAGTGTAGATATTTCCATGTTTATAGAGATAGTGGTGTAGATAATTTCAATTTTATACAGAAAGCAGTGTAGATATTTCCAAGTTCATACAGATAGCAGTGCGGATATTTCCATCTTTATACTGATGGTTGGGCAGATATTTCCATGTTTATACAGATAGCGGTGTAGATATTTCCATCTTAATACAGATGGCGGTGTAGATATGTCCATGTTCGTACAGATGGCGGTGAAGATATTCCATGTTCATACTGATGGCGGTGCAGATATTTCGAAGTTTATAGAGATAGCGCTGTAGATATTTCCATATTTATAGAGAAATCTGTGTAGATATTTCCATGTTTATTCAGATAGCTGTGTAGATATTTCCATGTTCATGCAGATAGCGGTGTAGGTATTTCCATGTTCATCCAGATGCCGGTGTACATATATCCATGTTCATACAGATGGCGGTGAAGATATTTCCATGTTCATACAGATGGCGGTGTAGGTATTTCCATGTTCATACAAATGGCGGTGTAGTTACTTCCATGTTCATAGAGATGGCGGTGTAGATATTTCCAGGTTCATACAAATGGCGTGTAGATATTTCCATGTTCATAGAGATGGCGGTGTAGATATTTCCATGTTTATACAGATAGCAGTGTAGTTATTTCCATGTTTATAGAGATACCAGTGTGGATATTTCCATTGTTATACAGATAGCTGTGTAGATATATGCATGTTCATACAGATAGCTGTGTAGATATTTCCATGTTCATACAGATAGCGGTGTAGATATTTCCATGTTCATACAGATAGCGTTGTAAATATTTCCATGTTCATACAGATAGCGGTGTAGATATTTCCATGTTCATACAGATAACGGTGTAGATATTTTCATGTTCATACAGTTTGCGGTGTAGATATTTCCATGTTCATACAGATGGCGGTGTAGATATTTACATGTTCATACAGATGGCGGTGTAGATATTTCCATGTTCGTACGGATGGCAGTGTAGATATTTCCATGTTCATACAGGTGGCGGTGTAGATATTTCCATGTTTATACAGATAGCAGTGTAGTTATTTCCATGTTTATAGAGATATCAGTGTAGATATTTCCATTGATATACAGAAAGCTGTGTAGATATTTGCATGTTCATACAGATAGCGGTGTAGATATTTCCATGTTCGTTCAGATAGCGGTGTAGATATTTCCATGTTCATACTGATAGCGGTGTAGATATTTCCATGTTCATACAGATAACGGTGTAGATATTTCCATGTTCATACAGATAGCGGTGTAGATATTTCCATGTTCATACAGTTAGCGGTGTTGATATTTCCATGTTCATACAGATGGCGGTGTAGATATTTACATGTACATACAGATGGCGGTATAGATATTTCCATGTTCGTACAGATGGTGGTGTAGATATTTCCATGTTCAGAGAGATGGCGGTGTAGATATTTCCATGTTTATGCAGATAGCGGTATAGATATTTCCATGTTTATACAGATGGTGGTGTAGATATTTCCATGTTTATAGAGATGGCGGTCTAGATAGTTCCATGTTTACAGAGATAGTGGTGTAGTTATTTCCAAGTTTATACAGACAGCGTTGTAGATATTTCCATGTTTATTCAGATAGCGGTGAAGATATTTCCATGTTTATACAGATAGCGGTGTAGATATATCCATGTTTATACAGATAACAGTGTAGATATTTCCATGTCTATAGAGATTGTGGTGTAGATAATTTCAATTTTATACAGAGATCAGTGTAGATATTTCAAAGTTCATACAGATAGTGGTGTAGATATTTCCACGTTTATAGAGATGGCGGTGTAGATATTTCCATGTTCATACAGATAGCGGTGTTGATATTTCCATGTTCAACCAGTTAGCGGTGTAGATATTTCCATGTTCATACAGATGGCGGTGTAGATATTTCCATGTTCATACAGATGGCGGTGTAGATATTTCCATGTTTACACAGATAGCGGTGTGGATATTTCCATGTTTATGCAGATAGCAGTGTAGATATTTCAATGTTTATACAGATAGCGGTGCGGATATTTCCATGTTTATTCAGATAGTTGGGCAGATATTTCCATGTTTATACAGATAGCGGTGTAGATATTTCCATCTTAATACAGATGGCGGTGTAGATATGTCCATGTTCGTACGGATGGCAGTGTAGATATTTCCATGTTCATACAGTTGGCGGTGTAGATATTTCCATGTTTATACATATAGCAGTGTAGTTATTTCCATGTTTATAGAGATAGCAGTGTAGATATTTCCATTGATATACAGATAGCTGTGTAGATATTTGCATGTTCATACAGATAGCGGTGTAGTTATTTCCATGTTCGTACAGATAGCGGTGTAGATATTTCCATGTTCATACAGATAGCGGTGAAGATATTTCCATGTTCATACAGATAACCGTGTAGATATTTCCATGTTCATACAGATAGTGGTGTAGATATTTCCATGTTCATACAGTTAGCGGTGTAGATATTTCCATGTTCATACAGATGGTGGTGTAGATATTTCCATGTTCATACAGATGGCGGTATAGGTATTATCATCTTTGTACAGATGGCGGTGTAGATATTTCCATGTTAATAGAGATGGCTTTGTAGATATTCCCATATTTATGCAGATAGCTGTATAGATATTTCCATGTTTATACAGATGGTGGTGTAGATATTTCCATGTTTATAGAGATGGCGGTCTAGATACTTCCATGTTTACAGAGATAGTGGTGTAGTTATTTCCAAGTTTATAGAGACAGCGTTGTAGATATTTCCCTGTTTATACAGATAGCGGTGAAGATATTTCCATGTTTATACAGATAGCGGTGTAGATATTTCCACGTTTATACGTATAGCAGTGTAGATATTTCCATGTTTATAGAGATAGTGGTGTAGATAATTTCAATTTTATACAGAAAGCAGTGTAGATATTTCCAAGTTCATACAGATAGCAGTGCGGATATTTCCATCTTTATACTGATGGTTGGGCAGATATTTCCATGTTTATACAGATAGCGGTGTAGATATTTCCATCTTAATACAGATGGCGGTGTAGATATGTCCATGTTCGTACAGATGGCGGTGAAGATATTCCATGTTCATACTGATGGCGGTGCAGATATTTCGAAGTTTATAGAGATAGCGCTGTAGATATTTCCATATTTATAGAGAAATCTGTGTAGATATTTCCATGTTTATTCAGATAGCTGTGTAGATATTTCCATGTTCATGCAGATAGCGGTGTAGGTATTTCCATGTTCATCCAGATGCCGGTGTACATATATCCATGTTCATACAGATGGCGGTGAAGATATTTCCATGTTCATACAGATGGCGGTGTAGGTATTTCCATGTTCATACAAATGGCGGTGTAGTTACTTCCATGTTCATAGAGATGGCGGTGTAGATATTTCCAGGTTCATACAAATGGCGTGTAGATATTTCCATGTTCATAGAGATGGCGGTGTAGATATTTCCATGTTTATACAGATAGCAGTGTAGTTATTTCCATGTTTATAGAGATACCAGTGTGGATATTTCCATTGTTATACAGATAGCTGTGTAGATATATGCATGTTCATACAGATAGCTGTGTAGATATTTCCATGTTCATACAGATAGCGGTGTAGATATTTCCATGTTCATACAGATAGCGTTGTAAATATTTCCATGTTCATACAGATAGCGGTGTAGATATTTCCATGTTCATACAGATAACGGTGTAGATATTTTCATGTTCATACAGTTTGCGGTGTAGATATTTCCATGTTCATACAGATGGCGGTGTAGATATTTACATGTTCATACAGATGGCGGTGTAGATATTTCCATGTTCGTACGGATGGCAGTGTAGATATTTCCATGTTCATACAGGTGGCGGTGTAGATATTTCCATGTTTATACAGATAGCAGTGTAGTTATTTCCATGTTTATAGAGATATCAGTGTAGATATTTCCATTGATATACAGAAAGCTGTGTAGATATTTGCATGTTCATACAGATAGCGGTGTAGATATTTCCATGTTCGTTCAGATAGCGGTGTAGATATTTCCATGTTCATACTGATAGCGGTGTAGATATTTCCATGTTCATACAGATAACGGTGTAGATATTTCCATGTTCATACAGATAGCGGTGTAGATATTTCCATGTTCATACAGTTAGCGGTGTTGATATTTCCATGTTCATACAGATGGCGGTGTAGATATTTACATGTACATACAGATGGCGGTATAGATATTTCCATGTTCGTACAGATGGTGGTGTAGATATTTCCATGTTCAGAGAGATGGCGGTGTAGATATTTCCATGTTTATGCAGATAGCGGTATAGATATTTCCATGTTTATACAGATGGTGGTGTAGATATTTCCATGTTTATAGAGATGGCGGTCTAGATAGTTCCATGTTTACAGAGATAGTGGTGTAGTTATTTCCAAGTTTATACAGACAGCGTTGTAGATATTTCCATGTTTATTCAGATAGCGGTGAAGATATTTCCATGTTTATACAGATAGCGGTGTAGATATATCCATGTTTATACAGATAACAGTGTAGATATTTCCATGTCTATAGAGATTGTGGTGTAGATAATTTCAATTTTATACAGAGATCAGTGTAGATATTTCAAAGTTCATACAGATAGTGGTGTAGATATTTCCACGTTTATAGAGATGGCGGTGTAGATATTTCCATGTTCATACAGATAGCGGTGTTGATATTTCCATGTTCAACCAGTTAGCGGTGTAGATATTTCCATGTTCATACAGATGGCGGTGTAGATATTTCCATGTTCATACAGATGGCGGTGTAGATATTTCCATGTTTACACAGATAGCGGTGTGGATATTTCCATGTTTATGCAGATAGCAGTGTAGATATTTCAATGTTTATACAGATAGCGGTGCGGATATTTCCATGTTTATTCAGATAGTTGGGCAGATATTTCCATGTTTATACAGATAGCGGTGTAGATATTTCCATCTTAATACAGATGGCGGTGTAGATATGTCCATGTTCGTACAGATGGCGGTGTAGATATTTCCATGTTCATACTGATGGCAGTGCAGATATTTCGAAGTTTATAGAGATAGCGCTGTAGATATTTCCATATTTATAGAGAAATCTGTGTAGATATTTCCATGTATATTCAGATAGCTGTGTAGATATTTCCATGTTCATGCAGATAGCGGTGTAGGTATTTCCATGTTTATAGAGATAGTGGTGTAGATAATTTCAATTTTATACAGAGAGCAGTGTAGATATTTCCAAGTTCATACAGATAGCGGTGTAGATATTTCCACGTTTATAGAGATGGCGGTGTAGATATTTCCATGTTCATACAGTGGACGGTGTAGATATTTCCATGTTTATAGGGATTTCGGTGTAGATGTTTTCATGTTTACACAGATGGCGGTGTAGATATTTCCATGTTTACACAGATAGCGGTGTAGACATTTCCATGTTTACACAGATAGCGGTGTGGATATTTCCATGTTTATGCAGATAGCAGTGTAGATATTTCCATGTTTATACATATAGCGGCGCGGATATTTCTATGTTTATTCAGATAGCGGTGCAGATATTTCCATGTTTATACAGATATTTGGGCAGATATCTCCATGTTTATACAGATAGCGGTGTATATATTTCCATCTTAATACAGATTGCTTTGTAGATATGTCCATGTTTGTACAGATGGCGGTGTAGATATTTCCATGTTCATACAGATGGCGGTGTAGATATTTCGAAGTTTATAGAGATAGCGCTGCAGTATTTTCCATATTTATAGAGAAATCTGTGTAGATATTTGCATGTATATTCAGATAGCTGTGTAGATATTTCCATGTTCATGCAGATAGCGGTGTAGATATTTCCATGTTCATCCAGATGCCGGTGTACATATATCCATGTTCATACAGATGGCGGTGAAGATATTTCCATGTTCATACAGATGGTGGTGTTGATATTTCCATGTTCGTACAAATGGCGGTGTAGATATTTCCATGTTCATAGAGATGGCGGTGTAGATATTTCCATGTTCATACAAATGGCGCTGTAGAGATTTCCAAGTTCATAGAGATGGCGGTGTAGATATTGCCAAATTTATAGAGATAGCAGTGTAGTTATTTCCATGTTTACAGAGATAGCAGTGTAGATATTTCCATTGATATACAGATAGCTGTGTAGATATTTGCATGTTCATAGAGATAGCGGTGTAGATATTTCCATGTTCATACAGATAGCGGTGTAGATATTTCCATGTTCATACAGATAGCGGTGTAGATATTTCCATCTTCATACAGATAGCGGTGTAGATATTTCCATGTTCATACAGATAGCGGTGTAGATATTTCCATGTTCATACAGATAGCGGTGTAGATATTTCCATGTTCATACAGATAACGGTGTAGATATTTCCATGTTCATACAGTTAGCGGTGTACATATTTCCATGTTCATACAGATGGCGGTGTAGATATTTACATGTTCATACAGATGGCTGTATAGATAATTCCATGTTCCTACAGATGGCGGTGTAGATATTTCCATGTTCATAGAGATGGCGGTGTAGATATTTCCATGTTTATGCAGATAGCGGTATAGATATTTCCATGTTTATACAGATGGTGGTGTAGATATTTCCATGTATATAGAGATGGCGGTCTAGATATTTCCATGTTTACAGAGATAGTGGTGTAGTTATTTCCAAGTTTATAGAGACAGTGTTGTAGCTATTTCCATGTTTATACAGATAGCAGTGAAGATATTTCCATGTTTATACAGATAGCGGTGTAGATATTTCCATGTTTATACAGATAGCAGTGTAGATATTTCCATGTTTATAGAGATAGTGGTGTAGATAATTTCAATTTTATACAGAGAGCAGTGTAGATATTTCCAAGTTCATACAGATAGCAGTGTAGATATTTCCACGTTTATATAGATGGCGGTGTAGATATTTCCATGTTCATATAGATGGCGGTGTAGATATTTCCATGTTCATACAGATGGCGGTGTAGATATTTCCATGTTCATACAGACGGCGGTGTAGATATTTCCATGTTCATACAGATAGCGGTCTAGATATTTCCGTGTTCATACAGATAGCGGTTTAGATATTTCCATGTTCATACAGATAGCGGTGTAGATATTTCCATGTTCATACAGATGGCGGTTTAGATATTTACATGTTCATACAGATGGCGGTGAAGATATTTCCATGTTCATACAGATGGCGGTGTAGGTATTTCCATGTTCATACAAATGGCGGTGTAGTTACTTCCATGTTCATAGAGATGGCGGTGTAGATATTTCCATGTTCATAGAGATGGCGGTGTAGATATTTCCATGTTTATACAGATAGCAGTGTAGTTATTTCCATGTTTATAGAGATACCAGTGTGGATATTTCCATTGTTATACAGATAGCTGTGTAGATATTTGCATGTTCATACAGATAGCGGTGTAGATATTTCCATGTTCATACAGATAGCGGTGTAGATATTTCCATGTTCTTACAGATAGCGGTGTAGATATTTCCATGTTCATACAGATAACGGTGTAGATATTTTCATGTTCATACAGTTAGCGGTGTAGATATTTCCATGTTCATACAGATGGCGGTGTAGATATTTACATGTTCATACAGATGGCGGTGTAGATATTTCCATGTTCGTACGGATGGCAGTGTAGATATTTCCATGTTCATACAGGTGGCGGTGTAGATATTTCCATGTTTATACATATAGCAGTGTAGTTATTTCCATGTTTATAGAGATAGCAGTGTAGATATTTCCATTGATATACAGATAGCTGTGTAGATATTTGCATGTTCATACAGATAGCGGTGTAGATATTTCCATGTTCGTACAGATAGCTGTGTAGATATTTCCATGTTCATACAGATAGCGGTGAAGATATTTCCATGTTCATACAGATAACCGAGTAGATATTTCCATGTTCATACAGATAGTGGTGTAGATATTTCCATGTTCATACAGTTAGCGGTGTAGATATTTCCATGTTCATACAGATGGCGGTGTAGATATTTACATGTTCATACAGATGGCGGTATAGATATTATCATCTTTGTACAGATGGCGGTGTAGATATTTCCATGTTAATAGAGATGGCTTTGTAGATATTCCCATATTTATGCAGATAGCTGTATAGATATTTCCATGTTTATACAGATGGTGTTGTAGATATTTCCATGTTTATAGAGATGGCGGTCTAGATATTTCCATGTTTACAGAGATAGTGGTGTAGTTATTTCCAAGTTTATAGAGACAGCGTTGTAGATATTTCCATGTTTATACAGATAGCGATGAAGATATTTCCATGTTTATACAGATAGCGGTGTAGATATTTCCATGTTTATACATATAGCAGTGTAGATATTTCCATGTTTATAGAGATAGTGGTGTAGATAATTTCAATTTTATACAGAAAGCAGTGTAGATATTTCCAAGTTCATACAGTTAGCGGTGTAGATATTTCCACGTTTATAGAGATGGCGGTGTAGATATTTCCATGTTCATACAGAGGACGGTGTAGATATTTCCATGTTTATAGCGATGGCGGTGTAGATATTTTCATGTTTACACAGATGGCGGTGTAGATATTTCCATGTTTACACAGATAGCGGTGTAGACATTTCCATGTTTACACAGATAGCGGTGTGGATATTTCCATGTTTATGCAGATAGCAGTGTAGATATTTCCATGTTTATAAATATAGTGGTGCGGATATTTCCATGTTTATTCAGATAGCGGTGCGGATATTTCCATGTTTATACAGATAGTTGGGCAGATATTTCCATGTTTATACAGATAGCGGTGTAGATATTTCCATCTTAATACAGATGGCGGTGTAGATATGTCCATGTTTGTACAGATGGCGGTGTAGATATTTCCATGTTCATACAGATGGCGGTGTAGATATTTCGAAGTTTATAGAGATAGCGCTGTAGTTATTTCCATATTTATAGAGAAATCTGTGTAGATATTTCCATGTATATTCAGATAGCTGTGTAGATATTTCCATGTTCATGCAGAGAGCGGTGTAGATATTTCCATGTTCATCCAGATGCCGGTGTACATATATCCATGTTCATACAGATGGCGGTGAAGATATTTCCATGTTCATACAGATGGTGGTGTAGATATTTCCATGTTCATACAAATGGCGGTGTAGATATTTCCATGTTCATAGAGATGGCTGTGTAGATATTTCCATGTTCATACAAATGGCGGTGTAGATATTTCCATGTTCATAGAGATGGCGGTGTAGATATTTCCATATTTATAGAGATAGCAGTGTAGTTATTTCCATGTTTACAGAGATAGCAGTGTAGATATTTCCATTGATATATTGATAGCTGTGTAGATATTTGCATGTTCATAGAGATAGCGGTGTAGATATTTCCATGTTCATACAGATAGCGGTGTAGATATTTCCATGCTCATACAGTTAGCGGTGTAGATATTTCCATGTTCATACAGATAGCGGTGTAGATATTTCCATGTTCATACAGATAGCGGTGTAGATATTGCTATGTTCATACAGTTAGCTGTGTAGATATTTCCATGTTCATACAGATGGCCGTGTAGATATTTACATGTTCATACAGATGGCGGTGTAGATATTTGCATGTTCATACAGATAGCGGTGTAGATATTTCCATGTTCATACAGATAGCGGTGTAGATATTTCCATTTTCATACAGATAGCGGCGTAGATATTTCCATGTTCATACAGATAGCGGTCTAGATATTTCCGTGTTCATACAGATAGCGGTTTAGATATTTCCATGTTCATACAGATAGCGGTGTAGATATTTCCAAGTTCATACAGATGGCGGTGTAGATATTTACATGTTCATACAGATGGCGGTGAAGATATTTCCATGTTCATACAGTTGGCGGTGTAGGTATTTCCATGTTCATACAAATGGCGGTGTAGTTACTTCCATGTTCATAGAGATGGCGGTGTAGATATTTCCATGTTCATAGAGATGGCGGTGTAGATATTTCCATGTTTATACAGATAGCAGTGTAGTTATTTCCATGTTTATAGAGATACCAGTGTGGATATTTCCATTGTTATACAGATAGCTGTGTAGATATTTGCATGTTCATACAGATAGCGGTGTAGATATTTCCATGTTCATACAGATAGCGGTGTAGATATTTCCATGTTCATACAGATAGCGGTGTAGATATTTCCATGTTCTTACAGATAGCGGTGTAGATATTTCCATGTTCATACAGATAACGGTGTAGATATTTTCATGTTCTTACAGTTAGCGGTGTAGATATTTCCATGTTCATACAGATGGCGGTGTAGATGTTTACATGTTCATACAGATGGCGGTGTAGATATTTCCATGTTCGTACGGATGGCAGTGTAGATATTTCCATGTTCATACAGGTGGCGGTGTACATATTTCCATGTTTCTACATATAGCAGTGTAGTTATTTCCATGTTTATAGAGATAGCAGTGTAGATATTTCCATTGATATACAGATAGCTGTGTAGATATTTGCATGTTCATACAGATAGCGGTGTAGATATTTCCATGTTCTTACAGATAGCGGTGTAGATATTTCCATGTTCATACAGATAGCGGTGTAGATATTTTCATGTTCATACAGACATCGGTGTAGATATTTCCATGTTCATACAGTTAGCGGTGTACATATTTCCATGTTCATACAGATGGCGGTGTAGATATTTCCATGTTCATAGAGATGGCGGTGTAGATATTTCCATGTTTATGCAGATAGCGGTATAGATATTTCCATGTTTATACAGATGGTGGTGTAGATATTTCCATGTATATAGAGATGGCGGTCTAGATATTTCCATGTTTACAGAGATAGTGGTGTAGTTATTTCCAAGTTTATAGAGACAGTGTTGTAGCTATTTCCATGTTTATACAGATAGCGGTGAAGATATTTCCATGTTTATACAGATAGCGGTGTAGATATTTCCATGTTTATACAGATAGCAGTGTAGATATTTCCATGTTTATAGAGATAGTGGTGTAGATAATTTCAATTTTATACAGAGAGCAGTGTAGATATTTCCAAGTTCATACAGATAGCAGTGTAGATATTTCCACGTTTATATAGATGGCGGTGTAGATATTTCCATGTTCATATAGATGGCGGTGTAGATATTTACATGTTCATACAGATGGCGGTGTAGATATTTCCATGTTCATACAGATGGCGGTGTAGATATTTCCATGTTCATACAGATAGCGGTCTAGATATTTCCTTGTTCATACAGATAGCGGTTTAGATATTTCCATGTTCATACAGATAGCGGTGTAGATATTTCCATGTTCATACAGATGGCGGTTTAGATATTTACATGTTCATACAGATGGCGGTGAAGATATTTCCATGTTCATACAGATGGCGGTGTAGGTATTTCCATGTTCATACAAATGGCGGTGTAGTTACTTCCATGTTCATAGAGATGGCGGTGTAGATATTTCCATGTTCATAGAGATGGCGGTGTAGATATTTCCATGTTTATACAGATAGCAGTGTAGTTATTTCCATGTTTATAGAGATACCAGTGTGGATATTTCCATTGTTATACAGATAGCTGTGTAGATATTTGCATGTTCATACAGATAGCGGTGTAGATATTTCCATGTTCATACAGATAGCGGTGTAGATATTTCCATGTTCATACAGATAGCGGTGTAGATATTTCCATGTTCTTACAGATAGCGGTGTAGATATTTCCATGTTCATACAGATAACGGTGTAGATATTTTCATGTTCATACAGTTAGCGGTGTAGATATTTCCATGTTCATACAGATGGCGGTGTAGATATTTACATGTTCATACAGATGGCGGTGTAGATATTTCCATGTTCGTACGGATGGCAGTGTAGATATTTCCATGTTCATACAGGTGGCGGTGTAGATATTTCCATGTTTATACATATAGCAGTGTAGTTATTTCCATGTTTATAGAGATAGCAGTGTAGATATTTCCATTGATATACAGATAGCTGTGTAGATATTTGCATGTTCATACAGATAGCGGTGTAGATATTTCCATGTTCGTACAGATAGTGGTGTAGATGTTTCCATGTTCATACAGATAGCGGTGAAGATATTTCCATGTTCATACAGATAACCGTGTAGATATTTCCATGTTCATACAGATAGTGGTGTAGATATTTCCATGTTCATACAGTTAGCGGTGTAGATATTTCCATGTTCATACAGATGGTGGTGTAGATATTTCCATGTTCATACAGATGGCGGTATAGGTATTATCATCTTTGTACAGATGGCGGTGTAGGTATTTCCATGTTAATAGAGATGGCTTTGTAGATATTCCCATATTTATGCAGATAGCTGTATAGATATTTCCATGTTTATACAGATGGTGGTGTAGATATTTCCATGTTTATAGAGATGGCGGTCTAGATACTTCCATGTTTTCAGAGATAGTGGTGTAGTTATTTCCAAGTTTATAGAGACAGCGTTGTAGATATTTCCATGTTTATACAGATAGCGGTGAAGATATTTCCATGTTTATAGAGATAGCGGTGTAGATATTTCCACGTTTATACATATAGCAGTGTAGATATTTCCATGTTTATAGAGATAGTGGTGTAGATAATTTCAATTTTATACAGAAAGCAGTGTAGATATTTCCAAGTTCATACAGATAGCAGTGCGGATATTTCCATCTTTATACAGATGGTTGGGCAGATATTTCCATGTTTATACAGATAGCGGTGTAGATATTTCCATCTTAATACAGATGGCGGTGTAGATATGTCCATGTTCGTACAGATGGCGGTGAAGATATTTCCATGTTCATACTGATGGCGGTGCAGATATTTCGAAGTTTATAGAGATAGCGCTGTAGATATTTCCATATTTATAGAGAAATCTGTGTAGATATTTCCATGTTTATTCAGATAGCTGTGTAGATATTTCCATTTTCATGCAGATAGCGGTGTAGGTATTTCCATGTTCATCCAGATGCCGGTGTACATATATCCATGTTCATACAGATGGCGGTGAAGATATTTCCATGTTCATACAGATGGCGGTGTAGGTATTTCCATGTTCATACAAATGGCGGTGTAGTTACTTCCATGTTCATAGAGATGGCGGTGTAGATATTTCCAGGTTCATACAAATGGCGTGTAGATATTTCCATGTTCATAGAGATGGCGGTGTAGATATTTCCATGTTTATACAGATAGCAGTGTAGTTATTTCCATGTTTATAGAGATACCAGTGTGGATATTTCCATTGTTATACAGATAGCTGTGTAGATATATGCATGTTCATACAGATAGCTGTGTAGATATTTCCATGTTCATACAGATAGCGGTGTAGATATTTGCATGTTCATACAGATAGCGTTGTAAATATTTCCATGTTCATACAGATAGCGGTGTAGATATTTCCATGTTCATACAGATAACGGTGTAGATATTTTCATGTTCATACAGTTTGCGGTGTAGATATTTCCATGTTCATACAGATGGCGGTGTAGATATTTACATGTTCATACAGATGGCGGTGTAGATATTTCCATGTTCGTACGGATGGCAGTGTAGATATTTCCATGTTCATACAGGTGGCGGTGTAGATATTTCCATGTTTATACAGATAGCAGTGTAGTTATTTCCATGTTTATAGAGATATCAGTGTAGATATTTCCATTGATATACAGAAAGCTGTGTAGATATTTGCATGTTCATACAGATAGCGGTGTAGATATTTCCATGTTCGTACAGATAGCGGTGTAGATATTTCCATGTTCATACTGATAGCGGTGTAGATATTTCCATGTTCATACAGATAACGGTGTAGATATTTCCATGTTCATACAGATAGCGGTGTAGATATTTCCATGTTCATACAGTTAGCGGTGTTGATATTTCCATGTTCATACAGATGGCGGTGTAGATATTTACATGTACATACAGATGGCGGTATAGATATTTCCATGTTCATACAGATGGCGGTGTAGATTTTTCCATGTTCAGAGAGATGGCGGTGTAGATATTTCCATGTTTATGCAGATAGCGGTATAGATATTTCCATGTTTATACAGATGGTGGTGTAGATATTTCCATGTTTATAGAGATGGCGGTCTAGATAGTTCCATGTTTACAGAGATAGTGGTGTAGTTATTTCCAAGTTTATACAGACAGCGTTGTAGATATTTCCATGTTTATTCAGATAGCGGTGAAGATATTTCCATGTTTATACAGATAGCGGTGTAGATATATCCATGTTTATACAGATAGCAGTGTAGATATTTCCATGTTTATAGAGATAGTGGTGTAGATAATTTCAATTTTATACAGAGATCAGTGTAGATATTTCAAAGTTCATACAGATAGCGGTGTAGATATTTCCACGTTTATAGAGATGGCGGTGTAGATATTTCCATGTTCATACAGATAGCGGTGTTGATATTTCCATGTTCATCCAGTTAGCGGTGTAGATATTTCCATGTTCATACAGATGGCGGTGTAGATATTTCCATGTTCATACAGATGGCGGTGTAGATATTTCCATGTTTACACAGATAGCGGTGTGGATATTTCCATGTTTATGCAGATAGCAGTGTAGATATTTCAATGTTTATACAGATAGCGGTGCGGATATTTCCATGTTTATTCAGATAGCGGTGCGGATATTTCCATGTTTATACAGATAGTTGGGCAGATATTTCCATGTTTATACAGATAGCGGTGTAGATATTTCCATCTTAATACAGATGGCGGTGTAGATATGTCCATGTTCGTACAGTTGGCGGTGTAGATATTTCCATGTTCATACTGATGGCAGTGCAGATATTTCGAAGTTTATAGAGATAGCGCTGTAGATATTTCCATATTTATAGAGAAATCTGTGTAGATATTTCCATGTATATTCAGATAGCTGTGTAGATATTTCCATGTTCATGCAGATAGCGGTGTAGGTATTTCCATGTTTATAGAGATAGTGGTGTAGATAATTTCAATTTTATACAGAGAGCAGTGTAGATATTTCCAAGTTCATACAGATAGCGGTGTAGATATTTCCACGTTTAGAGAGATGGCGGTGTAGATATTTCCATGTTCATACAGTGGATGGTGTAGATATTTCCATGTTTATAGGGATTTCGGTGTAGATGTTTTCATGTTTACACAGATGGCGGTGTAGATATTTCCATGTTTACACAGATAGCGGTGTAGACATTTCCATGTTTACACAGATAGCGGTGTGGATATTTCCATGTTTATGCAGATAGCAGTGTAGATATTTCCATGTTTATACATATAGCGGTGCGGATATTTCTATCTTTATTCAGATAGCGGTGCAGATATTTCCATGTTTATACAGATAGTTGGGCAGATATCTCCATGTTTATACAGATAGCGGTGTAGATATTTCCATCTTAATACAGATTGCTTTGTAGATATGTCCATGTTTGTACAGATGGCGGTGTAGATATTTCCATGTTCATACAGATGGCGGTGTAGATATTTCGAAGTTTATAGAGATAGCGCTGTAGTATTTTCCATATTTATAGAGAAATCTGTGTAGATATTTGCATGTATATTCAGATAGCTGTGTAGATATTTCCATGTTCATGCAGATAGCGGTGTAGATATTTCCATGTTCATCCAGATGCCGGTGTACATGTATCCATGTTCATACAGATGGCGGTGAAGATATTTCCATGTTCATACAGATGGTGGTGTTGATATTTCCATGTTCGTACAAATGGCGGTGTAGATATTTCCATGTTCATAGAGATGGCGGTGTAGATATTTCCATGTTCATACAAATGGCGCTGTAGAGATTTCCATGTTCATAGAGATGGCGGTGTAGATATTGCCAAATTTATAGAGATAGCAGTGTAGTTATTTCCATGTTTACAGAGATAGCAGTGTAGATATTTCCATTGATATACAGATAGCTGTGTAGATATTTGCATGTTCATAGAGATAGCGGTGTAGATATTTCCATGTTCATACAGATAGCGGTGTAGATATTTCCATGTTCATACAGATAGCGGTGTAGATATTTCCATCTTCATACAGATAGCGGTGTAGATATTTCCATGTTCATACAGATAGCGGTGTAGATATTTCCATGTTCATACAGATAGCGGTGTAGATATTTCCATGTTCATACAGATAACGGTGTAGATATTTCCATGTTCATACCGACATCGGTGTAGATATTTCCATGTTCATACAGTTAGCGGTGTACATATTTCCATGTTCATACTGATGGCGGTGTAGATATTTACATGTTCATACAGATGGCTGTATAGATAATTCCATGTTCCTACAGATGGCGGTGTAGATATTTCCATGTTCATAGAGATGGCGGTGTAGATATTTCCATGTTTATGCAGATAGCGGTATAGATATTTCCATGTTTATACAGATGGTGGTGTAGATATTT
The DNA here is from genome assembly GCF_029281585.2 of Gorilla gorilla gorilla. Lineage (NCBI taxonomy): Eukaryota > Metazoa > Chordata > Mammalia > Primates > Hominidae > Gorilla > Gorilla gorilla. Next base: position 169,882,729 of record NC_073230.2, read on the forward strand.
CCATGTATATAGAGATGGCGGTCTAGATATTTCCATGTTTACAGAGATAGTGGTGTAGTTATTTCCAAGTTTATAGAGACAGTGTTGTAGCTATTTCCATGTTTATACAGATAGCAGTGAAGATATTTCCATGTTTATACAGATAGCGGTGTAGATATTTCCATGTTTATACAGATAGCAGTGTAGATATTTCCATGTTTATAGAGATAGTGGTGTAGATAATTTCAATTTTATACAGAGAGCAGTGTAGATATTTCCAAGTTCATACAGATAGCAGTGTAGATATTTCCACGTTTATATAGATCGCGGTGTAGATATTTCCATGTTCATATAGATGGCGGTGTAGATATTTACATGTTCATACAGATGGCGGTGTAGATATTTCCATGTTCATACAGATGGCGGTGTAGATATTTCCATGTTCATACAGATAGCGGTCTAGATATTTCCGTGTTCATACAGATAGCGGTTTAGATATTTCCATGTTCATACAGATAGCGGTGTAGATATTTCCATGTTCATACAGATGGCGGTTTAGATATTTACATGTTCATACAGATGGCGGTGAAGATATTTCCATGTTCATACAGATGGCGGTGTAGGTATTTCCATGTTCATACAAATGGCGGTGTAGTTACTTCCATGTTCATAGAGATGGCGGTGTAGATATTTCCATGTTCATAGAGATGGCGGTGTAGATATTTCCATGTTTATACAGATAGCAGTGTAGTTATTTCCATGTTTATAGAGATACCAGTGTGGATATTTCCATTGTTATACAGATAGCTGTGTAGATTTTTGCATGTTCATACAGATAGCGGTGTAGATATTTCCATGTTCATACAGATAGCGGTGTAGATATTTCCATGTTCATACAGATAGCGGTGTAGATATTTCCATGTTCTTACAGATAGCGGTGTAGATATTTCCATGTTCATACAGATAACGGTGTAGATATTTTCATGTTCATACAGTTAGCGGTGTAGATATTTCCATGTTCATACAGATGGCGGTGTAGATATTTACATGTTCATACAGATGGCGGTGTAGATATTTCCATGTTCGTACGGATGTCAGTGTAGATATTTCCATGTTCATACAGGTGGCGGTGTAGATATTTCCATGTTTATACATATAGCAGTGTAGTTATTTCCATGTTTATAGAGATAGCAGTGTAGATATTTCCATTGATATACAGATAGCTGTGTAGATATTTGCATGTTCATACAGATAGCGGTGTAGATATTTCCATGTTCGTACAGATAGCTGTGTAGATATTTCCATGTTCATACAGATAGCGGTGAAGATATTTCCATGTTCATACAGATAACCGTGTAGATATTTCCATGTTCATACAGATGGCGGTATAGATATTATCATCTTTGTACAGATGGCGGTGTAGATATTTCCATGTTAATAGAGATGGCTTTGTAGATATTCCCATATTTATGCAGATAGCTGTATAGATATTTCCATGTTTATACAGATGGTGGTGTAGATATTTCCATGTTTATAGAGATGGCGGTCTAGATATTTCCATGTTTACAGAGATAGTGGTGTAGTTATTTCCAAGTTTATAGAGACAGCGTTGTAGATATTTCCATGTTTATACAGATAGTGGTGAAGATATTTCCATGTTTATACAGATAGCGGTGTAGATATTTCCATGTTTATACATATAGCAGTGTAGATATTTCCATGTTTATAGAGATAGTGGTGTAGATAATTTCAATTTTATACAGAAAACAGTGTAGATATTTCCAAGTTCATACAGATAGTGGTGTAGATATTTCCACGTTTATAGAGATGGCGGTGTAGATATTTCCATGTTCATACAGAGGACGGTGTAGATATTTCCATGTTTATAGCGATGGCGGTGTAGATATTTTCATGTTTACACAGATGGCGGTGTAGATATTTCCATGTTTACACAGATAGCGGTGTAGACATTTCCATGTTTACACAGATAGCGGTGTGGATATTTCCATGTTTATGCAGATAGCAGTGTAGATATTTCCATGTTTATAAATATAGCGGTGCGGATATTTCCATGTTTATTCAGATAGCGGTGCGGATATTTCCATGTTTATACAGATAGTTGGGCAGATATTTCCATGTTTATACAGATAGCGGTGTAGATATTTCCATCTTAATACAGATGGCGGTGTAGATATGTCCATGTTTGTACAGATGGCGGTGTAGATATTTCCATGTTCATACAGATGGCGGTGTAGATATTTCGAAGTTTATAGAGATAGCGCTGTAGTTATTTCCATATTTATAGAGAAATCTGTGTAGATATTTCCATGTATATTCAGATAGCTGTGTAGATATTTCCATGTTCATGCAGAGAGCGGTGTAGATATTTCCATGTTCATCCAGATGCCGGTGTACATATATCCATGTTCATACAGATGGCGGTGAAGATATTTCCATGTTCATACAGATGGTGGTGTAGATATTTCCATGTTCATACAAATGGCGGTGTAGATATTTCCATGTTCATAGAGATGGCTGTGTAGATATTTCCATGTTCATACAAATGGCGGTGTAGATATTTCCATGTTCAAAGAGATGGCGATGTAGTTATTTCCATATTTATAGAGATAGCAGTGTAGTTATTTCCATGTTTACAGAGATAGCAGTGTAGATATTTCCATTGATATACTGATAGCTGTGTAGATATTTGCATGTTCATAGAGATAGCGGTGTAGATATTTCCATGTTCATACAGATAGCGGTGTAGATATTTCCATGCTCATACAGTTAGCGGTGTAGATATTTCCATGTTCATACAGATAGCGGTGTAGATATTTCCATGTTCATACAGATAGCGGTGTAGATATTTCTATGTTCATACAGTTAGCTGTGTAGATATTTCCATGTTCATACAGATGGCCGTGTAGATATTTACATGTTCATACAGATGGCGGTGTAGATATTTGCATGTTCATACAGATAACCGTGTAGATATTTCCATGTTCATACAGATGGCGGTATAGATATTATCATCTTTGTACAGATGGCGGTGTAGATATTTCCATGTTAATAGAGATGGCTTTGTAGATATTCCCATATTTATGCAGATAGCTGTATAGATATTTCCATGTTTATACAGATGGTGGTGTAGATATTTCCATGTTTATAGAGATGGCGGTCTAGATATTTCCATGTTTACAGAGATAGTGGTGTAGTTATTTCCAAGTTTATAGAGACAGCGTTGTAGATATTTCCATGTTTATACACATAGCGGTGAAGATATTTCCATGTTTATACAGATAGCGGTGTAGATATTTCCATGTTTATACAGATAGCGGTGTAGATATTTCCATGTTTATAGAGATAGTGGTGTAGATAATTTCAATTTTATACAGAAAGCAGTGTAGATATTTCCAAGTTCATACAGATAGCGGTGTAGATATTTCCACGTTTATAGAGATGGCGGTGTAGATATTTCCATGTTCATACAGAGGACGGTGTAGATATTTCCATGTGTATAGCGATGGCGGTGTAGATATTTTCATGTTTACACAGATGGCGGTGTAGATATTTCCATGTTTACACAGATAGCGGTGTAGACATTTCCATGTTTACACAGATAGCGGTGTGGATATTTCCATGTTTATGCAGATAGCAGTGTAGATATTTCCATGTTTATAAATATAGCGGTGCGGATATTTCCATGTTTATTCAGATAGCGGTGCGGATATTTCCATGTTTATACAGATAGTTGGGCAGATATTTCCATGTTTATACACATAGCGGTGTAGATATTTCCATCTTAATACAGATGGCGGTGTAGATATGTCCATGTTTGTACAGATGGCGGTGTAGATATTTCCATGTTCATACAGATGGCGGTGTAGATATTTCGAAGTTTATAGAGATAGCGCTGTAGTTATTTCCATATTTATAGAGAAATCTGTGTAGATATTTCCATGTATATTCAGATAGCTGTGTAGATATTTCCATGTTCATGCAGAGAGCGGTGTAGATATTTCCATGTTCATCCAGATGCCGGTGTACATATATCCATGTTCATACAGATGGCGGTGAAGATATTTCCATGTTCATACAGATGGTGGTGTAGATATTTCCATGTTCATACAAATGGCGGTGTAGATATTTCCATGTTCATAGAGATGGCTGTGTAGATATTTCCATGTTCATACAAATGGCGGTGTAGATATTTCCATGTTCATAGAGATGGCGGTGTAGATATTTCCATATTTATAGAGATAGCAGTGTAGTTATTTCCATGTTTACAGAGATAGCAGTGTAGATATTTCCATTGATATACTGATAGCTGTGTAGATATTTGCATGTTCATAGAGATAGCGGTGTAGATATTTCCATGTTCATACAGATAGCGGTGTAGATATTTCCATGCTCATACAGTTAGCGGTGTAGATATTTCCATGTTCATACAGATAGCGGTGTAGATATTTCCATGTTCATACAGATAGCGGTGTAGATATTTCTATGTTCATACAGTTAGCTGTGTAGATATTTCCATGTTCATACAGATGGCCGTGTAGATATTTACATGTTCATACAGATGGCGGTGTAGATATTTGCATGTTCATACAGATAGCGGTGTAGATATTTCCATGTTCATACAGATAGCGGTGTAGATATTTCCATGTTCATACAGATAGCGGCGTAGATATTTCCATGTTCATACAGATAGCGGTCTAGATATTTCCGTGTTCATACAGATAGCGGTTTAGATATTTCCATGTTCATACAGATAGCGGTGTAGATATTTCCATGTTCATACAGATGGCGGTGTAGATATTTACATGTTCATACAGATGGCGGTGAAGATATTTCCATGTTCATACAGTTGGAGGTGTAGGTATTTCCATGTTCATACAAATGGCGGTGTAGTTACTTCCATGTTCATAGAGATGGCGGTGTAGATATTTCCATGTTCATAGAGATGGCGGTGTAGATATTTCCATGTTTATACAGATAGCAGTGTAGTTATTTCCATGTTTATAGAGATACCAGTGTGGATATTTCCATTGTTATACAGATAGCTGTGTAGATATTTGCATGTTCATACAGATAGCGGTGTAGATATTTCCATGTTCATACAGATAGCGGTGTAGATATTTCCATGTTCATACAGATAGCGGTGTAGATATTTCCATGTTCTTACAGATAGCGGTGTAGATATTTCCATGTTCATACAGATAACGGTGTAGATATTTTCATGTTCTTACAGTTAGCGGTGTAGATATTTCCATGTTCATACAGATGGCGGTGTAGATGTTTACATGTTCATACAGATGGCGGTGTAGATATTTCCATGTTCGTACGGATGGCAGTGTAGATATTTCCATGTTCATACAGGTGGCGGTGTACATATTTCCATGTTTCTACATATAGCAGTGTAGTTATTTCCATGTTTATAGAGATAGCAGTGTAGATATTTCCATTGATATACAGATAGCTGTGTAGATATTTGCATGTTCATACAGATAGCGGTGTAGATATTTCCATGTTCTTACAGATAGCGGTGTAGATATTTCCATGTTCATACAGATAGCGGTGTAGATATTTTCATGTTCATACAGATAACGGTGTAGGTATTTCCATGTTCATACAGATAGTGGTGTAGATATTTCCATGTTCATACAGTTAGCGGTGTAGATATTTCCATGTTCATACAAATGGCGGTGTAGATATTTACATGTTCATACAGATGGCGGTATAGATATTATCATCTTTGTACAGATGGCGGTGTAGATATTTCCATGTTAATAGAGATGGCTTTGTAGATATTCCCATATTTATGCAGATAGCTGTATAGATATTTCCATGTTTATACAGATGGTGGTGTAGATATTTCCATGTTTATAGAGATGGCGGTCTAGATATTTCCATGTTTACAGAGATAGTGGTGTAGTTATTTCCAAGTTTATAGAGACAGCGTTGTAGATATTTCCATGTTTATACAGATAGCGGTGAAGATATTTCCATGTTTATACAGATAGCGGTGTAGATATTTCCATGTTTATACATATAGCAGTGAAGATATTTCCATGTTTATAGAGATAGTGGTGTAGATAATTTCAATTTTATACAGGAATCAGTGTAGGTATTTCCAAGTTCATACAGATAGCGGTGTAGATATTTCCACGTTTATAGAGATGGCGGTGTAGATATTTCCATCTTCATACAGATAGCGGTGTAGATATTTCCATGTTCATACAGATAGCGGTGTAGATATTTCCATGTTCATACAGATAGCGGTGTAGATATTTCCATGTTCATACAGATAACGGTGTAGATATTTCCATGTTCATACCGACATCGGTGTAGATATTTCCATGTTCATACAGTTAGCGGTGTACATATTTCCATGTTCATACTGATGGCGGTGTAGATATTTACATGTTCATACAGATGGCTGTATAGATAATTCCATGTTCCTACAGATGGCGGTGTAGATATTTCCATGTTCATAGAGATGGCGGTGTAGATATTTCCATGTTTATGCAGATAGCGGTATAGATATTTCCATGTTTATACAGATGGTGGTGTAGATATTTCCATGTATATAGAGATGGCGGTCTAGATATTTCCATGTTTACAGAGATAGTGGTGTAGTTATTTCCAAGTTTATAGAGACAGTGTTGTAGCTATTTCCATGTTTATACAGATAGCAGTGAAGATATTTCCATGTTTATACAGATAGTGGTGTAGATATTTCCATGTTTATACAGATAGCAGTGTAGATATTCCCATGTTTCTAGAGATAGTGGTGTAGATAATTTCAATTTTATACAGAGAGCAGTGTAGATATTTCCAAGTTCATACAGATAGCAGTGTAGATATTTCCACGTTTATATAGATCGCGGTGTAGATATTTCCATGTTCATATAGATGGCGGTGTAGATATTTACATGTTCATACAGATGGCGGTGTAGATATTTCCATGTTCATACAGATGGCGGTGTAGATATTTCCATGTTCATTCAGATAGCGGTCTAGATATTTCCGTGTTCATACAGATAGCGGTTTAGATATTTCCATGTTCATACAGATAGCGGTGTAGATATTTCCATGTTCATACAGATGGCGGTTTAGATATTTACATGTTCATACAGATGGCGGTGAAGATATTTCCATGTTCATACAGATGGCGGTGTAGGTATTTCCATGTTCATACAAATGGCGGTGTAGTTACTTCCAAGTTCATAGAGATGGCGGTGTAGATATTTCCATGTTCATAGAGATGGCGGTGTAGATATTTCCATGTTTATACAGATAGCAGTGTAGTTATTTCCATGTTTATAGAGATACCAGTGTGGATATTTCCATTGTTATACAGATAGCTGTGTAGATTTTTGCATGTTCATACAGATAGCGGTGTAGATATTTCCATGTTCATACAGATAGCGGTGTAGATATTTCCATGTTCATACAGATAGCGGTGTAGATATTTCCATGTTCTTACAGATAGCGGTGTAGATATTTCCATGTTCATACAGATAACGGTGTAGATATTTTCATGTTCATACAGTTAGCGGTGTAGATATTTCCATGTTCATACAGATGGCGGTGTAGATATTTACATGTTCATACAGATGGCGGTGAAGATATTTCCATGTTCATACAGATGGCGGTGTAGCTATTTCCATGTTCATACAAATGGCGGTGTAGTTACTTCCATGTTCATAGTGATGGCGGTGTAGATATTTCCATGTTCATAGAGATGGCGGTGTAGATATTTCCATTTTTATACAGATAGCAGTGTAGTTATTTCCATGTTTATAGAGATACCAGTGTGGATATTTCCATTGTTAAACAGATAGCTGTGTAGATTTTTGCATGTTCACACAGATAGCGGTGTAGATATTTCCATGTTCATACAGATAGCGGTGTAGATATTTCCATGTTCATACAGATAGCGGTGTAGATATTTCCATGTTCTTACAGATAGCGGTGTAGATATTTCCATGTTCATACAGATAACGGTGTAGATATTTTCATGTTCATACAGTTAGCGGTGTAGATATTTCCATGTTCATACAGATGGCGGTGTAGATATTTACATGTTCATACAGATGGCGGTGTAGATATTTCCATGTTCATACAGGTGGCGGTGTAGATATTTCCATGTTTATACATATAGCAGTGTAGTTATTTCCATGTTTATAGAGATAGCAGTGTAGATATTTCCATTGATATACAGATAGCTGTGTAGATATTTGCATGTTCATACAGATAGCGGTGTAGATATTTCCATGTTCGTACAGATAGCTGTGTAGATATTTCCATGTTCATACAGATAGCGGTGAAGATATTTCCATGTTCATACAGATAACCGTGTAGATATTTCCATGTTCATACAGATGGCGGTATAGATATTATCATCTTTGTACAGATGGCGGTGTAGATATTTCCATGTTAATAGAGATGGCTTTGTAGATATTCCCATATTTATGCAGATAGCTGTATAGATATTTCCATGTTTATACAGATGGTGGTGTAGATATTTCCATGTTTATAGAGATGGCGGTCTAGATATTTCCATGTTTACAGAGATAGTGGTGTAGTTATTTCCAAGTTTATAGAGACAGCGTTGTAGATATTTCCATGTTTATACAGATAGCGGTGAAGATATTTCCATGTTTATACAGATAGCGGTGTAGATATTTCCATGTTTATACATATAGCAGTGTAGATATTTCCATGTTTATAGAGATAGTGGTGTAGATAATTTCAATTTTATACAGAAAGCAGTGTAGATATTTCCAAGTTCATACAGATAGCGGTGTAGATATTTCCACGTTTATAGAGATGGCGGTGTAGATATTTCCATGTTCATACAGAGGACGGTGTAGATATTTCCATGTTTATAGCGATGGCGGTGTAGATATTTTCATGTTTACACAGATGGCGGTGTAGATATTTCCATGTTTACACAGATAGCGGTGTAGACATTTCCATGTTTACACAGATAGCGGTGTTTATATTTCCATGTTTATGCAGATAGCAGTGTAGATATTTCCATGTTTATAAATATAGCGGTGCGGATATTTCCATGTTTATTCAGATAGCGGTGCGGATATTTCCATGTTTATACAGATAGTTGGGCAGATATTTCCATGTTTATACAGATAGCGGTGTAGATATTTCCATCTTAATACAGATGGCGGTGTAGATATGTCCATGTTTGTACAGATGGCGGTGTAGATATTTCCATGTTCATACAGATGGCGGTGTAGATATTTCGAAGTTTATAGAGATAGCGCTGTAGTTATTTCCATATTTATAGAGAAATCTGTGTAGATATTTCCATGTATATTCAGATAGCTGTGTAGATATTTCCATGTTCATGCAGAGAGCGGTGTAGATATTTCCATGTTCATCCAGATGCCGGTGTACATATATCCATGTTCATACAGATGGCGGTGAAGATATTTCCATGTTCATACAGATGGTGGTGTAGATATTTCCATGTTCATACAAATGGCGGTGTAGATATTTCCATGTTCATAGAGATGGCTGTGTAGATATTTCCATGTTCATACAAATGGCGGTGTAGATATTTCCATGTTCATAGAGATGGCGGTGTAGATATTTCCATATTTATAGAGATAGCAGTGTAGTTATTTCCATGTTTACAGAGATAGCAGTGTAGATATTTCCATTGATATACTGATAGCTGTGTAGATATTTGCATGTTCATAGAGATAGCGGTGTAGATATTTCCATGTTCATACAGATAGCGGTGTAGATATTTCCATGCTCATACAGTTAGCGGTGTAGATATTTCCATGTTCATACAGATAGCGGTGTAGATATTTCCATGTTCATACAGATAGCGGTGTAGATATTTCTATGTTCATACAGTTAGCTGTGTAGATATTTCCATGTTCATACAGATGGCCGTGTAGATATTTACATGTTCATACAGATGGCGGTGTAGATATTTGCATGTTCATACAGATAGCGGTGTAGATATTTCCATGTTAATACAGATAGCGGTGTAGATATTTCCATGTTCATACAGATAGCGGTGTAGATATTTCCATGTTCTTACAGATAGCGGTGTAGATATTTCCATGTTCATACAGATAACGGTGTAGATATTTTCATGTTCATACAGTTAGCGGTGTAGATATTTCCATGTTCATACAGATGGCGGTGTAGATATTTACATGTTCATACAGATGGCGGTGTAGATATTTCCATGTTCGTACGGATGTCAGTGTAGATATTTCCATGTTCATACAGGTGGCGGTGTAGATATTTCCATGTTTATACATATAGCAGTGTAGTTATTTCCATGTTTATAGAGATAGCAGTGTAGATATTTCCATTGATATACAGATAGCTGTGTAGATATTTGCATGTTCATACAGATAGCGGTGTAGATATTTCCATGTTCGTACAGATAGCTGTGTAGATATTTCCATGTCCATACAGATAGCGGTGAAGGTATTTCCATGTTCATACAGATAACCGTGTAGATATTTCCATGTTCATACAGATGGCGGTATAGATATTATCATCTTTGTACAGATGGCGGTGTAGATATTTCCATGTTAATAGAGATGGCTTTGTAGATATTCCCATATTTATGCAGATAGCTGTATAGATATTTCCATGTTTATACAGATGGTGGTGTAGATATTTCCATGTTTATAGAGATGGCGGTCTAGATATTTCCATGTTTACAGAGATAGTGGTGTAGTTATTTCCAAGTTTATAGAGACAGCGTTGTAGATATTTCCATGTTTATACACATAGCGGTGAAGATATTTCCATGTTTATACAGATAGCGTTGTAGATATTTCCATGTTTATACATATAGCAGTGTAGATATTTCCATGTTTATAGAGATAGTGGTGTAGATAATTTCAATTTTATACAGAAAGCAGTGTAGATATTTCCAAGTTCATACAGATAGCGGTGTAGATATTTCCACGTTTATAGAGATGGCGGTGTAGATATTTCCATGTTCATACAGAGGACGGTGTAGATATTTCCATGTTTATAGCGATGGCGGTGTAGATATTTTCATGTTTACACAGATGGCGGTGTAGATATTTCCATGTTTACACAGATAGCGGTGTAGACATTTCCATGTTTACACAGATAGCGGTGTGGATATTTCCATGTTTATGCAGATAGCAGTGTAGATATTTCCATGTTTATAAATATAGCGGTGCGGATATTTCCATGTTTATTCAGATAGCGGTGCGGATATTTCCATGTTTATACAGATAGTTGGGCAGATATTTCCATGTTTATACAGATAGCGGTGTAGATATTTCCATCTTAATACAGATGGCGGTGTAGATATGTCCATGTTTGTACAGATGGCGGTGTAGATATTTTCATGTTCATACAGATGGCGGTGTAGATATTTCGAAGTTTATAGAGATAGCGCTGTAGTTATTTCCATATTTATAGAGAAATCTGTGTAGATATTTCCATGTATATTCAGATAGCTGTGTAGATATTTCCATGTTCATGCAGAGAGCGGTGTAGATATTTCCATGTTCATCCAGATGCCGGTGTACATATATCCATGTTCATACAGATGGCGGTGAAGATATTTCCATGTTCATACAGATGGTGGTGTAGATATTTCCATGTTCATAGAGATGGCTGTGTAGATATTTCCATGTTCATACAAATGGCGGTGTAGATATTTCCATGTTCATAGAGATGGCGGTGTAGATATTTCCATATTTATAGAGATAGCAGTGTAGTTATTTCCATGTTTACAGAGATAGCAGTGTAGATATTTCCATTGATATACTGATAGCTGTGTAGATATTTGCATGTTCATAGAGATAGCGGTGTAGATATTTCCATGTTCATACAGATAGCGGTGTAGATATTTCCATGCTCATACAGTTAGCGGTGTAGATATTTCCATGTTCATACAGATAGCGGTGTAGATATTTCCATGTTCATACAGATAGCGGTGTAGATATTTCTATGTTCATACAGTTAGCTGTGTAGATATTTCCATGTTCATACAGATGGCCGTGTAGATATTTACATGTTCATACAGATGGCGGTGTAGATATTTGCATGTTCATACAGATAGCGGTGTAGATATTTCCATGTTCATACAGATAGCGGTGTAGATATTTCCATGTTCATACAGATAGCGGCGTAGATATTTCCATGTTCATACAGATAGCGGTCTAGATATTTCCGTGTTCATACAGATAGCGGTTTAGATATTTCCATGTTCATACAGATAGCGGTGTAGATATTTCCATGTTCATACAGATGGCGGTGTAGATATTTACATGTTCATACAGATGGCGGTGAAGATATTTCCATGTTCATACAGTTGGAGGTGTAGGTATTTCCATGTTCATACAAATGGCGGTGTAGTTACTTCCATGTTCATAGAGATGGCGGTGTAGATATTTCCATGTTCATAGAGATGGCGGTGTAGATATTTCCATGTTTATACAGATAGCAGTGTAGTTATTTCCATGTTTATAGAGATACCAGTGTGGATATTTCCATTGTTATACAGATAGCTGTGTAGATATTTGCATGTTCATACAGATAGCGGTGTAGATATTTCCATGTTCATACAGATAGCGGTGTAGATATTTCCATGTTCTTACAGATAGCGGTGTAGATATTTCCATGTTCATACAGATAACGGTGTAGATATTTTCATGTTCTTACATTTAGCGGTGTAGATATTTCCATGTTCATACAGATGGCGGTGTAGATGTTTACATGTTCATACAGATGGCGGTGTAGATATCTCCATGTTCGTACGGATGGCAGTGTAGATATTTCCATGTTCATACAGGTGGCGGTGTACATATTTCCATGTTTCTACATATAGCAGTGTAGTTATTTCCATGTTTATAGAGATAGCAGTGTAGAGATTTCCATTGATATACAGATAGCTGTGTAGATATTTGCATGTTCATACAGATAGCGGTGTAGATATTTCCATGTTCTTACAGATAGCGGTGTAGATATTTCCATGTTCATACAGATAGCGGTGTAGATATTTTCATGTTCATACAGATAACGGTGTAGATATTTCCATGTTCATACAGATAGTGGTGTAGATATTTCCATGTTCATACAGTTAGCAGTGTAGATATTTCCATGTTCATACAGATGGCGGTGTAGATATTTACATGTTCATACAGATGGCGGTATAGATATTATCATCTTTGTACAGATGGCGGTGTAGATATTTCCATGTTAATAGAGATGGCTTTGTAGATATTCCCATATTTATGCAGATAGCTGTATAGATATTTCCATGTTTATACAGATGGTGGTGTAGATATTTCCATGTTTATAGAGATGGCGGTCTAGATATTTCCATGTTTACAGAGATAGTGGTGTAGTTATTTCCAAGTTTATAGAGACAGCGTTGTAGATATTTCCATGTTTATACAGATAGCGGTGAAGATATTTCCATGTTTATACAGATAGCGGTGTAGATATTTCCATGTTTATACATATAGCAGTGAAGATATTTCCATGTTTATAGAGATAGTGGTGTAGATAATTTCAATTTTATACAGGAATCAGTGTAGGTATTTCCAAGTTCATACAGATAGCGGTGTAGATATTTCCACGTTTATAGAGATGGCGGTGTAGATATTTCCATGTTCATACAGAGGACGGTGTAGATATTTCCATGTTTATAGTGATGGCAGTGTAGATATTTTCATGTTTACACAGATGGCGGTGTAGATATTTCCATGTTTACACAGATAGCGGTGTAGACATTTCCATGTTTATGCAGATAGCAGTGTAGATATTTCCATGTTTATAAATATAGCGGTGCGGATATTTCCATGTTTATTCAGATAGCGGTGCGGATATTTCCATGTTTATACAGATAGTTGGGCAGATATTTCCATGTTTATACAGATAGCGGTGTAGATATTTCCATCTTAATACAGATGGCGGTGTAGATATGTCCATGTTTGTACAGATGGCGGTGTAGATATTTCCATGTTCATACAGATGGCGGTGTAGATATTTCGAAGTTTATAGAGATAGCGCTGTAGTTATTTCCATATTTATAGAGAAATCTGTGTAGATATTTCCATTGATATTCAGATAGCTGTGTAGATATTTGCATGTTCATACAGATAGCGGTGTAGATATTTTCATGTTCGTACAGACAGCGGTGTAGATATTTCCATGTTCATACAGATAGCGGTGTAGATATTTCCATGTTCATAAAGATAACGGTGTAGATACTTCCATGTTCCTACAGACAGCGGTGTAGATATTTCCATGTTCGTACAGTAAGTGGTGTAGATATTTCCGTGTTCATACAGATGGCGGTGTAGATATTTACATGTTCATACAGATGGCGGTATAGATATTTCCATGTTCGTGCAGATGGCGGTGTAGATATTTCCATGTTCATAGAGATGGCGGTGTAGATATTTCCATGTTTATGCAGATAGTGGTATAGATATTTCCATGTTTATACAGATGGTGATGTAGATATTTCCATGTATATAGAGATGGCGGTCTAGATATTTCCATGTTTACAGAGATAGTGGTGTAGTTATTTCCAAGTTTATAGAGACAGCGTTGTAGATATTTCCATGTTTATACAGATAGCGGTGAAGATATTTCCATGTTTATACAGATAGCGGTGTAGATATTTCCATGTTTATAAAGATAGCAGTGTATATATGTCCATGTTTATAGAGATAGTGGTGTAGATATTTCCATTGATATACAGATAGCTGTGTAGATATTTGCATGTTCATACAGATAGCGGTGTAGATATTTCCATGTTCATACAGATAGCGGTGTAGATATTTCCATGTTCATACAGATAGTAGTGTAGATATTTCCATGTTCATACAGATAGCGGTGTAGATATTTCCATGTTCATACAGGTGGCCGTGTAGCTATTTCCATGTTTATACAGATAGCAGTGTAGTTATTTCCATGTTTATAAAGACAGCTGTGTAGATATTTCCACTGATATACAGATAGCTGTGTAGATATTTGCGTGTTCATACAGATAGCAGTGTAGATATTTCCATGTTCGTACAGATAGCGGTGTAGATATTTCCATGTTCATACAGAGAGCGGTGTAGATATTTCCATGTTCATACAGATAACGGTGTAGATATTTCCATGTTCATACAGATAGCGGTGTAGATATTTCCATGTTCATACACTTAGCGGTGTAGATATTTCCATGTTCATACAGATGGCGGTGTAGATATTTACATGTTCATACAGATGGCGGTATAGATATTTCCATGTTCGTACAGATTGCGGTGTAGATATTTCCATGTTCATAGAGATGGCGGTGTAAATACTTCCACGTTTATGCCGATAGCGGTATAGATATTTCCATGTTTATACAGATGGTGGTGTAGATATTTCCATGTTTATAGTGATGGCGGTCTAGATATTTCCATGTTTACAGAGATAGTGATGTAGTTATTTCCAAGTTTATAGAGACAGCATTGTAGATATTTCAATGTTTATACAGATAGCGGTGAAGATATTTCCATGTTTATACAGATAGCGCTGTAGATATTTCCATGTTTATACAGATTGCAGTGTAGATATTTCCTTGTTTATAGAGATAGTGGTGTAGGTATTTTCAATTTTATACAGAGAGCAGTGTAGATATTTCCAAGTTCATACTGATAGCGGTGTAGATATTTCCACGTTTATAGAGATGGCGGTGTAGATATTTCCATGTTCATACAGAGGACGGTGTAGATATTTCCATGTTTATAGCGATGGCGGTGTAGATATTTTCATGTTTACACAGATGGCGGTGTAGATATTTCCATGTTTACACAGATAGCGGTGTAGACATTTCCATGTTTACACAGATAGCGGTGTGGATATTTCCATGTTTATGCAGATAGCAGTGTAGATATTTCCATGTTTATAGAGATGGCGGTGTGGTTATTTCCATTTTTTTTCAGATAGCGGTGTGTATATTTCCATGTTTATACAGATAGTTGGGCAGATATTTCCATGTTTATACAGATAGCGGTGTAGATATTTCCATCTTAATACAGATGGCGGTGTAGATATGTCCATGTTTGTACAGATGGTGGTGTAGATACTTCCATGTTCATACAGATGGTGGTGTAGATATTTCGAAGTTTATAGAGATAGCGCTGTAGTTATTTCCATATTTATAGAGAAATCTGTGAAGATATTTCCATGTATATTCAGATAGCTGTGTAGATATTTCCATGTTCATGCAGAGAGCGGTGTAGATATTCCCATGTTTATCCAGATGCTAGTGTACATATATCCATGTTCATATAGATGGCGGTGAAGATATTTCCATGTTCATACAGATGGTGGTGTATATATTTCCATGTTCATACAGATGGTGGTGTAGATCTTTCCATGTTCATACAAATGGCGGTGTAGATAGTTCCATGTTCATGGAGATGGCGGTGTAGATATTTCCATGTTCATTCAAATGGCGGTGTAGATATTTCCATGTTCATAGAGATGGCGGTGTAGATATTTCCATATTTATAGAGATAGCAGTGTAGTTATTTCCTTGTTTATAGAGATAGCAGTGTAGATATTTCCATTGATATACAGATAGCTGTGTAGATATTTGCAAGTTCTTAGAGATAGCGGTGTAGATATTTCCATGTTCATACAGATAGCAGTGTAGATATTTCCATGTTCATACAGATAGCGGTGTAGATATTTCCTTGTTCATACAGTTAGCGGTGTAGATATTTCCATGTTCATACAGATGTCAGTGAAGATATTTACATGTTCATATAGATGGCGGTGTAGATATTTCCATGTTCATACAGATAGCGGTGTAGATATTTCCATGTTCATACAGATAGCGGTGTAGATATTTCCAAGTTCATACAGATAGCGGCGTAGATATTTCCATGTTAATACCAATAGCGGTGTAGACATTTCCATGTTCATACATTTAGCGGTGTAGATATTTCCACGTTCATACAGATGGCAGTGAAGATATTCATATGTTCATACAGATGGCGGTGTAGATATTTCCATGTTTGTATGGATGGCAGTGTAGATATTTCCATGTTCATACAGGTGGCGGTATAGATATTTCCATGTATATACAGATAGCATTGTAGTTATTTCCATGTTAATAGAGATAGTTGTGTAGATATTTCCATTGATATACAGATAGCTGTGTAGATATTTGCATGTTCATACAGATAGCGGTGTAGATATTTCCATGTTCAGATAGCGGTGTAGATATTTCCATGTTCATACAGATAGCGGTGTAGATATTTCCATGTTCATACAGATGGTGGTGTAGATACTTCCATGTTCATACACATGGCGGTGTAGATATTTCCATGTTCATAGAGATGGCGGTGTAGATATTTCCATGTTCATACAAATGGCGGTGTAGATATTTCCATGTTCATAGAGATGGCGGTGTAGATATTTCCATATTTATAGAGATAGCAGTGTAGTTATTTCCATGTTTATAGAGATAGCAGTGTAGACATTTCCATTGATACACAGATAGCTGTGTAGATATTTGCATGTTCGTAGAGATAGCGGTGTAGATATTTCCATGTTCATACAGATAGTGGTGTAGATATTTCCATGTTCATACAGTTAGCGGTGTAGATATTTCCATGTTCATACAGATAGCGGTGTAGATATTTCCATGTTCATACAGATAGCGGTGTAGATATTTCTATGTTCATACAGTTAGCTGTGTAGATATTTCCATATTCATACAGATGGCCGTGTAGATATTTACATGTTCATACAGATGGCGGTGTAGATATTTCCATGTTCATACAGATAGCGGTGTAGATATTTCCATGTTCATACAGATAGCGGTGTAGATATTTCCATGTTCATACAGATAGCGGCATAGATATTTCCATGTTCATTCCAATAGCGGTGTAGACACTTCCATGTTCATACATTTAGCGGTGTAGGTATTTCCATGTTCATGCAGATGGCGGTGAAGATATTTCCATGTTCATACAGATGACGGTGTAGATATTTCCATGTTTGTACGGATGGCAGTGTAGATATTTCCATGTTCATACAGGTGGCGGTGTAGATATTTCCATGTTTATACAGATAGCAGTGTAGTTATTTCCATGTTAATAGAGATAGCTGTGTAGATATTTCCATTGATATACAGATAGCTGTGTAGATATTTGCATGTTCATACAGATAGCGGTGTAGATATTTCCATGTTCATACAGATAGCGGTGAAGATATTTCCATGTTCGTACAGATAGCGGTGTAGATATTTCCATGCTCATAAAGATGGTGGTGTAGATATTTCCATGTTCATACACATGGCGGTGTAGATATTTCCATGTTCATAGAGATGGCGGTGTAGATATTTCCATGTTCATACAAATGGCGGTGTAGATATTTCCATGTTCATAGAAATGGCGGTGTAGATATTTCCATATTTATAGAGATAGCAGTGTAGTTATTTCCATGTTTATATAGATAGCAGTGTAGATATTTCCATTGATATACAGACAGCTGTGTAGATATTTGCATGTTCATAGAGATAGCGGTGTAGATATTTCCATGTTCATACAGATAGCGGTGTAGATATTTCCATGTTCATACTGTTAGCGGTGTAGATATTTCCATGTTCATACAGATAGCGGTGTAGATATTTCCATGTTCATACAGATAGCGGTGTAGATATTTCTATGTTCATACAGATAGCTGTGTAGATATTTCCATGTTCATACAGATGGCCGTGTAGATATTTACATGTTCATACAGATGGCGGTGTAGATATTTCCATGTTCACACAGATAGCGGTTTAGATATTTCCATGTTCATACAGATAGCGGCGTAGATATTTCCATGTTCATACCAATAGCGGTGTAGACATTTCCATGTTCATACATTTAGCGGTGTAGGTATTTCCATGTTCATGCAGATGGCGGTGAAGATATTTCCATGTTCATACAGATGACGGTGTAGATATTTCCATGTTTGTATGGATGGCAGTGTAGATATTTCCATGTTCATACAGGTGGCGGTGTAGATATTTCCATGTTTATACAGATAGCAGTGTAGTTATTTCCATGTTAATAGAGATGGCTGTGTAGATATTTCCATTGATATACAGACAGCTGTGTAGATATTTGCGTGTTCATACAGATAGCGGTGTAGATATTTCCATGTTCATACAGATAGCGGTGTAGATATTTCCATGTTCATACAGATAGCGGTGTAGATATTTCCATGTTCATACAGATAGCGGTGTAGATATTTCCATGTTCATACAGATAGCGGTGTAGATATTTCCATGTTCATACAGTTAGCGGTGTAGATATTTCCATGTTCATACAGATGGCGGTGTAGATATTTACATGTTCATGCAGATGGCGGTATAGATATTTCCATGTTCGTACAGATGGCGGTGTAGATATTTCCATGTTCATAGAGATGGTGGTATAGACATTTCCATGTTTATGCAGATAGCGGTATAGATATTTCCATGTTTATACAGATGGTGGTGTAGTTATTTCCATGTTTATAGAGATGGCGGTCTAGATATTTCCATGTTTACAGAGATAGTGGTGTAGTTATTTCCAAGTTTATAGAGACAGCGTTGTAGATATTTCCATGTTTATACAGATAGCGGTGAAGATATTTCCATGTTTATACCGATAGCGGTGTAGATATTTCCATGTTTATACAGATAGCAGTGTAGATATTTCCATCTTTATAGAGATAGTGGTGTAGATAATTTCAATTTCATACAGAGAGCAGTGTAGATATTTCCAAGTTCATACAGATAGCGGTTTAGATATTTCCACGTTTATAGAGATGGCGGTGTAGATATTTCCATGTTCATACAGAGGACGGTGTAGATATTTCCATGTTTATAGGGATGGCGGTGTAGATATTTTCATGTTTACACAGATGGCGGTGTAGATATTTCCATGTTTACACAGATAGCGGTGTAGACATTTCCATGTTTGCACAGATAGCGGTGTGGATATTTCCATGTTTATGCAGATAGCAGTGTAGATATTTCCATGTTTATACAGATAGCGGTGCAGATATTTCCATCTTTATTCAGATAGCGGTGCGGATATTTCCATGTTTATACAGATAGTTGGGCAGATATTTCCATGTTTATACAGATAGCGGTGTAGATATTTCCATCTTAATACAGATGGCGGTGTAGATATGTCCATGTTTGTACAGATGGCGGTGTAGATATTTCCATGTTCATACAGATGGCGGTGTAGATATTTTGAAGTTTATAGAGATAGCGCTGTAGTTATTTCCATATTTATGGAGAAATCTGTGTAGATATTTCCATGTATATTCAGATAGCTGTGTAGATATTTCCATGTTCATGCAGATAGCGGTGTAGATACTTCCATGTTCATCCAGATGCTAGTGTACATATATCCATGTTCATACAGATGGTGGTGAAGATATTTCCATGTTCATACAGATGGTGGTGTATATATTTCCATGTTCATACAGATGGTGGTGTAGATCTTTCCATGTTCATATAAATGGCGGTGTAGATAGTTCCATGTTCATAGAGATGGCGGTGTAGATATTTCCATGTTCATACAAATGGCGGTGTAGATATTTCCATGTTCATAGAGATGGCGGTGTAGATATTTCCATATTTATAGAGATAGCAGTGTAGTTATTTCCATGTTTATAGAGTTAGCAGTGTAGATATTTCCATTGATATACAGATAGCTGTGTAGATATTTGCATGTTCATAGAGATAGCGGTGTAGATATTTCCATGTTCATAGAGATAGCGGTGTAGATATTTCCATGTTCATACAGATAGCGGTGAAGGTATTTCCATGTTCATACAGATAGCGGTGTAGATATTTCCATGTTCATACAGATAGCGGTGTAGATGTTTCCTTGTTCATACAGTTAGCGGTGTAGATATTTCCATGTTCATACAGATGGCGGTGTAGATATTTACATGTTCATATAGATGGCGGTGTAGATATTTCCATGTTCATACAGATGGCGGTGTAGATATTTCCAAGTTCATACAGATAGCGGCGTAGATATTTCCATGTTCATACCAATAGCGGTGTAGACATTTCCATGTTCATTCATTTAGCGGTGTAGATATTTCCATGTTCATACAGATGGCGGTGAAGATATTTCCATGTTCATACAGATGGCGGTGAAGATATTTCAATGCTCATACAAATGGCGGTGTAGATATTTCCATGTACATAGAGATGACGGTGTAGATATTTCCATATTTATACAGATAGCAGTGTAGTTATTTCCATGTTAATAGAGATAGTTGTGTAGATATTTCCATTGATATACAGATAGCTGTGTAGATATTTCCATGTATATTCAGATAGCTGTGTAGATATTTCCATGTTCATGCAGATAGCGGTGTAGATATTTCCATGTTCATCCAGATGCTAGTGTACATATATCCATGTTCATACAGATGGCGGTGAAGATATTTCCATGTTCATACAGATGGTGGTGTATATATTTCCATGTTCATACAGATGGTGGTGTAGATCTTTCCATGTTCATATAAATGGCGGTGTAGATAGTTCCATGTTCATAGAGATGGCGGTGTAGATATTTCCATGTTCATACAAATGGCGGTGTAGATATTTCCATCTTAATGCAGATGGCGGTGTAGATATGTCCATGTTTGTACAGATCGCGGTGTAGATATTTCCATGTTCATCCAGATGCCGGTGTACATATATCCATGTTCATACAGATGGCGCTGAAGATATTTCCAAGTTCATGCAGATGGTGGTGTAGATATTTCCATGTTTACAGATATAGCGTTGTAGATTTTTCCATGTTGATACACATAGCGGTGTAGATATTTCCATGTTTATACAGATAGCGGTATAGATATTTCCACGTTTATACAGATAGCGATGCAGATATTTCCATTTTTATACAGATATCAGTGTAGATATTTCCATGTACATACAGTGATCGGTGTAGATATTTCCACCTTTATAGAGATGGCGGTGTAGATATTTCCATGTTCATACAGATGGCGTTGTAGATATTTCCATGTTTATAGAGATGGCAGTCTAGATATTTCCATGTTTATACAGATAGCGGTGTAGTTATTTCCAAGTTTATAGAGAAAGTGTTGTAGATATTTCCATTTTTATACATATAGCAGTGAAGATATTTCCATGTTTATACAGATAGCGGTGTAGATATTTCCATGTCCATGGAGATGGCGGTGTAGATATTTCCATGTTTATACATATAGCAGTGTTGTTATTTTCATGTTTATAGAGATAGCAGTGTAGATATTTCCATTGATATACAGATAGATGTGTAGATATTTGCGTGTTCATACAGATAGCGGTGAAGATATTTCCATGTTCATACAGATAGCGGTGTAGATATTTCCATGTTCATACAGATAGCGGTGTAGATATTTCCATGTTCATACAGATAGCGGTGTAGATATTTCCATGTTCATACCAGTAGCGGTGTAGACATTTCCATGTTCATACAGTTAGCGGTGTAGATGTTTCCATGTTCACACAGATGGCGGTGTAGATATTTACATGTTCATACAGATGGCGGTGTAGATATTTCCGTGTTGGTACGGATGGCAGTGTAGATATTTCCATGTTTATACAGGTGGCGGTGTAGATATTTCCATGTTTATACAGATAGCAGTGTAGTTATTTCCATGTTTATAGAGATAGCAGTGTAGATATTTCCATTGATATACAGAAAGCTGTGTAGATATTTGCATGGTCATACAGATAGCTGGGTAGATATTTCCATGTTCATTCAAACAGTGGTGTAGATATTTCCATTTTCATACAGATAACGGTGTAGATATTTCCTTGTTCATACAGATAATGGTGTAGATATTTCCATGTTCATACAGATGGCGGTGTAAATATTTCCATGTTCATACAGATGGCGGTGTAGATATTTCCATGTTGATTGAGATGGCGGTGTAGCTATTTCCATGTTTATGCAGATAGCGGTATAGATATTTCCATGTTTATACAGATGGTGGTGTAGATATTTCCATGTTTATAGAGATGGCAGTCTAGATATTTCAATGTTTATAGAGATAGTGGTGTAGTTATTTCCAAGTTTATAGAGACAGTGTTGTAGATATTTCCATGTTTATACAGATAGCGGTGAGGATATTTCCAAGTTTATACAGATAGCGTTGTAGATATTTCCATGTTTATACAGATAGCAGTGTAGATATTTCCATGTTTATAGAGATAGTGGTGTAGATAATTCCAATTTTATACAGATAGCAGTGTAGATATTTCCAAGTTCATACAGATAGCAGTGTAGATATTTCCATGTTTATACAGATAGCGGTGTAGATATTTCCATGTTCATACAGATAGCAGTGTAGATATTTCCATGTTTATACAGGTAGTGGTGTAGATATTTCATGTTTATAGAGATGGCAGTCTAGATATTTCCATGTTCATAGAGATAGTGGTGTAGTTATTTCCAAGTTTGTAGTGACAGCGTTGTAGATATTTCCGCGTTTATACAGATAGCGGTGAAGATATTTCCATGTTTAAGACGATATCGGTTTAGATATTTCCATGTTTATACAGACAGCGGTGTAGATATTCACAAGTTTATAGAGATGGCGGTGTAGATATTGTCTTGTTTATACAGATAGCGGTGTAGATATTTCCATGTTTATACAGATAGCGGTGTAGATTATTCCTATATTATACAGATAGCAGTGTAGATATTTCGAAGTTCATACAAATAGCGGTGTAGATATTTCCATGTTCATACAGATGGCGGTGTAGATATTTCCATGTTCATTCAGATGGCGGTGTAGATATTTTCATGTTTACACAGATAGCGCTGTAGATATTTCCATGTTGATACACATAGCGGTGTAGATATTTCCATGTTTTTAGAGATAGCGGTGAAGTTTTTTTCTTGTTTATAGAGAAAGCTGTGTAGATATTTCCATGTATATGCAGTTAACTGTGTAGATATTTCCATGTTCATACACATAGCGGTGTAGATATTTCCATGTTCATACAGATGGCGGTTAAGTTAATTCCATGTTCATACAGATGGCAGTTTAGATATTTTCATGTTCATACAAATGGCGGTGTAGTTATTTGCATGTTCATAGATATGGCGCTGTAGTTATTTCCATGTTTATAGAGATAGCGGTGTAGTTATTTCCATGTTTATAGAGATAGCGATGTAGATATTTCCATGTATATACAGGTAGCGGTGTGATTTTTTCCATGTTCATACAGAAAGCTGTATAGGTATTTTCACCTTCATAGAGATGGCGGTGTAGATATTTCCATGTTCATACAGCTGGCGTTGTAGTTATTTCTATGTATATAGAGATGGCGGTGTAGATATTTCCATGTTTATACAGATGGCGGTGTAGATAATTCCATGTTTATAGAGATGGCGGTGTAGATATTTCCATGTTTACACAGATAGCAGTGCAGATATTTCCATGTTTACACAGATAACGGTGTAGACATTTCCATCTTTTCACAGATAGCGGTGTAGACATTCCCATGTTTACACAGATAGCATTGTAAATATTTACATGTTTATAGAGATAGCGGTGTAGTTATTTACATGTTTATACAGACAGCGGTGAAGATATTTCCATGTTTATAGAGATAGCGGTGTAGTTATTTCCATGTTTATAGAGAAAGCTGTGTAGATATTTCCATGTATATGCAGATAGCTGTGTAGATATTTCCATGTTTATACAGATAGTGGTGTAGATATTTCCATGTTTACACAGATATCGGTGTAGATATTTCCATGTTTCTACAGATAGCGGTGTGGATATTTGCATCTTAATACAGATGGCCGTGTAGATATTTCCATGTTTATACTGATGGAGCTGAAGATATTTCCTTGTTCATAAAGATGGCGCTCTATATATTTCCAGCTTTGTAGAGATAGCGGTGTAGTTATTTCCATCTTTATAGAGATAGCGCTGTAGAGTTTTCCATGTATATACATATAGCTATGCCGACATTTCCATGTTCTTACAGACAGAGATGTAGATATTTCCATGTTCATACAGATAGCAGAGTGGATATTTCCATGTTCATACAGGTAGCGGTGTAGATATTTCCATGTTCATTCAGATAGCAGTGTAGTTATTTCCATGTTCATACAGATAGCGGTGTAGATATTTCTATGTTTATAGAGATGGCGGTGTAGATATTTCCACGTTTATACTGATGGCGGTGTAGATATTTCCACGTTTATAGAGAAGGCGGTGTATATATTTCCATGTTTATACAGAAAGCGGTGTAGATATTTCCATGTTTACACAGATAGTGGTGAAGACATTTCCATGTTGAAACAGATAACGTTGTAGATATTTTCATGTTTATAGGGATAGTGGTGTAGTTACTTCCATGTTTATACAGATAGCGGTGAAGTTATTTCCATGCTTACACAGATAGCGGTGTGGATATTTCATGGATTATACAGAGTGCGGTGTAGATATTTCCATGTTTATACAGATAGCGGTGCTGATATGTCCATGTTTATACAGATAGCGGTGTGCATATTTCCATGTTTATACATATAGAGGTGTGGATATCTCCATGTTTATACAGATAGCGGTGTAGATATTTCCATGTTTATAGAGATAGCGGTTCAGATATTTCCATCTTAATACAGATGGCGGTGTAGATATTTCCATGTTCCTACAGATGGCGGTGTAGATTTTTCCATGTTCCTACAGATGGCGGTGTAGTTATTTCCAAGTATATAGAGATGGCGGTGTAGTTATTTCCATGTTTATAAAGAAAGCTTTGTAGATATTTCTATGTATATGCAGATAGCTGTGTAGATATTTCCATGTTCATACAGATAGCGGTGTAGATAATTCCATATTCATCCACATGGCGGTGTAGAAATATCCATGTTAATACAGATGGCGGTGAAGGAATTTCCATGTTCATATGGATGGCGGTGTAGATATTTCCATGATCATACAAATGGCGGTGTAGATATTTCCATGTTCATAGAGATGGCGTTGTAGTTATTTCCATTTTCATACTGATGGTGGTGTAGTTATTTCCATGTTTATAGAGATAGCAGTGTAGATATTTCCATTGATATACAGATAGCTGTGTAGATATATGCATGTTCATACAGATAGCGGTCTAGATATTTCCATGTTCATACAGATAGCGGTGTGGATATTTCCATGTTCATACAGATAGAGGTGTAGATATTTCCAAGTTCATACAGATAGCGGTGTAGATATTTCCGTGTTTATACAGATGGCGGTGTAGATATTTCCATGTTCATACAGATGGCGGTGAAGATATTTCCATGTTCATACAGATTGCGGTGTAGATATTTCGAAGTTTAAGGAGATAGCGCTGTAGTTATTTCCATATTTATAGAGAAAACTGTGTAGATATTTCCATGTATATTCAGATAGCTGTGTAGATATTTCCATGTTCATGCAGATAGCGGTGTAGATATTTCCACGTTTATAGAGATGGCGGTGTAGATATTTCCATGTTCATACAGATGGCGGTGTAGATATTTCCATGTTTATAGAGATGGCGGTGTAGATATTTTCATGTTTACACAGATGGCGGTTTTGATATTTCCATGTTTACACAGATAGCGGTGTAGACATTTCCATGTTTACACAGATAGCGGTGTGGATATTTCCATGTTTATGCAGATAGCGGTGTAGATATTTCCATGTTTATACAGATTGCGGTGCGGATATTTCCATGTTTATACAGATAGTTGGGCAGATATTTCCATGTTTATACAGATAGCGGTGTAGATATTTCCATCTTAGTACAGATGGCGGTGTAGATATTTCCATATTCATGCAGATGGCGGTGTAGATATTTCGAAGTTTATAGAGATAGCGCTGTAGTTATTTCCCTACTTATAGAGAAATCTGTGAAGATATTTCCATGTATATTCAGACAGCTGTGTAGATATTTCCATGTTCATGCAGATAGCGGTGTAGATATTTCACATGTTCATCCAGATGCCGGTGTACATATATCCATGTTCATACAGATGGCGGTGAAGATATTTCCATGTTCATACAGATGGCGGTGTAGATATTTCCATGTTCATACAAATGGCGGTGTAGATATTTCCGAGTTCATAGAGATGGCGGTGTAGATATTTCCATGTTCATAGAGATGGCGGTATAGATATTTCCATGTTTATACAGATAGCAGTGTAGTTATTTCCATGTTTATAGAGATAGCAGTGCAGATATTTCCATTGATATACAGATAGCTGTGTAGATATTTGCGTGTACACACAGATAGCGGTGTAGATATTTCCATGTTCATACAGATAGCGGTGTAGATATTTCCATGTTCATACAGATAGCGGTGTAGATATGTCCATGTTCATACAGATATCGGAGTAGATATTTCCATGTTCATACAGATAGCGGTGTAGATATTTCCATGTTCATACAGTTAGCGGTGTAGATATTTCCATGTTCATACAGATGGCGGTGTAGATATTTCCATGTTCATACAGATGGCGGTGTAGATATTTCCATGATCATACAGACAGCGGTGTAGATATTTCCATGTTCGTACAGATAGCGGTGTAGTTATTTCCATGTTCATAGAGATAGCGGTGTAGATATTTCCATGTTCATTCCGATAGCGGTGTAGATATTTCCATGTTCATACAGTTAGCGGTGTAGATAATTCCATGTTCATACAGATGACGGTGTAGATATTTACATGTTCATACAGATGGCGGTGTAGATATTTCCATGTTCGTACAGAAGGCAGTGTAGATATTTCCATGTTCATACAGGTGGCGGTGTACATATTTCCATGTTTATTCAGATAGCAGTGTAGTTATTTACATGTTTACAGAGGTAGCTGTGTAGATATTTCCATTGATATACAGATAGCTGTGTAGATATTTGCATGTTCATACAGATAGCGGTGTAGATATTTCCATGTTCATACAGATAGCGGTGTAGATATTTCCATGTTCATACAGATAACGGTGTAGATATTACCATGTTCATACAGATAGCGGTGTAGATATTTCCATGTTCATACAGTTAGCGGTGTAGATATTTCCATGTTCGTGCACATGGCGGTGTAGACATTTCCATGTTCATAGAGATGGCGGTGTAGATATTTCCATGTTTATGCAGATAGCGGTATAGATATTTCCATGTTTATACAGATGGTGGTGTAGATATTTCCATGTTTATAGAGATGGCGGTCTAGATATTTCCATGTTTACAGAGATAGTGGTGTAGTTATTTCAATGTTTATAGAGACAGCGTTGTAGATATTTCCATGTTTATACAGATAGCAGTGAAGGTATTTCCATGTTTATACAGATAGCGGTGTAGATATTTCCATGTTTATACAGATAGCAGTGTAGATATTTCCATGTTTATAGAGATATTGTTGTAGATAATTTCAATTTTATACAGTGAGCAGTGTAGATATTTCCAAGTTCATACAGATAGCGGTGTAGATATTTCCACGTTTATAGAGATGGCGGTGTAGATATTTCCATTTTCATACTGATGGCGGTGTAGATATTTCCATGTTTATAGGGATGGCGGTGTAGATATTTTCATGTTTACACAGATAGCGGTGTGGATATTTCCATGTTTATGCAGATAGCAGTGTAGATATTACCATGTTTATACAGATAGCGGTGCGGATATTTCCATGGTTATACAGATATTTGGGCAAATATTTCCATGTTTATACAGATAGCGGTGTAGATATTTCCATCTTAATACAGATGGTGGTGTAGATATGTCCATGTTTGTACAGATGGCAGTGTAGATATTTCCATCTTCATACAGATGGCGGTGTAGATATTTCGAAGTTTATAGAGATAGCGCTGTAGTTATTTCCATATTTATAGAGAAATCTGTGTAGATATTTCCATGTATATTCAGATAGCTGTGTAGATATTTCCATGTTCATGCAGATAGCGGTGTAGGTATTTCCATGTTCATCCAGATGCCGGTGCACATATATCCATGTTCATCCAGATGTGGGTGAAGATATTTCCATGTTCATGTTCATACAAATGGCGGTGTAGATATTTCCATGTTCACAGAGATGGCGGGGTAGATATTTCCATGTTTATACAGATAGCATTGTAGTTATTTGCATGTTTATAGAGATAGCAGTGTAATTATTTCCATGTTCAACCAGGTGGCGGTGTAGATATTTCCCTGTTTATACAGATAGCAGTGTAGTTATTTCCATGTTTATAGAGGGAGCAGTGTAGGTATTTCCATTGATATACAGATGGCTGTGTAGATATTTACATGTTCATACAGATAGCGGTGTAGATATTTCCATGTTCATACAGATAGCGGTGTAGATATTTCCATGTTCATACAGATAACGGTATAGATATTTCCATGTTCATAGAGATGGCGGTGTAGATATTTCCATGCTCATACAAATGGCGGTGTAGATATTTCCATCTTCATAGAGATGGCGGTGTAGATATTTCCATGTTTATACAGATAGCAGTGTATGTATTTCCATGTTTATAGAGATAGCAGTGTAGACATTTGCATTGATATACAGATAGCTGTGTAGATATTTGCATGTTCATACACATAGCGGTGTAGATATTTCCATGTTCATACAGATAGCAGTGTAGATATTTCCAGGTTCATTCTGATAGCAGTGTAGATATTTCCATGTTCATACAGATAGCGTTGTGGATATATCCATGTTCATACAGATAGCGGTGTAGATATTTCCATGTTCTTACAGTTAGCGGTGTAGATATTTCCATGTTCATACAGATGGCGGTGTAGATATTTATATGTACATACAGATGGCGGTGTAGATATTTCCATGTTCATACAGATGGCGGTGTAGATATTTCCGTGTTCATAGAGATAGCGGTGTAGACATTTCCATGTTCATTCAGTTAGCGGTGTAGATATTTCCATGTTCATACAGATGGCGTTGCAGATATTTACATGTTTATACAGATGGCGGTGTAGATATTTCCATGTTCGTACGGATGGCAGTGTAGATATTTCCATGTTCATACAGGTGGCGGTGTAGATATTTCCATGTTTATACAGATAGCAGTGTAGTTATTTCCATGTTTATAGAGATAGCAGTGTAGATATTTCCATTGGTATACAGATAGCTGTGTAGATATTTGCATGTTGATACAGATAGCGGTGTAGATATTTCCATGTTCGTACAGATAACGGTGTAGATATTTCCATGTTCATACAGATAGCGCTGTAGATATTTCCATGTTCATAGAGTTAGCGGTGTAGATATTTCCATGTTCATACACATGGCGGTGTAGATATTTCCATGTTCATACAGATGGCGGTGTAGGTATTTCCATGTTCATAGAGATGGCGGTGTAGGTATTTCCATATTTATGCAGATAGCAGTATAGATATTTCCATGTTTATACAGATGGTGGTGTAGATATTTCCATGTTTATAGGGATGGCGGTCTAGATATTTCCATGTTTACAGAGATAGTGGTGTAGTTATTTCCAAGTTTATAGAGACAGCGTTGTAGATATTTCCATGTTTATAGAGATGGCGGTCTAGATATTTCCATGTTTACAGAGATAGTGGTGTAGTTATTTCCAAGTTTATAGAGACAGCGTTGTAGATATTTCCATGTTTATACAGATAGCGGTGTAGATATTTCCATGTTCATACAGATAGCGGTGTAGATATTTCCATGTTCATACAGATAGCGGTGTAGATATTTCTTTCTTCATACAGATAGCGGTGTAGATATTTTCATGTTCATACAGTTAGCGGTGTAGATATTTCCATGTTCATACAGATGGCGGTGAAGATATTTACATGTTCATACAGATGGCGGTGTAGATATTTCCATGTTCGTACGGATGGCAGTGTAGCTATTTCCATGTTCATACAGGTGGCGGTGTATATATTTCCATGTTTATACAGATAGCAGTGTAGTTATTTCCATGTTAATAGAGATAGCAGTGTAGGTATTTCCATTGATATACAGATAGCTGTGTAGATATTACCATGTTCATACAGATAGCGGTGTAGGTATTTCCATGTTCATACAGATAACGGTGTAGATATTTCCATGTTCATACAGATAGCGGTGTAGGTATTTCCAAGTTCATACAGTTAGCGGTGTAGATATTTCCATGTTCATACAGTTAGCGGTGTAGATATTTCCATGTTCATACAGATGGCGGTGTAGATATTTACATGTTCCTGCAGTTGGCGGTATAGGTAATTCCATGTTCGTACAGATGGCGGCGTAGATATTTCCATGTTCATATAGATGGCGCTGTAGATATTTCCATGTTTATGCAGATAGCGGTATAGATATTTCCATGTTCATACAGATGGTGCTGTAGATATTTCCATGTTCATAGAGATCGCGGTCTAAATATTTCCATGTTTACAGAGATAGAGGTGTAGTTATTTCGAAGTTTATAGAGACAGCGTTGTGGATATTTCCATGTTTATACAGATAGCGGTGAAGATATTTCCTTGTTTATACAGATAGCTGTGTAGATATTTCCATGTTTATACAGATAGCAGTGTAGATATTTCCATGTTTATAGAGATAGTGGTGTAGATAATTTCAATTTTATACAGAGAGCAGTGTAGATATTTCCAAGTTCATACAGATAGCGGTGTAGATATTTCCATATTTATAGAGATGGCGGTGTAGATATTTCCATGTTCATACAAATGGCGGTGTAGATATTTCCATGTTTATAGGGATGGCGGTGTAGATATTTTCATGTTTACACAGATGGCGAGTGTAGATATTTCCATGTTTACACAGATAGCGTTGTAGACATTTCCATGTTTACACAGATAGCGGTGTGGATATTTCCATGTTTATGCAGATAGTGGTGTAGATATTTCCAAGTTTATACAGATAGCGGTGCGGATATTTCCATGTTTATACAGATAGTTGGGCAGATATTTCCATGTTTATACAGATAGCGGTGTAGATATTTCCATCTTAATACAGATGGCGGTGTAGATATGTCCATGTTCATACAGATAGCGGTGTAGATATTTCCATGTTCATACAGATAGCGGTGTAGGTATTTCCATGTTCATAGAGATGGTGCTGTAGATATTTTCATGTTTATACAGATAGCAGTGTAGATATTTCCGTGTTTATAGAGATAGCAGTGTAGATATTTCCACTGATATACAGATAGCTGTGTAGATATTTGCATGTTCATACACATAGCGGTGTAGATATTTCCATGTTCATACAGATATCGGTGTAGTTATTTCCATGTTCGTACAGATAGCGGTGTAGATATTTCAATGTTCATACAGATAGCGGTGTATATATTTCCATGTTCACACAGATAGCGGTGTAGATATTTCCATGTTCATAGAGATAGCGTTGTAGATATTTCCACGTTTATACAGATAGCAGTGTAGATATTTCCATGTTTATAGAGATAGTGGTGAAGATAATTTCACTTTTATACCGAGAGCTGTGTAGATATTTCCAAGTTCATACAGATAGCGGTGTAGATATTTCCACCTTTATAGAGATGGCGGTGTAGATATTTCCATGTTCATACAGATAGCGGTGTAGATATTTCCATGTTCATACAGATAGCAGCATAGATATTTCCATGTTCATTCCAATAGCGGTGTAGACACTTCCATGTTCATACATTTAGCGGTGTAGGTATTTCCATGTTCATCTAGATGGCGGTGAAGATATTTCCATGTTCATACAGATGACGGTGTAGATATTTCCATGTTTGTACGGATGGCAGTGTAGATATTTCCATGTTCATACAGGTGGTGGTGTAGATATTTCCATGTTTATACAGATAGCAGTGTAGTTATTTCCATGTTAATAGAGATAGCTGTGTAGATATTTCCATTGATATACAGATAGCTGTGTAGATATTTGCATGTTCATACAGATAGCGGTGTAGATATTTCCATGTTTATACAGATAGCGGTGAAGATATTTCCATGTTCGTACAGATAGCGGTGTAGATATTTCCATGCTCATAAAGATGGTGGTGTAGATATTTCCATGTTCATACACATGGCGGTGTAGATATTTCCATGTTCATAGAGATGGCAGTGTAGATATTTCCATGTTCATACAAATGGCGGTGTAGATATTTCCATGTTCATAGAGATGGCGGTGTAGATATTTCCATATTTATAGAGATAGCAGTGTAGTTATTTCCATGTTTATATAGATAGCAGTGTAGATATTTCCATTGATATACAGACAGCTGTGTAGATATTTGCATGTTCATAGAGATAGCGGTGTAGATATTTCCATGTTCATACAGATAGCGGTGTAGATATTTCCATGTTCATACTGTTAGCGGTGTAGATATTTCCATGTTCATACAGATAGCGGTGTAGATATTTCCATGTTCATACAGATAGCGGTGTAGATATTTCTATGTTCATACAGATAGCTGTGTAGATATTTCCATGTTCATACAGATGGCCGTGTAGATATTTACATGTTCATACAGATGGCGGTGTAGATATTTCCATGTTCACACAGATAGCGGTTTAGATATTTCCATGTTCATACAGATAGCGGCGTAGATATTTCCATGTTCATACCAATAGCGGTGTAGACATTTCCATGTTCATACATTTAGCGGTGTAGGTATTTCCATGTTCATGCAGATGGCGGTGAAGATATTTCCATGTTCATACAGATGACGGTGTAGATATTTCCATGTTTGTATGGATGGCAGTGTAGATATTTCCATGTTCATACAGGTGGCGGTGTAGATATTTCCATGTTTATACAGATAGCAGTGTAGTTATTTCCATGTTAATAGAGATGGCTGTGTAGATATTTCCATTGATATACAGACAGCTGTGTAGATATTTGCGTGTTCATACAGATAGCGGTGTAGATATTTCCATGTTCATACAGATAGCGGTGTAGATATTTCCATGTTCATACAGATAGCGGTGTAGATATTTCCATGTTCATACAGATAACGGTGTAGATATTTCCATGTTCATACAGATAGCGGTGTAGATATTTCCATGTTCATACAGTTAGCGGTGTAGATATTTCCATGTTCATACAGATGGCGGTGTAGATATTTACATGTTCATGCAGATGGCGGTATAGATATTTCCATGTTCGTACAGATGGCGGTGTAGATATTTCCATGTTCATAGAGATGGTGGTATAGACATTTCCATGTTTATGCAGATAGCGGTATAGATATTTCCATGTTTATACAGATGGTGGTGTAGTTATTTCCATGTTTATAGAGATGGCGGTCTAGATATTTCCATGTTTACAGAGATAGTGGTGTAGTTATTTCCAAGTTTATAGAGACAGCGTTGTAGATATTTCCATGTTTATACAGATAGCGGTGAAGATATTTCCATGTTTATACCGATAGCGGTGTAGATATTTCCATGTTTATACAGATAGCAGTGTAGATATTTCCATCTTTATAGAGATAGTGGTGTAGATAATTTCAATTTTATACAGAGAGCAGTGTAGATATTTCCAAGTTCATACAGATAGCGGTTTAGATATTTCCACGTTTATAGAGATGGCGGTGTAGATATTTCCATGTTCATACAGAGGACGGTGTAGATATTTCCATGTTTATAGGGATGGCGGTGTAGATATTTTCATGTTTACACAGATGGCGGTGTAGATATTTCCATGTTTACACAGATAGCGGTGTAGACATTTCCATGTTTGCACAGATAGCGGTGTGGATATTTCCATGTTTATGCAGATAGCAGTGTAGATATTTCCATGTTTATACAGATAGCGGTGCAGATATTTCCATCTTTATTCAGATAGCGGTGCGGATATTTCCATGTTTATACAGATAGTTGGGCAGATATTTCCATGTTTATACAGATAGCGGTGTAGATATTTCCATCTTAATACAGATGGCGGTGTAGATATGTCCATGTTTGTACAGATGGCGGTGTAGATATTTCCATGTTCATACAGATGGCGGTGTAGATATTTTGAAGTTTATAGAGATAGCGCTGTAGTTATTTCCATATTTATGGAGAAATCTGTGTAGATATTTCCATGTATATTCAGATAGCTGTGTAGATATTTCCATGTTCATGCAGATAGCGGTGTAGATACTTCCATGTTCATCCAGATGCTAGTGTACATATATCCATGTTCATACAGATGGTGGTGAAGATATTTCCATGTTCATACAGATGGTGGTGTATATATTTCCATGTTCATACAGATGGTGGTGTAGATCTTTCCATGTTCATATAAATGGCGGTGTAGATAGTTCCATGTTCATAGAGATGGCGGTGTAGATATTTCCATGTTCATACAAATGGCGGTGTAGATATTTCCATGTTCATAGAGATGGCGGTGTAGATATTTCCATATTTATAGAGATAGCAGTGTAGTTATTTCCATGTTTATAGAGTTAGCAGTGTAGATATTTCCATTGATATACAGATAGCTGTGTAGATATTTGCATGTTCATAGAGATAGCGGTGTAGATATTTCCATGTTCATAGAGATAGCGGTGTAGATATTTCCATGTTCATACAGATAGCGGTGAAGGTATTTCCATGTTCATACAGATAGCGGTGTAGATATTTCCATGTTCATACAGATAGCGGTGTAGATGTTTCCTTGTTCATACAGTTAGCGGTGTAGATATTTCCATGTTCATACAGATGGCGGTGTAGATATTTACATGTTCATATAGATGGCGGTGTAGATATTTCCATGTTCATACAGATGGCGGTGTAGATATTTCCAAGTTCATACAGATAGCGGCGTAGATATTTCCATGTTCATACCAATAGCGGTGTAGACATTTCCATGTTCATTCATTTAGCGGTGTAGATATTTCCATGTTCATACAGATGGCGGTGAAGATATTTCCATGTTCATACAGATGGCGGTGAAGATATTTCAATGCTCATACAAATGGCGGTGTAGATATTTCCATGTACATAGAGATGACGGTGTAGATATTTCCATATTTATACAGATAGCAGTGTAGTTATTTCCATGTTAATAGAGATAGTTGTGTAGATATTTCCATTGATATACAGATAGCTGTGTAGATATTTCCATGTATATTCAGATAGCTGTGTAGATATTTCCATGTTCATGCAGATAGCGGTGTAGATATTTCCATGTTCATCCAGATGCTAGTGTACATATATCCATGTTCATACAGATGGCGGTGAAGATATTTCCATGTTCATACAGATGGTGGTGTATATATTTCCATGTTCATACAGATGGTGGTGTAGATCTTTCCATGTTCATATAAATGGCGGTGTAGATAGTTCCATGTTCATAGAGATGGCGGTGTAGATATTTCCATGTTCATACAAATGGCGGTGTAGATATTTCCATCTTAATGCAGATGGCGGTGTAGATATGTCCATGTTTGTACAGATCGCGGTGTAGATATTTCCATGTTCATCCAGATGCCGGTGTACATATATCCATGTTCATACAGATGGCGCTGAAGATATTTCCAAGTTCATGCAGATGGTGGTGTAGATATTTCCATGTTTACAGATATAGCGTTGTAGATTTTTCCATGTTGATACACATAGCGGTGTAGATATTTCCATGTTTATACAGATAGCGGTATAGATATTTCCACGTTTATACAGATAGCGATGCAGATATTTCCATTTTTATACAGATATCAGTGTAGATATTTCCATGTACATACAGTGATCGGTGTAGATATTTCCACCTTTATAGAGATGGCGGTGTAGATATTTCCATGTTCATACAGATGGCGTTGTAGATATTTCCATGTTTATAGAGATGGCAGTCTAGATATTTCCATGTTTATACAGATAGCGGTGTAGTTATTTCCAAGTTTATAGAGAAAGTGTTGTAGATATTTCCATTTTTATACATATAGCAGTGAAGATATTTCCATGTTTATACAGATAGCGGTGTAGATATTTCCATGTCCATGGAGATGGCGGTGTAGATATTTCCATGTTTATACATATAGCAGTGTTGTTATTTTCATGTTTATAGAGATAGCAGTGTAGATATTTCCATTGATATACAGATAGATGTGTAGATATTTGCGTGTTCATACAGATAGCGGTGAAGATATTTCCATGTTCATACAGATAGCGGTGTAGATATTTCCATGTTCATACAGATAGCGGTGTAGATATTTCCATGTTCATACAGATAGCGGTGTAGATATTTCCATGTTCATACCAGTAGCGGTGTAGACATTTCCATGTTCATACAGTTAGCGGTGTAGATGTTTCCATGTTCACACAGATGGCGGTGTAGATATTTACATGTTCATACAGATGGCGGTGTAGATATTTCCGTGTTGGTACGGATGGCAGTGTAGATATTTCCATGTTCATACAGGTGGCGGTGTAGATATTTCCATGTTTATACAGATAGCAGTGTAGTTATTTCCATGTTTATAGAGATAGCAGTGTAGATATTTCCATTGATATACAGAAAGCTGTGTAGATATTTGCATGGTCATACAGATAGCTGGGTAGATATTTCCATGTTCATTCAAACAGTGGTGTAGATATTTCCATTTTCATACAGATAACGGTGTAGATATTTCCATGTTCATACAGATAATGGTGTAGATATTTCCATGTTCATACAGATGGCGGTGTAAATATTTCCATGTTCATACAGATGGCGGTGTAGATATTTCCATGTTGATTGAGATGGCGGTGTAGCTATTTCCATGTTTATGCAGATAGCGGTATAGATATTTCCATGTTTATACAGATGGTGGTGTAGATATTTCCATGTTTATAGAGATGGCAGTCTAGATATTTCAATGTTTATAGAGATAGTGGTGTAGTTATTTCCAAGTTTATAGAGACAGTGTTGTAGATATTTCCATGTTTATACAGATAGCGGTGAGGATATTTCCAAGTTTATACAGATAGCGTTGTAGATATTTCCATGTTTATACAGATAGCAGTGTAGATATTTCCATGTTTATAGAGATAGTGGTGTAGATAATTCCAATTTTATACAGATAGCAGTGTAGATATTTCCAAGTTCATACAGATAGCAGTGTAGATATTTCCATGTTTATACAGATAGCGGTGTAGATATTTCCATGTTCATACAGATAGCAGTGTAGATATTTCCATGTTTATACAGGTAGTGGTGTAGATATTTCATGTTTATAGAGATGGCAGTCTAGATATTTCCATGTTCATAGAGATAGTGGTGTAGTTATTTCCAAGTTTGTAGTGACAGCGTTGTAGATATTTCCGCGTTTATACAGATAGCGGTGAAGATATTTCCATGTTTAAGACGATATCGGTTTAGATATTTCCATGTTTATACAGACAGCGGTGTAGATATTCACAAGTTTATAGAGATGGCGGTGTAGATATTGTCTTGTTTATACAGATAGCGGTGTAGATATTTCCATGTTTATACAGATAGCGGTGTAGATTATTCCTATATTATACAGATAGCAGTGTAGATATTTCGAAGTTCATACAAATAGCGGTGTAGATATTTCCATGTTCATACAGATGGCGGTGTAGATATTTCCATGTTCATTCAGATGGCGGTGTAGATATTTTCATGTTTACACAGATAGCGCTGTAGATATTTCCATGTTGATACACATAGCGGTGTAGATATTTCCATGTTTTTAGAGATAGCGGTGAAGTTTTTTTCTTGTTTATAGAGAAAGCTGTGTAGATATTTCCATGTATATGCAGTTAACTGTGTAGATATTTCCATGTTCATACACATAGCGGTGTAGATATTTCCATGTTCATACAGATGGCGGTTAAGTTAATTCCATGTTCATACAGATGGCAGTTTAGATATTTTCATGTTCATACAAATGGCGGTGTAGTTATTTGCATGTTCATAGATATGGCGCTGTAGTTATTTCCATGTTTATAGAGATAGCGGTGTAGTTATTTCCATGTTTATAGAGATAGCGATGTAGATATTTCCATGTATATACAGGTAGCGGTGTGATTTTTTCCATGTTCATACAGAAAGCTGTATAGGTATTTTCACCTTCATAGAGATGGCGGTGTAGATATTTCCATGTTCATACAGCTGGCGTTGTAGTTATTTCTATGTATATAGAGATGGCGGTGTAGATATTTCCATGTTTATACAGATGGCGGTGTAGATAATTCCATGTTTATAGAGATGGCGGTGTAGATATTTCCATGTTTACACAGATAGCAGTGCAGATATTTCCATGTTTACACAGATAACGGTGTAGACATTTCCATCTTTTCACAGATAGCGGTGTAGACATTCCCATGTTTACACAGATAGCATTGTAAATATTTACATGTTTATAGAGATAGCGGTGTAGTTATTTACATGTTTATACAGACAGCGGTGAAGATATTTCCATGTTTATAGAGATAGCGGTGTAGTTATTTCCATGTTTATAGAGAAAGCTGTGTAGATATTTCCATGTATATGCAGATAGCTGTGTAGATATTTCCATGTTTATACAGATAGTGGTGTAGATATTTCCATGTTTACACAGATATCGGTGTAGATATTTCCATGTTTCTACAGATAGCGGTGTGGATATTTGCATCTTAATACAGATGGCCGTGTAGATATTTCCATGTTTATACTGATGGAGCTGAAGATATTTCCTTGTTCATAAAGATGGCGCTCTATATATTTCCAGCTTTGTAGAGATAGCGGTGTAGTTATTTCCATCTTTATAGAGATAGCGCTGTAGAGTTTTCCATGTATATACATATAGCTATGCCGACATTTCCATGTTCTTACAGACAGAGATGTAGATATTTCCATGTTCATACAGATAGCAGAGTGGATATTTCCATGTTCATACAGGTAGCGGTGTAGATATTTCCATGTTCATTCAGATAGCAGTGTAGTTATTTCCATGTTCATACAGATAGCGGTGTAGATATTTCTATGTTTATAGAGATGGCGGTGTAGATATTTCCACGTTTATACTGATGGCGGTGTAGATATTTCCACGTTTATAGAGAAGGCGGTGTATATATTTCCATGTTTATACAGAAAGCGGTGTAGATATTTCCATGTTTACACAGATAGTGGTGAAGACATTTCCATGTTGAAACAGATAACGTTGTAGATATTTTCATGTTTATAGGGATAGTGGTGTAGTTACTTCCATGTTTATACAGATAGCGGTGAAGTTATTTCCATGCTTACACAGATAGCGGTGTGGATATTTCATGGATTATACAGAGTGCGGTGTAGATATTTCCATGTTTATACAGATAGCGGTGCTGATATGTCCATGTTTATACAGATAGCGGTGTGCATATTTCCATGTTTATACATATAGAGGTGTGGATATCTCCATGTTTATACAGATAGCGGTGTAGATATTTCCATGTTTATAGAGATAGCGGTTCAGATATTTCCATCTTAATACAGATGGCGGTGTAGATATTTCCATGTTCCTACAGATGGCGGTGTAGATTTTTCCATGTTCCTACAGATGGCGGTGTAGTTATTTCCAAGTATATAGAGATGGCGGTGTAGTTATTTCCATGTTTATAAAGAAAGCTTTGTAGATATTTCTATGTATATGCAGATAGCTGTGTAGATATTTCCATGTTCATACAGATAGCGGTGTAGATAATTCCATATTCATCCACATGGCGGTGTAGAAATATCCATGTTAATACAGATGGCGGTGAAGGAATTTCCATGTTCATATGGATGGCGGTGTAGATATTTCCATGATCATACAAATGGCGGTGTAGATATTTCCATGTTCATAGAGATGGCGTTGTAGTTATTTCCATTTTCATACTGATGGTGGTGTAGTTATTTCCATGTTTATAGAGATAGCAGTGTAGATATTTCCATTGATATACAGATAGCTGTGTAGATATATGCATGTTCATACAGATAGCGGTCTAGATATTTCCATGTTCATACAGATAGCGGTGTGGATATTTCCATGTTCATACAGATAGAGGTGTAGATATTTCCAAGTTCATACAGATAGCGGTGTAGATATTTCCGTGTTTATACAGATGGCGGTGTAGATATTTCCATGTTCATACAGATGGCGGTGAAGATATTTCCATGTTCATACAGATTGCGGTGTAGATATTTCGAAGTTTAAGGAGATAGCGCTGTAGTTATTTCCATATTTATAGAGAAAACTGTGTAGATATTTCCATGTATATTCAGATAGCTGTGTAGATATTTCCATGTTCATGCAGATAGCGGTGTAGATATTTCCACGTTTATAGAGATGGCGGTGTAGATATTTCCATGTTCATACAGATGGCGGTGTAGATATTTCCATGTTTATAGAGATGGCGGTGTAGATATTTTCATGTTTACACAGATGGCGGTTTTGATATTTCCATGTTTACACAGATAGCGGTGTAGACATTTCCATGTTTACACAGATAGCGGTGTGGATATTTCCATGTTTATGCAGATAGCGGTGTAGATATTTCCATGTTTATACAGATTGCGGTGCGGATATTTCCATGTTTATACAGATAGTTGGGCAGATATTTCCATGTTTATACAGATAGCGGTGTAGATATTTCCATCTTAGTACAGATGGCGGTGTAGATATTTCCATATTCATGCAGATGGCGGTGTAGATATTTCGAAGTTTATAGAGATAGCGCTGTAGTTATTTCCCTACTTATAGAGAAATCTGTGAAGATATTTCCATGTATATTCAGACAGCTGTGTAGATATTTCCATGTTCATGCAGATAGCGGTGTAGATATTTCACATGTTCATCCAGATGCCGGTGTACATATATCCATGTTCATACAGATGGCGGTGAAGATATTTCCATGTTCATACAGATGGCGGTGTAGATATTTCC
Organism: Gorilla gorilla gorilla; assembly: GCF_029281585.2. Taxonomy (NCBI): domain Eukaryota; kingdom Metazoa; phylum Chordata; class Mammalia; order Primates; family Hominidae; genus Gorilla; species Gorilla gorilla. The sequence goes on from NC_073230.2 coordinate 169,924,590, forward strand.
ATGTTCATACAAATGGCGGTGTAGATATTTCCGAGTTCATAGAGATGGCGGTGTAGATATTTCCATGTTCATAGAGATGGCGGTATAGATATTTCCATGTTTATACAGATAGCAGTGTAGTTATTTCCATGTTTATAGAGATAGCAGTGCAGATATTTCCATTGATATACAGATAGCTGTGTAGATATTTGCGTGTACACACAGATAGCGGTGTAGATATTTCCATGTTCATACAGATAGCGGTGTAGATATTTCCATGTTCATACAGATAGCGGTGTAGATATGTCCATGTTCATACAGATATCGGAGTAGATATTTCCATGTTCATACAGATAGCGGTGTAGATATTTCCATGTTCATACAGTTAGCGGTGTAGATATTTCCATGTTCATACAGATGGCGGTGTAGATATTTCCATGTTCATACAGATGGCGGTGTAGATATTTCCATGATCATACAGACAGCGGTGTAGATATTTCCATGTTCGTACAGATAGCGGTGTAGTTATTTCCATGTTCATAGAGATAGCGGTGTAGATATTTCCATGTTCATTCCGATAGCGGTGTAGATATTTCCATGTTCATACAGTTAGCGGTGTAGATAATTCCATGTTCATACAGATGACGGTGTAGATATTTACATGTTCATACAGATGGCGGTGTAGATATTTCCATGTTCGTACAGAAGGCAGTGTAGATATTTCCATGTTCATACAGGTGGCGGTATACATATTTCCATGTTTATTCAGATAGCAGTGTAGTTATTTCCATGTTTACAGAGGTAGCTGTGTAGATATTTCCATTGATATACAGATAGCTGTGTAGATATTTGCATGTTCATACAGATAGCGGTGTAGATATTTCCATGTTCATACAGATAGCGGTGTAGATATTTCCATGTTCATACAGATAACGGTGTAGATATTACCATGTTCATACAGATAGCGGTGTAGATATTTCCATGTTCATACAGTTAGCGGTGTAGATATTTCCATGTTCGTGCAAATGGCGGTGTAGACATTTCCATGTTCATAGAGATGGCGGTGTAGATATTTCCATGTTTATGCAGATAGCGGTATAGATATTTCCATGTTTATACAGATGGTGGTGTAGATATTTCCATGTTTATAGAGATGGCGGTCTAGATATTTCCATGTTTACAGAGATAGTGGTGTAGTTATTTCAATGTTTATAGAGACAGCGTTGTAGATATTTCCATGTTTATACAGATAGCAGTGAAGGTATTTCCATGTTTATACAGATAGCGGTGTAGATATTTCCATGTTTATACAGATAGCAGTGTAGATATTTCCATGTTTATAGAGATATTGTTGTAGATAATTTCAATTTTATACAGTGAGCAGTGTAGATATTTCCAAGTTCATACAGATAGCGGTGTAGATATTTCCACGTTTATAGAGATGGCGGTGTAGATATTTCCATTTTCATACTGATGGCGGTGTAGATATTTCCATGTTTATAGGGATGGCGGTGTAGATATTTTCATGTTTACACAGATAGCGGTGTGGATATTTCCATGTTTATGCAGATAGCAGTGTAGATATTACCATGTTTATACAGATAGCGGTGCGGATATTTCCATGGTTATACAGATATTTGGGCAAATATTTCCATGTTTATACAGATAGCGGTGTAGATATTTCCATCTTAATACAGATGGTGGTGTAGATATGTCCATGTTTGTACAGATGGCAGTGTAGATATTTCCATCTTCATACAGATGGCGGTGTAGATATTTCGAAGTTTATAGAGATAGCGCTGTAGTTATTTCCATATTTATAGAGAAATCTGTGTAGATATTTCCATGTATATTCAGATAGCTGTGTAGATATTTCCATGTTCATGCAGATAGCAGTGTAGGTATTTCCATGTTCATCCAGATGCCGGTGCACATATATCCATGTTCATCCAGATGTGGGTGAAGATATTTCCATGTTCATGTTCATACAAATGGCGGTGTAGATATTTCCATGTTCACAGAGATGGCGGGGTAGATATTTCCATGTTTATACAGATAGCATTGTAGTTATTTGCATGTTTATAGAGATAGCAGTGTAATTATTTCCATGTTCAACCAGGTGGCGGTGTAGATATTTCCCTGTTTATACAGATAGCAGTGTAGTTATTTCCATGTTTATAGAGGGAGCAGTGTAGGTATTTCCATTGATATACAGATGGCTGTGTAGATATTTACATGTTCATACAGATAGCGGTGTAGATATTTCCATGTTCATACAGATAGCGGTGTAGATATTTCCATGTTCATACAGATAACGGTATAGATATTTCCATGTTCATAGAGATGGCGGTGTAGATATTTCCATGCTCATACAAATGGCGGTGTAGATATTTCCATCTTCATAGAGATGGCGGTGTAGATATTTCCATGTTTATACAGATAGCAGTGTATGTATTTCCATGTTTATAGAGATAGCAGTGTAGACATTTGCATTGATATACAGATAGCTGTGTAGATATTTGCATGTTCATACACATAGCGGTGTAGATATTTCCATGTTCATACAGATAGCAGTGTAGATATTTCCAGGTTCATTCTGATAGCAGTGTAGATATTTCCATGTTCATACAGATAGCGTTGTGGATATATCCATGTTCATACAGATAGCGGTGTAGATATTTCCATGTTCTTACAGTTAGCGGTGTAGATATTTCCATGTTCATACAGATGGCGGTGTAGATATTTATATGTACATACAGATGGCGGTGTAGATATTTCCATGTTCATACAGATGGCGGTGTAGATATTTCCGTGTTCATAGAGATAGCGGTGTAGACATTTCCATGTTCATTCAGTTAGCGGTGTAGATATTTCCATGTTCATACAGATGGCGTTGCAGATATTTACATGTTTATACAGATGGCGGTGTAGATATTTCCATGTTCGTACGGATGGCAGTGTAGATATTTCCATGTTCATACAGGTGGCGGTGTAGATATTTCCATGTTTATACAGATAGCAGTGTAGTTATTTCCATGTTTATAGAGATAGCAGTGTAGATATTTCCATTGGTATACAGATAGCTGTGTAGATATTTGCATGTTGATACAGATAGCGGTGTAGATATTTCCATGTTCGTACAGATAACGGTGTAGATATTTCCATGTTCATACAGATAGCGCTGTAGATATTTCCATGTTCATAGAGTTAGCGGTGTAGATATTTCCATGTTCATACACATGGCGGTGTAGATATTTCCATGTTCATACAGATGGCGGTGTAGGTATTTCCATGTTCATAGAGATGGCGGTGTAGGTATTTCCATATTTATGCAGATAGCAGTATAGATATTTCCATGTTTATACAGATGGTGGTGTAGATATTTCCATGTTTATAGGGATGGCGGTCTAGATATTTCCATGTTTACAGAGATAGTGGTGTAGTTATTTCCAAGTTTATAGAGACAGCGTTGTAGATATTTCCATGTTTATAGAGATGGCGGTCTAGATATTTCCATGTTTACAGAGATAGTGGTGTAGTTATTTCCAAGTTTATAGAGACAGCGTTGTAGATATTTCCATGTTTATACAGATAGCGGTGTAGATATTTCCATGTTCATACAGATAGCGGTGTAGATATTTCCATGTTCATACAGATAGCGGTGTAGATATTTCTTTCTTCATACAGATAGCGGTGTAGATATTTTCATGTTCATACAGTTAGCGGTGTAGATATTTCCATGTTCATACAGATGGCGGTGAAGATATTTACATGTTCATACAGATGGCGGTGTAGATATTTCCATGTTCGTACGGATGGCAGTGTAGCTATTTCCATGTTCATACAGGTGGCGGTGTATATATTTCCATGTTTATACAGATAGCAGTGTAGTTATTTCCATGTTAATAGAGATAGCAGTGTAGGTATTTCCATTGATATACAGATAGCTGTGTAGATATTACCATGTTCATACAGATAGCGGTGTAGGTATTTCCATGTTCATACAGATAACGGTGTAGATATTTCCATGTTCATACAGATAGCGGTGTAGGTATTTCCAAGTTCATACAGTTAGCGGTGTAGATATTTCCATGTTCATACAGTTAGCGGTGTAGATATTTCCATGTTCATACAGATGGCGGTGTAGATATTTACATGTTCCTGCAGTTGGCGGTATAGGTAATTCCATGTTCGTACAGATGGCGGCGTAGATATTTCCATGTTCATATAGATGGCGCTGTAGATATTTCCATGTTTATGCAGATAGCGGTATAGATATTTCCATGTTTATACAGATGGTGCTGTAGATATTTCCATGTTCATAGAGATCGCGGTCTAAATATTTCCATGTTTACAGAGATAGAGGTGTAGTTATTTCGAAGTTTATAGAGACAGCGTTGTGGATATTTCCATGTTTATACAGATAGCGGTGAAGATATTTCCTTGTTTATACAGATAGCTGTGTAGATATTTCCATGTTTATACAGATAGCAGTGTAGATATTTCCATGTTTATAGAGATAGTGGTGTAGATAATTTCAATTTTATACAGAGAGCAGTGTAGATATTTCCAAGTTCATACAGATAGCGGTGTAGATATTTCCATATTTATAGAGATGGCGGTGTAGATATTTCCATGTTCATACAAATGGCGGTGTAGATATTTCCATGTTTATAGGGATGGCGGTGTAGATATTTTCATGTTTACACAGATGGCGAGTGTAGATATTTCCATGTTTACACAGATAGCGTTGTAGACATTTCCATGTTTACACAGATAGCGGTGTGGATATTTCCATGTTTATGCAGATAGTGGTGTAGATATTTCCAAGTTTATACAGATAGCGGTGCGGATATTTCCATGTTTATACAGATAGTTGGGCAGATATTTCCATGTTTATACAGATAGCGGTGTAGATATTTCCATCTTAATACAGATGGCGGTGTAGATATGTCCATGTTCATACAGATAGCGGTGTAGATATTTCCATGTTCATACAGATGGCGGTGTAGATATTTACATGTTCATACAGATGGCGGTGTAGATATTTCCATGTTCGTACGGATGGCAGTGTAGATATTTCCATGTTCATACAGGTGGCGGTGTAGATATTTCCATGTTTATACAGATAGCAGTGTAGTTATTTCCATGTTTATAGAGATATCAGTGTAGATATTTCCATTGATATACAGAAAGCTGTGTAGATATTTGCATGTTCATACAGATAGCGGTGTAGATATTTCCATGTTCGTACAGATAGCGGTGTAGATATTTCCATGTTCATACTGATAGCGGTGTAGATATTTCCATGTTCATACAGATAACGGTGTAGATATTTCCATGTTCATACAGATAGCGGTGTAGATATTTCCATGTTCATACAGTTAGCGGTGTTGATATTTCCATGTTCATACAGATGGCGGTGTAGATATTTACATGTACATACAGATGGCGGTATAGATATTTCCATGTTCATACAGATGGCGGTGTAGATTTTTCCATGTTCAGAGAGATGGCGGTGTAGATATTTCCATGTTTATGCAGATAGCGGTATAGATATTTCCATGTTTATACAGATGGTGGTGTAGATATTTCCATGTTTATAGAGATGGCGGTCTAGATAGTTCCATGTTTACAGAGATAGTGGTGTAGTTATTTCCAAGTTTATACAGACAGCGTTGTAGATATTTCCATGTTTATTCAGATAGCGGTGAAGATATTTCCATGTTTATACAGATAGCGGTGTAGATATATCCATGTTTATACAGATAGCAGTGTAGATATTTCCATGTTTATAGAGATAGTGGTGTAGATAATTTCAATTTTATACAGAGATCAGTGTAGATATTTCAAAGTTCATACAGATAGCGGTGTAGATATTTCCACGTTTATAGAGATGGCGGTGTAGATATTTCCATGTTCATACAGATAGCGGTGTTGATATTTCCATGTTCATCCAGTTAGCGGTGTAGATATTTCCATGTTCATACAGATGGCGGTGTAGATATTTCCATGTTCATACAGATGGCGGTGTAGATATTTCCATGTTTACACAGATAGCGGTGTGGATATTTCCATGTTTATGCAGATAGCAGTGTAGATATTTCAATGTTTATACAGATAGCGGTGCGGATATTTCCATGTTTATTCAGATAGCGGTGCGGATATTTCCATGTTTATACAGATAGTTGGGCAGATATTTCCATGTTTATACAGATAGCGGTGTAGATATTTCCATCTTAATACAGATGGCGGTGTAGATATGTCCATGTTCGTACAGTTGGCGGTGTAGATATTTCCATGTTCATACTGATGGCAGTGCAGATATTTCGAAGTTTATAGAGATAGCGCTGTAGATATTTCCATATTTATAGAGAAATCTGTGTAGATATTTCCATGTATATTCAGATAGCTGTGTAGATATTTCCATGTTCATGCAGATAGCGGTGTAGGTATTTCCATGTTTATAGAGATAGTGGTGTAGATAATTTCAATTTTATACAGAGAGCAGTGTAGATATTTCCAAGTTCATACAGATAGCGGTGTAGATATTTCCACGTTTAGAGAGATGGCGGTGTAGATATTTCCATGTTCATACAGTGGATGGTGTAGATATTTCCATGTTTATAGGGATTTCGGTGTAGATGTTTTCATGTTTACACAGATGGCGGTGTAGATATTTCCATGTTTACACAGATAGCGGTGTAGACATTTCCATGTTTACACAGATAGCGGTGTGGATATTTCCATGTTTATGCAGATAGCAGTGTAGATATTTCCATGTTTATACATATAGCGGTGCGGATATTTCTATCTTTATTCAGATAGCGGTGCAGATATTTCCATGTTTATACAGATAGTTGGGCAGATATCTCCATGTTTATACAGATAGCGGTGTAGATATTTCCATCTTAATACAGATTGCTTTGTAGATATGTCCATGTTTGTACAGATGGCGGTGTAGATATTTCCATGTTCATACAGATGGCGGTGTAGATATTTCGAAGTTTATAGAGATAGCGCTGTAGTATTTTCCATATTTATAGAGAAATCTGTGTAGATATTTGCATGTATATTCAGATAGCTGTGTAGATATTTCCATGTTCATGCAGATAGCGGTGTAGATATTTCCATGTTCATCCAGATGCCGGTGTACATGTATCCATGTTCATACAGATGGCGGTGAAGATATTTCCATGTTCATACAGATGGTGGTGTTGATATTTCCATGTTCGTACAAATGGCGGTGTAGATATTTCCATGTTCATAGAGATGGCGGTGTAGATATTTCCATGTTCATACAAATGGCGCTGTAGAGATTTCCATGTTCATAGAGATGGCGGTGTAGATATTGCCAAATTTATAGAGATAGCAGTGTAGTTATTTCCATGTTTACAGAGATAGCAGTGTAGATATTTCCATTGATATACAGATAGCTGTGTAGATATTTGCATGTTCATAGAGATAGCGGTGTAGATATTTCCATGTTCATACAGATAGCGGTGTAGATATTTCCATGTTCATACAGATAGCGGTGTAGATATTTCCATCTTCATACAGATAGCGGTGTAGATATTTCCATGTTCATACAGATAGCGGTGTAGATATTTCCATGTTCATACAGATAGCGGTGTAGATATTTCCATGTTCATACAGATAACGGTGTAGATATTTCCATGTTCATACCGACATCGGTGTAGATATTTCCATGTTCATACAGTTAGCGGTGTACATATTTCCATGTTCATACTGATGGCGGTGTAGATATTTACATGTTCATACAGATGGCTGTATAGATAATTCCATGTTCCTACAGATGGCGGTGTAGATATTTCCATGTTCATAGAGATGGCGGTGTAGATATTTCCATGTTTATGCAGATAGCGGTATAGATATTTCCATGTTTATACAGATGGTGGTGTAGATATTTCCATGTATATAGAGATGGCGGTCTAGATATTTCCATGTTTACAGAGATAGTGGTGTAGTTATTTCCAAGTTTATAGAGACAGTGTTGTAGCTATTTCCATGTTTATACAGATAGCAGTGAAGATATTTCCATGTTTATACAGATAGCGGTGTAGATATTTCCATGTTTATACAGATAGCAGTGTAGATATTTCCATGTTTATAGAGATAGTGGTGTAGATAATTTCAATTTTATACAGAGAGCAGTGTAGATATTTCCAAGTTCATACAGATAGCAGTGTAGATATTTCCACGTTTATATAGATCGCGGTGTAGATATTTCCATGTTCATATAGATGGCGGTGTAGATATTTACATGTTCATACAGATGGCGGTGTAGATATTTCCATGTTCATACAGATGGCGGTGTAGATATTTCCATGTTCATACAGATAGCGGTCTAGATATTTCCGTGTTCATACAGATAGCGGTTTAGATATTTCCATGTTCATACAGATAGCGGTGTAGATATTTCCATGTTCATACAGATGGCGGTTTAGATATTTACATGTTCATACAGATGGCGGTGAAGATATTTCCATGTTCATACAGATGGCGGTGTAGGTATTTCCATGTTCATACAAATGGCGGTGTAGTTACTTCCATGTTCATAGAGATGGCGGTGTAGATATTTCCATGTTCATAGAGATGGCGGTGTAGATATTTCCATGTTTATACAGATAGCAGTGTAGTTATTTCCATGTTTATAGAGATACCAGTGTGGATATTTCCATTGTTATACAGATAGCTGTGTAGATTTTTGCATGTTCATACAGATAGCGGTGTAGATATTTCCATGTTCATACAGATAGCGGTGTAGATATTTCCATGTTCATACAGATAGCGGTGTAGATATTTCCATGTTCTTACAGATAGCGGTGTAGATATTTCCATGTTCATACAGATAACGGTGTAGATATTTTCATGTTCATACAGTTAGCGGTGTAGATATTTCCATGTTCATACAGATGGCGGTGTAGATATTTACATGTTCATACAGATGGCGGTGTAGATATTTCCATGTTCGTACGGATGTCAGTGTAGATATTTCCATGTTCATACAGGTGGCGGTGTAGATATTTCCATGTTTATACATATAGCAGTGTAGTTATTTCCATGTTTATAGAGATAGCAGTGTAGATATTTCCATTGATATACAGATAGCTGTGTAGATATTTGCATGTTCATACAGATAGCGGTGTAGATATTTCCATGTTCGTACAGATAGCTGTGTAGATATTTCCATGTTCATACAGATAGCGGTGAAGATATTTCCATGTTCATACAGATAACCGTGTAGATATTTCCATGTTCATACAGATGGCGGTATAGATATTATCATCTTTGTACAGATGGCGGTGTAGATATTTCCATGTTAATAGAGATGGCTTTGTAGATATTCCCATATTTATGCAGATAGCTGTATAGATATTTCCATGTTTATACAGATGGTGGTGTAGATATTTCCATGTTTATAGAGATGGCGGTCTAGATATTTCCATGTTTACAGAGATAGTGGTGTAGTTATTTCCAAGTTTATAGAGACAGCGTTGTAGATATTTCCATGTTTATACAGATAGTGGTGAAGATATTTCCATGTTTATACAGATAGCGGTGTAGATATTTCCATGTTTATACATATAGCAGTGTAGATATTTCCATGTTTATAGAGATAGTGGTGTAGATAATTTCAATTTTATACAGAAAACAGTGTAGATATTTCCAAGTTCATACAGATAGTGGTGTAGATATTTCCACGTTTATAGAGATGGCGGTGTAGATATTTCCATGTTCATACAGAGGACGGTGTAGATATTTCCATGTTTATAGCGATGGCGGTGTAGATATTTTCATGTTTACACAGATGGCGGTGTAGATATTTCCATGTTTACACAGATAGCGGTGTAGACATTTCCATGTTTACACAGATAGCGGTGTGGATATTTCCATGTTTATGCAGATAGCAGTGTAGATATTTCCATGTTTATAAATATAGCGGTGCGGATATTTCCATGTTTATTCAGATAGCGGTGCGGATATTTCCATGTTTATACAGATAGTTGGGCAGATATTTCCATGTTTATACAGATAGCGGTGTAGATATTTCCATCTTAATACAGATGGCGGTGTAGATATGTCCATGTTTGTACAGATGGCGGTGTAGATATTTCCATGTTCATACAGATGGCGGTGTAGATATTTCGAAGTTTATAGAGATAGCGCTGTAGTTATTTCCATATTTATAGAGAAATCTGTGTAGATATTTCCATGTATATTCAGATAGCTGTGTAGATATTTCCATGTTCATGCAGAGAGCGGTGTAGATATTTCCATGTTCATCCAGATGCCGGTGTACATATATCCATGTTCATACAGATGGCGGTGAAGATATTTCCATGTTCATACAGATGGTGGTGTAGATATTTCCATGTTCATACAAATGGCGGTGTAGATATTTCCATGTTCATAGAGATGGCTGTGTAGATATTTCCATGTTCATACAAATGGCGGTGTAGATATTTCCATGTTCAAAGAGATGGCGATGTAGTTATTTCCATATTTATAGAGATAGCAGTGTAGTTATTTCCATGTTTACAGAGATAGCAGTGTAGATATTTCCATTGATATACTGATAGCTGTGTAGATATTTGCATGTTCATAGAGATAGCGGTGTAGATATTTCCATGTTCATACAGATAGCGGTGTAGATATTTCCATGCTCATACAGTTAGCGGTGTAGATATTTCCATGTTCATACAGATAGCGGTGTAGATATTTCCATGTTCATACAGATAGCGGTGTAGATATTTCTATGTTCATACAGTTAGCTGTGTAGATATTTCCATGTTCATACAGATGGCCGTGTAGATATTTACATGTTCATACAGATGGCGGTGTAGATATTTGCATGTTCATACAGATAACCGTGTAGATATTTCCATGTTCATACAGATGGCGGTATAGATATTATCATCTTTGTACAGATGGCGGTGTAGATATTTCCATGTTAATAGAGATGGCTTTGTAGATATTCCCATATTTATGCAGATAGCTGTATAGATATTTCCATGTTTATACAGATGGTGGTGTAGATATTTCCATGTTTATAGAGATGGCGGTCTAGATATTTCCATGTTTACAGAGATAGTGGTGTAGTTATTTCCAAGTTTATAGAGACAGCGTTGTAGATATTTCCATGTTTATACACATAGCGGTGAAGATATTTCCATGTTTATACAGATAGCGGTGTAGATATTTCCATGTTTATACAGATAGCGGTGTAGATATTTCCATGTTTATAGAGATAGTGGTGTAGATAATTTCAATTTTATACAGAAAGCAGTGTAGATATTTCCAAGTTCATACAGATAGCGGTGTAGATATTTCCACGTTTATAGAGATGGCGGTGTAGATATTTCCATGTTCATACAGAGGACGGTGTAGATATTTCCATGTGTATAGCGATGGCGGTGTAGATATTTTCATGTTTACACAGATGGCGGTGTAGATATTTCCATGTTTACACAGATAGCGGTGTAGACATTTCCATGTTTACACAGATAGCGGTGTGGATATTTCCATGTTTATGCAGATAGCAGTGTAGATATTTCCATGTTTATAAATATAGCGGTGCGGATATTTCCATGTTTATTCAGATAGCGGTGCGGATATTTCCATGTTTATACAGATAGTTGGGCAGATATTTCCATGTTTATACACATAGCGGTGTAGATATTTCCATCTTAATACAGATGGCGGTGTAGATATGTCCATGTTTGTACAGATGGCGGTGTAGATATTTCCATGTTCATACAGATGGCGGTGTAGATATTTCGAAGTTTATAGAGATAGCGCTGTAGTTATTTCCATATTTATAGAGAAATCTGTGTAGATATTTCCATGTATATTCAGATAGCTGTGTAGATATTTCCATGTTCATGCAGAGAGCGGTGTAGATATTTCCATGTTCATCCAGATGCCGGTGTACATATATCCATGTTCATACAGATGGCGGTGAAGATATTTCCATGTTCATACAGATGGTGGTGTAGATATTTCCATGTTCATACAAATGGCGGTGTAGATATTTCCATGTTCATAGAGATGGCTGTGTAGATATTTCCATGTTCATACAAATGGCGGTGTAGATATTTCCATGTTCATAGAGATGGCGGTGTAGATATTTCCATATTTATAGAGATAGCAGTGTAGTTATTTCCATGTTTACAGAGATAGCAGTGTAGATATTTCCATTGATATACTGATAGCTGTGTAGATATTTGCATGTTCATAGAGATAGCGGTGTAGATATTTCCATGTTCATACAGATAGCGGTGTAGATATTTCCATGCTCATACAGTTAGCGGTGTAGATATTTCCATGTTCATACAGATAGCGGTGTAGATATTTCCATGTTCATACAGATAGCGGTGTAGATATTTCTATGTTCATACAGTTAGCTGTGTAGATATTTCCATGTTCATACAGATGGCCGTGTAGATATTTACATGTTCATACAGATGGCGGTGTAGATATTTGCATGTTCATACAGATAGCGGTGTAGATATTTCCATGTTCATACAGATAGCGGTGTAGATATTTCCATGTTCATACAGATAGCGGCGTAGATATTTCCATGTTCATACAGATAGCGGTCTAGATATTTCCGTGTTCATACAGATAGCGGTTTAGATATTTCCATGTTCATACAGATAGCGGTGTAGATATTTCCATGTTCATACAGATGGCGGTGTAGATATTTACATGTTCATACAGATGGCGGTGAAGATATTTCCATGTTCATACAGTTGGAGGTGTAGGTATTTCCATGTTCATACAAATGGCGGTGTAGTTACTTCCATGTTCATAGAGATGGCGGTGTAGATATTTCCATGTTCATAGAGATGGCGGTGTAGATATTTCCATGTTTATACAGATAGCAGTGTAGTTATTTCCATGTTTATAGAGATACCAGTGTGGATATTTCCATTGTTATACAGATAGCTGTGTAGATATTTGCATGTTCATACAGATAGCGGTGTAGATATTTCCATGTTCATACAGATAGCGGTGTAGATATTTCCATGTTCATACAGATAGCGGTGTAGATATTTCCATGTTCTTACAGATAGCGGTGTAGATATTTCCATGTTCATACAGATAACGGTGTAGATATTTTCATGTTCTTACAGTTAGCGGTGTAGATATTTCCATGTTCATACAGATGGCGGTGTAGATGTTTACATGTTCATACAGATGGCGGTGTAGATATTTCCATGTTCGTACGGATGGCAGTGTAGATATTTCCATGTTCATACAGGTGGCGGTGTACATATTTCCATGTTTCTACATATAGCAGTGTAGTTATTTCCATGTTTATAGAGATAGCAGTGTAGATATTTCCATTGATATACAGATAGCTGTGTAGATATTTGCATGTTCATACAGATAGCGGTGTAGATATTTCCATGTTCTTACAGATAGCGGTGTAGATATTTCCATGTTCATACAGATAGCGGTGTAGATATTTTCATGTTCATACAGATAACGGTGTAGGTATTTCCATGTTCATACAGATAGTGGTGTAGATATTTCCATGTTCATACAGTTAGCGGTGTAGATATTTCCATGTTCATACAAATGGCGGTGTAGATATTTACATGTTCATACAGATGGCGGTATAGATATTATCATCTTTGTACAGATGGCGGTGTAGATATTTCCATGTTAATAGAGATGGCTTTGTAGATATTCCCATATTTATGCAGATAGCTGTATAGATATTTCCATGTTTATACAGATGGTGGTGTAGATATTTCCATGTTTATAGAGATGGCGGTCTAGATATTTCCATGTTTACAGAGATAGTGGTGTAGTTATTTCCAAGTTTATAGAGACAGCGTTGTAGATATTTCCATGTTTATACAGATAGCGGTGAAGATATTTCCATGTTTATACAGATAGCGGTGTAGATATTTCCATGTTTATACATATAGCAGTGAAGATATTTCCATGTTTATAGAGATAGTGGTGTAGATAATTTCAATTTTATACAGGAATCAGTGTAGGTATTTCCAAGTTCATACAGATAGCGGTGTAGATATTTCCACGTTTATAGAGATGGCGGTGTAGATATTTCCATCTTCATACAGATAGCGGTGTAGATATTTCCATGTTCATACAGATAGCGGTGTAGATATTTCCATGTTCATACAGATAGCGGTGTAGATATTTCCATGTTCATACAGATAACGGTGTAGATATTTCCATGTTCATACCGACATCGGTGTAGATATTTCCATGTTCATACAGTTAGCGGTGTACATATTTCCATGTTCATACTGATGGCGGTGTAGATATTTACATGTTCATACAGATGGCTGTATAGATAATTCCATGTTCCTACAGATGGCGGTGTAGATATTTCCATGTTCATAGAGATGGCGGTGTAGATATTTCCATGTTTATGCAGATAGCGGTATAGATATTTCCATGTTTATACAGATGGTGGTGTAGATATTTCCATGTATATAGAGATGGCGGTCTAGATATTTCCATGTTTACAGAGATAGTGGTGTAGTTATTTCCAAGTTTATAGAGACAGTGTTGTAGCTATTTCCATGTTTATACAGATAGCAGTGAAGATATTTCCATGTTTATACAGATAGTGGTGTAGATATTTCCATGTTTATACAGATAGCAGTGTAGATATTCCCATGTTTCTAGAGATAGTGGTGTAGATAATTTCAATTTTATACAGAGAGCAGTGTAGATATTTCCAAGTTCATACAGATAGCAGTGTAGATATTTCCACGTTTATATAGATCGCGGTGTAGATATTTCCATGTTCATATAGATGGCGGTGTAGACATTTACATGTTCATACAGATGGCGGTGTAGATATTTCCATGTTCATACAGATGGCGGTGTAGATATTTCCATGTTCATTCAGATAGCGGTCTAGATATTTCCGTGTTCATACAGATAGCGGTTTAGATATTTCCATGTTCATACAGATAGCGGTGTAGATATTTCCATGTTCATACAGATGGCGGTTTAGATATTTACATGTTCATACAGATGGCGGTGAAGATATTTCCATGTTCATAAAGATGGCGGTGTAGGTATTTCCATGTTCATACAAATGGCGGTGTAGTTACTTCCAAGTTCATAGAGATGGCGGTGTAGATATTTCCATGTTCATAGAGATGGCGGTGTAGATATTTCCATGTTTATACAGATAGCAGTGTAGTTATTTCCATGTTTATAGAGATACCAGTGTGGATATTTCCATTGTTATACAGATAGCTGTGTAGATTTTTGCATGTTCATACAGATAGCGGTGTAGATATTTCCATGTTCATACAGATAGCGGTGTAGATATTTCCATGTTCATACAGATAGCGGTGTAGATATTTCCATGTTCTTACAGATAGCGGTGTAGATATTTCCATGTTCATACAGATAACGGTGTAGATATTTTCATGTTCATACAGTTAGCGGTGTAGATATTTCCATGTTCATACAGATGGCGGTGTAGATATTTACATGTTCATACAGATGGCGGTGAAGATATTTCCATGTTCATACAGATGGCGGTGTAGCTATTTCCATGTTCATACAAATGGCGGTGTAGTTACTTCCATGTTCATAGTGATGGCGGTGTAGATATTTCCATGTTCATAGAGATGGCGGTGTAGATATTTCCATTTTTATACAGATAGCAGTGTAGTTATTTCCATGTTTATAGAGATACCAGTGTGGATATTTCCATTGTTAAACAGATAGCTGTGTAGATTTTTGCATGTTCACACAGATAGCGGTGTAGATATTTCCATGTTCATACAGATAGCGGTGTAGATATTTCCATGTTCATACAGATAGCGGTGTAGATATTTCCATGTTCTTACAGATAGCGGTGTAGATATTTCCATGTTCATACAGATAACGGTGTAGATATTTTCATGTTCATACAGTTAGCGGTGTAGATATTTCCATGTTCATACAGATGGCGGTGTAGATATTTACATGTTCATACAGATGGCGGTGTAGATATTTCCATGTTCATACAGGTGGCGGTGTAGATATTTCCATGTTTATACATATAGCAGTGTAGTTATTTCCATGTTTATAGAGATAGCAGTGTAGATATTTCCATTGATATACAGATAGCTGTGTAGATATTTGCATGTTCATACAGATAGCGGTGTAGATATTTCCATGTTCGTACAGATAGCTGTGTAGATATTTCCATGTTCATACAGATAGCGGTGAAGATATTTCCATGTTCATACAGATAACCGTGTAGATATTTCCATGTTCATACAGATGGCGGTATAGATATTATCATCTTTGTACAGATGGCGGTGTAGATATTTCCATGTTAATAGAGATGGCTTTGTAGATATTCCCATATTTATGCAGATAGCTGTATAGATATTTCCATGTTTATACAGATGGTGGTGTAGATATTTCCATGTTTATAGAGATGGCGGTCTAGATATTTCCATGTTTACAGAGATAGTGGTGTAGTTATTTCCAAGTTTATAGAGACAGCGTTGTAGATATTTCCATGTTTATACAGATAGCGGTGAAGATATTTCCATGTTTATACAGATAGCGGTGTAGATATTTCCATGTTTATACATATAGCAGTGTAGATATTTCCATGTTTATAGAGATAGTGGTGTAGATAATTTCAATTTTATACAGAAAGCAGTGTAGATATTTCCAAGTTCATACAGATAGCGGTGTAGATATTTCCACGTTTATAGAGATGGCGGTGTAGATATTTCCATGTTCATACAGAGGACGGTGTAGATATTTCCATGTTTATAGCGATGGCGGTGTAGATATTTTCATGTTTACACAGATGGCGGTGTAGATATTTCCATGTTTACACAGATAGCGGTGTAGACATTTCCATGTTTACACAGATAGCGGTGTTTATATTTCCATGTTTATGCAGATAGCAGTGTAGATATTTCCATGTTTATAAATATAGCGGTGCGGATATTTCCATGTTTATTCAGATAGCGGTGCGGATATTTCCATGTTTATACAGATAGTTGGGCAGATATTTCCATGTTTATACAGATAGCGGTGTAGATATTTCCATCTTAATACAGATGGCGGTGTAGATATGTCCATGTTTGTACAGATGGCGGTGTAGATATTTCCATGTTCATACAGATGGCGGTGTAGATATTTCGAAGTTTATAGAGATAGCGCTGTAGTTATTTCCATATTTATAGAGAAATCTGTGTAGATATTTCCATGTATATTCAGATAGCTGTGTAGATATTTCCATGTTCATGCAGAGAGCGGTGTAGATATTTCCATGTTCATCCAGATGCCGGTGTACATATATCCATGTTCATACAGATGGCGGTGAAGATATTTCCATGTTCATACAGATGGTGGTGTAGATATTTCCATGTTCATACAAATGGCGGTGTAGATATTTCCATGTTCATAGAGATGGCTGTGTAGATATTTCCATGTTCATACAAATGGCGGTGTAGATATTTCCATGTTCATAGAGATGGCGGTGTAGATATTTCCATATTTATAGAGATAGCAGTGTAGTTATTTCCATGTTTACAGAGATAGCAGTGTAGATATTTCCATTGATATACTGATAGCTGTGTAGATATTTGCATGTTCATAGAGATAGCGGTGTAGATATTTCCATGTTCATACAGATAGCGGTGTAGATATTTCCATGCTCATACAGTTAGCGGTGTAGATATTTCCATGTTCATACAGATAGCGGTGTAGATATTTCCATGTTCATACAGATAGCGGTGTAGATATTTCTATGTTCATACAGTTAGCTGTGTAGATATTTCCATGTTCATACAGATGGCCGTGTAGATATTTACATGTTCATACAGATGGCGGTGTAGATATTTGCATGTTCATACAGATAGCGGTGTAGATATTTCCATGTTAATACAGATAGCGGTGTAGATATTTCCATGTTCATACAGATAGCGGTGTAGATATTTCCATGTTCTTACAGATAGCGGTGTAGATATTTCCATGTTCATACAGATAACGGTGTAGATATTTTCATGTTCATACAGTTAGCGGTGTAGATATTTCCATGTTCATACAGATGGCGGTGTAGATATTTACATGTTCATACAGATGGCGGTGTAGATATTTCCATGTTCGTACGGATGTCAGTGTAGATATTTCCATGTTCATACAGGTGGCGGTGTAGATATTTCCATGTTTATACATATAGCAGTGTAGTTATTTCCATGTTTATAGAGATAGCAGTGTAGATATTTCCATTGATATACAGATAGCTGTGTAGATATTTGCATGTTCATACAGATAGCGGTGTAGATATTTCCATGTTCGTACAGATAGCTGTGTAGATATTTCCATGTCCATACAGATAGCGGTGAAGATATTTCCATGTTCATACAGATAACCGTGTAGATATTTCCATGTTCATACAGATGGCGGTATAGATATTATCATCTTTGTACAGATGGCGGTGTAGATATTTCCATGTTAATAGAGATGGCTTTGTAGATATTCCCATATTTATGCAGATAGCTGTATAGATATTTCCATGTTTATACAGATGGTGGTGTAGATATTTCCATGTTTATAGAGATGGCGGTCTAGATATTTCCATGTTTACAGAGATAGTGGTGTAGTTATTTCCAAGTTTATAGAGACAGCGTTGTAGATATTTCCATGTTTATACACATAGCGGTGAAGATATTTCCATGTTTATACAGATAGCGTTGTAGATATTTCCATGTTTATACATATAGCAGTGTAGATATTTCCATGTTTATAGAGATAGTGGTGTAGATAATTTCAATTTTATACAGAAAGCAGTGTAGATATTTCCAAGTTCATACAGATAGCGGTGTAGATATTTCCACGTTTATAGAGATGGCGGTGTAGATATTTCCATGTTCATACAGAGGACGGTGTAGATATTTCCATGTTTATAGCGATGGCGGTGTAGATATTTTCATGTTTACACAGATGGCGGTGTAGATATTTCCATGTTTACACAGATAGCGGTGTAGACATTTCCATGTTTACACAGATAGCGGTGTGGATATTTCCATGTTTATGCAGATAGCAGTGTAGATATTTCCATGTTTATAAATATAGCGGTGCGGATATTTCCATGTTTATTCAGATAGCGGTGCGGATATTTCCATGTTTATACAGATAGTTGGGCAGATATTTCCATGTTTATACAGATAGCGGTGTAGATATTTCCATCTTAATACAGATGGCGGTGTAGATATGTCCATGTTTGTACAGATGGCGGTGTAGATATTTTCATGTTCATACAGATGGCGGTGTAGATATTTCGAAGTTTATAGAGATAGCGCTGTAGTTATTTCCATATTTATAGAGAAATCTGTGTAGATATTTCCATGTATATTCAGATAGCTGTGTAGATATTTCCATGTTCATGCAGAGAGCGGTGTAGATATTTCCATGTTCATCCAGATGCCGGTGTACATATATCCATGTTCATACAGATGGCGGTGAAGATATTTCCATGTTCATACAGATGGTGGTGTAGATATTTCCATGTTCATAGAGATGGCTGTGTAGATATTTCCATGTTCATACAAATGGCGGTGTAGATATTTCCATGTTCATAGAGATGGCGGTGTAGATATTTCCATATTTATAGAGATAGCAGTGTAGTTATTTCCATGTTTACAGAGATAGCAGTGTAGATATTTCCATTGATATACTGATAGCTGTGTAGATATTTGCATGTTCATAGAGATAGCGGTGTAGATATTTCCATGTTCATACAGATAGCGGTGTAGATATTTCCATGCTCATACAGTTAGCGGTGTAGATATTTCCATGTTCATACAGATAGCGGTGTAGATATTTCCATGTTCATACAGATAGCGGTGTAGATATTTCTATGTTCATACAGTTAGCTGTGTAGATATTTCCATGTTCATACAGATGGCCGTGTAGATATTTACATGTTCATACAGATGGCGGTGTAGATATTTGCATGTTCATACAGATAGCGGTGTAGATATTTCCATGTTCATACAGATAGCGGTGTAGATATTTCCATGTTCATACAGATAGCGGCGTAGATATTTCCATGTTCATACAGATAGCGGTCTAGATATTTCCGTGTTCATACAGATAGCGGTTTAGATATTTCCATGTTCATACAGATAGCGGTGTAGATATTTCCATGTTCATACAGATGGCGGTGTAGATATTTACATGTTCATACAGATGGCGGTGAAGATATTTCCATGTTCATACAGTTGGAGGTGTAGGTATTTCCATGTTCATACAAATGGCGGTGTAGTTACTTCCATGTTCATAGAGATGGCGGTGTAGATATTTCCATGTTCATAGAGATGGCGGTGTAGATATTTCCATGTTTATACAGATAGCAGTGTAGTTATTTCCATGTTTATAGAGATACCAGTGTGGATATTTCCATTGTTATACAGATAGCTGTGTAGATATTTGCATGTTCATACAGATAGCGGTGTAGATATTTCCATGTTCATACAGATAGCGGTGTAGATATTTCCATGTTCTTACAGATAGCGGTGTAGATATTTCCATGTTCATACAGATAACGGTGTAGATATTTTCATGTTCTTACATTTAGCGGTGTAGATATTTCCATGTTCATACAGATGGCGGTGTAGATGTTTACATGTTCATACAGATGGCGGTGTAGATATCTCCATGTTCGTACGGATGGCAGTGTAGATATTTCCATGTTCATACAGGTGGCGGTGTACATATTTCCATGTTTCTACATATAGCAGTGTAGTTATTTCCATGTTTATAGAGATAGCAGTGTAGAGATTTCCATTGATATACAGATAGCTGTGTAGATATTTGCATGTTCATACAGATAGCGGTGTAGATATTTCCATGTTCTTACAGATAGCGGTGTAGATATTTCCATGTTCATACAGATAGCGGTGTAGATATTTTCATGTTCATACAGATAACGGTGTAGATATTTCCATGTTCATACAGATAGTGGTGTAGATATTTCCATGTTCATACAGTTAGCAGTGTAGATATTTCAATGTTCATACAGATGGCGGTGTAGATATTTACATGTTCATACAGATGGCGGTATAGATATTATCATCTTTGTACAGATGGCGGTGTAGATATTTCCATGTTAATAGAGATGGCTTTGTAGATATTCCCATATTTATGCAGATAGCTGTATAGATATTTCCATGTTTATACAGATGGTGGTGTAGATATTTCCATGTTTATAGAGATGGCGGTCTAGATATTTCCATGTTTACAGAGATAGTGGTGTAGTTATTTCCAAGTTTATAGAGACAGCGTTGTAGATATTTCCATGTTTATACAGATAGCGGTGAAGATATTTCCATGTTTATACAGATAGCGGTGTAGATATTTCCATGTTTATACATATAGCAGTGAAGATATTTCCATGTTTATAGAGATAGTGGTGTAGATAATTTCAATTTTATACAGGAATCAGTGTAGGTATTTCCAAGTTCATACAGATAGCGGTGTAGATATTTCCACGTTTATAGAGATGGCGGTGTAGATATTTCCATGTTCATACAGAGGACGGTGTAGATATTTCCATGTTTATAGTGATGGCAGTGTAGATATTTTCATGTTTACACAGATGGCGGTGTAGATATTTCCATGTTTACACAGATAGCGGTGTAGACATTTCCATGTTTATGCAGATAGCAGTGTAGATATTTCCATGTTTATAAATATAGCGGTGCGGATATTTCCATGTTTATTCAGATAGCGGTGCGGATATTTCCATGTTTATACAGATAGTTGGGCAGATATTTCCATGTTTATACAGATAGCGGTGTAGATATTTCCATCTTAATACAGATGGCAGTGTAGATATGTCCATGTTTGTACAGATGGCGGTGTAGATATTTCCATGTTCATACAGATGGCGGTGTAGATATTTCGAAGTTTATAGAGATAGCGCTGTAGTTATTTCCATATTTATAGAGAAATCTGTGTAGATATTTCCATTGATATTCAGATAGCTGTGTAGATATTTGCATGTTCATACAGATAGCGGTGTAGATATTTTCATGTTCGTACAGACAGCGGTGTAGATATTTCCATGTTCATACAGATAGCGGTGTAGATATTTCCATGTTCATAAAGATAACGGTGTAGATACTTCCATGTTCCTACAGACAGCGGTGTAGATATTTCCATGTTCGTACAGTAAGTGGTGTAGATATTTCCGTGTTCATACAGATGGCGGTGTAGATATTTACATGTTCATACAGATGGCGGTATAGATATTTCCATGTTCGTGCAGATGGCGGTGTAGATATTTCCATGTTCATAGAGATGGCGGTGTAGATATTTCCATGTTTATGCAGATAGTGGTATAGATATTTCCATGTTTATACAGATGGTGATGTAGATATTTCCATGTATATAGAGATGGCGGTCTAGATATTTCCATGTTTACAGAGATAGTGGTGTAGTTATTTCCAAGTTTATAGAGACAGCGTTGTAGATATTTCCATGTTTATACAGATAGCGGTGAAGATATTTCCATGTTTATACAGATAGCGGTGTAGATATTTCCATGTTTATAAAGATAGCAGTGTATATATGTCCATGTTTATAGAGATAGTGGTGTAGATATTTCCATTGATATACAGATAGCTGTGTAGATATTTGCATGTTCATACAGATAGCGGTGTAGATATTTCCATGTTCATACAGATAGCGGTGTAGATATTTCCATGTTCATACAGATAGTAGTGTAGATATTTCCATGTTCATACAGATAGCGGTGTAGATATTTCCATGTTCATACAGGTGGCCGTGTAGCTATTTCCATGTTTATACAGATAGCAGTGTAGTTATTTCCATGTTTATAAAGACAGCTGTGTAGATATTTCCACTGATATACAGATAGCTGTGTAGATATTTGCGTGTTCATACAGATAGCAGTGTAGATATTTCCATGTTCGTACAGATAGCGGTGTAGATATTTCCATGTTCATACAGAGAGCGGTGTAGATATTTCCATGTTCATACAGATAACGGTGTAGATATTTCCATGTTCATACAGATAGCGGTGTAGATATTTCCATGTTCATACACTTAGCGGTGTAGATATTTCCATGTTCATACAGATGGCGGTGTAGATATTTACATGTTCATACAGATGGCGGTATAGATATTTCCATGTTCGTACAGATTGCGGTGTAGATATTTCCATGTTCATAGAGATGGCGGTGTAAATACTTCCACGTTTATGCCGATAGCGGTATAGATATTTCCATGTTTATACAGATGGTGGTGTAGATATTTCCATGTTTATAGTGATGGCGGTCTAGATATTTCCATGTTTACAGAGATAGTGATGTAGTTATTTCCAAGTTTATAGAGACAGCATTGTAGATATTTCAATGTTTATACAGATAGCGGTGAAGATATTTCCATGTTTATACAGATAGCGCTGTAGATATTTCCATGTTTATACAGATTGCAGTGTAGATATTTCCTTGTTTATAGAGATAGTGGTGTAGGTATTTTCAATTTTATACAGAGAGCAGTGTAGATATTTCCAAGTTCATACTGATAGCGGTGTAGATATTTCCACGTTTATAGAGATGGCGGTGTAGATATTTCCATGTTCATACAGAGGACGGTGTAGATATTTCCATGTTTATAGCGATGGCGGTGTAGATATTTTCATGTTTACACAGATGGCGGTGTAGATATTTCCATGTTTACACAGATAGCGGTGTAGACATTTCCATGTTTACACAGATAGCGGTGTGGATATTTCCATGTTTATGCAGATAGCAGTGTAGATATTTCCATGTTTATAGAGATGGCGGTGTGGTTATTTCCATTTTTTTTCAGATAGCGGTGTGTATATTTCCATGTTTATACAGATAGTTGGGCAGATATTTCCATGTTTATACAGATAGCGGTGTAGATATTTCCATCTTAATACAGATGGCGGTGTAGATATGTCCATGTTTGTACAGATGGTGGTGTAGATACTTCCATGTTCATACAGATGGTGGTGTAGATATTTCGAAGTTTATAGAGATAGCGCTGTAGTTATTTCCATATTTATAGAGAAATCTGTGAAGATATTTCCATGTATATTCAGATAGCTGTGTAGATATTTCCATGTTCATGCAGAGAGCGGTGTAGATATTCCCATGTTCATCCAGATGCTAGTGTACATATATCCATGTTCATATAGATGGCGGTGAAGATATTTCCATGTTCATACAGATGGTGGTGTATATATTTCCATGTTCATACAGATGGTGGTGTAGATCTTTCCATGTTCATACAAATGGCGGTGTAGATAGTTCCATGTTCATGGAGATGGCGGTGTAGATATTTCCATGTTCATTCAAATGGCGGTGTAGATATTTCCATGTTCATAGAGATGGCGGTGTAGATATTTCCATATTTATAGAGATAGCAGTGTAGTTATTTCCTTGTTTATAGAGATAGCAGTGTAGATATTTCCATTGATATACAGATAGCTGTGTAGATATTTGCAAGTTCTTAGAGATAGCGGTGTAGATATTTCCATGTTCATACAGATAGCAGTGTAGATATTTCCATGTTCATACAGATAGCGGTGTAGATATTTCCTTGTTCATACAGTTAGCGGTGTAGATATTTCCATGTTCATACAGATGTCAGTGAAGATATTTACATGTTCATATAGATGGCGGTGTAGATATTTCCATGTTCATACAGATAGCGGTGTAGATATTTCCATGTTCATACAGATAGCGGTGTAGATATTTCCAAGTTCATACAGATAGCGGCGTAGATATTTCCATGTTAATACCAATAGCGGTGTAGACATTTCCATGTTCATACATTTAGCGGTGTAGATATTTCCACGTTCATACAGATGGCAGTGAAGATATTCATATGTTCATACAGATGGCGGTGTAGATATTTCCATGTTTGTATGGATGGCAGTGTAGATATTTCCATGTTCATACAGGTGGCGGTATAGATATTTCCATGTATATACAGATAGCATTGTAGTTATTTCCATGTTAATAGAGATAGTTGTGTAGATATTTCCATTGATATACAGATAGCTGTGTAGATATTTGCATGTTCATACAGATAGCGGTGTAGATATTTCCATGTTCAGATAGCGGTGTAGATATTTCCATGTTCATACAGATAGCGGTGTAGATATTTCCATGTTCATACAGATGGTGGTGTAGATACTTCCATGTTCATACACATGGCGGTGTAGATATTTCCATGTTCATAGAGATGGCGGTGTAGATATTTCCATGTTCATACAAATGGCGGTGTAGATATTTCCATGTTCATAGAGATGGCGGTGTAGATATTTCCATATTTATAGAGATAGCAGTGTAGTTATTTCCATGTTTATAGAGATAGCAGTGTAGACATTTCCATTGATACACAGATAGCTGTGTAGATATTTGCATGTTCGTAGAGATAGCGGTGTAGATATTTCCATGTTCATACAGATAGTGGTGTAGATATTTCCATGTTCATACAGTTAGCGGTGTAGATATTTCCATGTTCATACAGATAGCGGTGTAGATATTTCCATGTTCATACAGATAGCGGTGTAGATATTTCTATGTTCATACAGTTAGCTGTGTAGATATTTCCATATTCATACAGATGGCCGTGTAGATATTTACATGTTCATACAGATGGCGGTGTAGATATTTCCATGTTCATACAGATAGCGGTGTAGATATTTCCATGTTCATACAGATAGCGGTGTAGATATTTCCATGTTCATACAGATAGCGGCATAGATATTTCCATGTTCATTCCAATAGCGGTGTAGACACTTCCATGTTCATACATTTAGCGGTGTAGGTATTTCCATGTTCATGCAGATGGCGGTGAAGATATTTCCATGTTCATACAGATGACGGTGTAGATATTTCCATGTTTGTACGGATGGCAGTGTAGATATTTCCATGTTCATACAGGTGGCGGTGTAGATATTTCCATGTTTATACAGATAGCAGTGTAGTTATTTCCATGTTAATAGAGATAGCTGTGTAGATATTTCCATTGATATACAGATAGCTGTGTAGATATTTGCATGTTCATACAGATAGCGGTGTAGATATTTCCATGTTCATACAGATAGCGGTGAAGATATTTCCATGTTCGTACAGATAGCGGTGTAGATATTTCCATGCTCATAAAGATGGTGGTGTAGATATTTCCATGTTCATACACATGGCGGTGTAGATATTTCCATGTTCATAGAGATGGCGGTGTAGATATTTCCATGTTCATACAAATGGCGGTGTAGATATTTCCATGTTCATAGAAATGGCGGTGTAGATATTTCCATATTTATAGAGATAGCAGTGTAGTTATTTCCATGTTTATATAGATAGCAGTGTAGATATTTCCATTGATATACAGACAGCTGTGTAGATATTTGCATGTTCATAGAGATAGCGGTGTAGATATTTCCATGTTCATACAGATAGCGGTGTAGATATTTCCATGTTCATACTGTTAGCGGTGTAGATATTTCCATGTTCATACAGATAGCGGTGTAGATATTTCCATGTTCATACAGATAGCGGTGTAGATATTTCTATGTTCATACAGATAGCTGTGTAGATATTTCCATGTTCATACAGATGGCCGTGTAGATATTTACATGTTCATACAGATGGCGGTGTAGATATTTCCATGTTCACACAGATAGCGGTTTAGATATTTCCATGTTCATACAGATAGCGGCGTAGATATTTCCATGTTCATACCAATAGCGGTGTAGACATTTCCATGTTCATACATTTAGCGGTGTAGGTATTTCCATGTTCATGCAGATGGCGGTGAAGATATTTCCATGTTCATACAGATGACGGTGTAGATATTTCCATGTTTGTATGGATGGCAGTGTAGATATTTCCATGTTCATACAGGTGGCGGTGTAGATATTTCCATGTTTATACAGATAGCAGTGTAGTTATTTCCATGTTAATAGAGATGGCTGTGTAGATATTTCCATTGATATACAGACAGCTGTGTAGATATTTGCGTGTTCATACAGATAGCGGTGTAGATATTTCCATGTTCATACAGATAGCGGTGTAGATATTTCCATGTTCATACAGATAGCGGTGTAGATATTTCCATGTTCATACAGATAGCGGTGTAGATATTTCCATGTTCATACAGATAGCGGTGTAGATATTTCCATGTTCATACAGTTAGCGGTGTAGATATTTCCATGTTCATACAGATGGCGGTGTAGATATTTACATGTTCATGCAGATGGCGGTATAGATATTTCCATGTTCGTACAGATGGCGGTGTAGATATTTCCATGTTCATAGAGATGGTGGTATAGACATTTCCATGTTTATGCAGATAGCGGTATAGATATTTCCATGTTTATACAGATGGTGGTGTAGTTATTTCCATGTTTATAGAGATGGCGGTCTAGATATTTCCATGTTTACAGAGATAGTGGTGTAGTTATTTCCAAGTTTATAGAGACAGCGTTGTAGATATTTCCATGTTTATACAGATAGCGGTGAAGATATTTCCATGTTTATACCGATAGCGGTGTAGATATTTCCATGTTTATACAGATAGCAGTGTAGATATTTCCATCTTTATAGAGATAGTGGTGTAGATAATTTCAATTTCATACAGAGAGCAGTGTAGATATTTCCAAGTTCATACAGATAGCGGTTTAGATATTTCCACGTTTATAGAGATGGCGGTGTAGATATTTCCATGTTCATACAGAGGACGGTGTAGATATTTCCATGTTTATAGGGATGGCGGTGTAGATATTTTCATGTTTACACAGATGGCGGTGTAGATATTTCCATGTTTACACAGATAGCGGTGTAGACATTTCCATGTTTGCACAGATAGCGGTGTGGATATTTCCATGTTTATGCAGATAGCAGTGTAGATATTTCCATGTTTATACAGATAGCGGTGCAGATATTTCCATCTTTATTCAGATAGCGGTGCGGATATTTCCATGTTTATACAGATAGTTGGGCAGATATTTCCATGTTTATACAGATAGCGGTGTAGATATTTCCATCTTAATACAGATGGCGGTGTAGATATGTCCATGTTTGTACAGATGGCGGTGTAGATATTTCCATGTTCATACAGATGGCGGTGTAGATATTTTGAAGTTTATAGAGATAGCGCTGTAGTTATTTCCATATTTATGGAGAAATCTGTGTAGATATTTCCATGTATATTCAGATAGCTGTGTAGATATTTCCATGTTCATGCAGATAGCGGTGTAGATACTTCCATGTTCATCCAGATGCTAGTGTACATATATCCATGTTCATACAGATGGTGGTGAAGATATTTCCATGTTCATACAGATGGTGGTGTATATATTTCCATGTTCATACAGATGGTGGTGTAGATCTTTCCATGTTCATATAAATGGCGGTGTAGATAGTTCCATGTTCATAGAGATGGCGGTGTAGATATTTCCATGTTCATACAAATGGCGGTGTAGATATTTCCATGTTCATAGAGATGGCGGTGTAGATATTTCCATATTTATAGAGATAGCAGTGTAGTTATTTCCATGTTTATAGAGTTAGCAGTGTAGATATTTCCATTGATATACAGATAGCTGTGTAGATATTTGCATGTTCATAGAGATAGCGGTGTAGATATTTCCATGTTCATAGAGATAGCGGTGTAGATATTTCCATGTTCATACAGATAGCGGTGAAGGTATTTCCATGTTCATACAGATAGCGGTGTAGATATTTCCATGTTCATACAGATAGCGGTGTAGATGTTTCCTTGTTCATACAGTTAGCGGTGTAGATATTTCCATGTTCATACAGATGGCGGTGTAGATATTTACATGTTCATATAGATGGCGGTGTAGATATTTCCATGTTCATACAGATGGCGGTGTAGATATTTCCAAGTTCATACAGATAGCGGCGTAGATATTTCCATGTTCATACCAATAGCGGTGTAGACATTTCCATGTTCATTCATTTAGCGGTGTAGATATTTCCATGTTCATACAGATGGCGGTGAAGATATTTCCATGTTCATACAGATGGCGGTGAAGATATTTCAATGCTCATACAAATGGCGGTGTAGATATTTCCATGTACATAGAGATGACGGTGTAGATATTTCCATATTTATACAGATAGCAGTGTAGTTATTTCCATGTTAATAGAGATAGTTGTGTAGATATTTCCATTGATATACAGATAGCTGTGTAGATATTTCCATGTATATTCAGATAGCTGTGTAGATATTTCCATGTTCATGCAGATAGCGGTGTAGATATTTCCATGTTCATCCAGATGCTAGTGTACATATATCCATGTTCATACAGATGGCGGTGAAGATATTTCCATGTTCATACAGATGGTGGTGTATATATTTCCATGTTCATACAGATGGTGGTGTAGATCTTTCCATGTTCATATAAATGGCGGTGTAGATAGTTCCATGTTCATAGAGATGGCGGTGTAGATATTTCCATGTTCATACAAATGGCGGTGTAGATATTTCCATCTTAATGCAGATGGCGGTGTAGATATGTCCATGTTTGTACAGATCGCGGTGTAGATATTTCCATGTTCATCCAGATGCCGGTGTACATATATCCATGTTCATACAGATGGCGCTGAAGATATTTCCAAGTTCATGCAGATGGTGGTGTAGATATTTCCATGTTTACAGATATAGCGTTGTAGATTTTTCCATGTTGATACACATAGCGGTGTAGATATTTCCATGTTTATACAGATAGCGGTATAGATATTTCCACGTTTATACAGATAGCGATGCAGATATTTCCATTTTTATACAGATATCAGTGTAGATATTTCCATGTACATACAGTGATCGGTGTAGATATTTCCACCTTTATAGAGATGGCGGTGTAGATATTTCCATGTTCATACAGATGGCGTTGTAGATATTTCCATGTTTATAGAGATGGCAGTCTAGATATTTCCATGTTTATACAGATAGCGGTGTAGTTATTTCCAAGTTTATAGAGAAAGTGTTGTAGATATTTCCATTTTTATACATATAGCAGTGAAGATATTTCCATGTTTATACAGATAGCGGTGTAGATATTTCCATGTCCATGGAGATGGCGGTGTAGATATTTCCATGTTTATACATATAGCAGTGTTGTTATTTTCATGTTTATAGAGATAGCAGTGTAGATATTTCCATTGATATACAGATAGATGTGTAGATATTTGCGTGTTCATACAGATAGCGGTGAAGATATTTCCATGTTCATACAGATAGCGGTGTAGATATTTCCATGTTCATACAGATAGCGGTGTAGATATTTCCATGTTCATACAGATAGCGGTGTAGATATTTCCATGTTCATACCAGTAGCGGTGTAGACATTTCCATGTTCATACAGTTAGCGGTGTAGATGTTTCCATGTTCACACAGATGGCGGTGTAGATATTTACATGTTCATACAGATGGCGGTGTAGATATTTCCGTGTTGGTACGGATGGCAGTGTAGATATTTCCATGTTCATACAGGTGGCGGTGTAGATATTTCCATGTTTATACAGATAGCAGTGTAGTTATTTCCATGTTTATAGAGATAGCAGTGTAGATATTTCCATTGATATACAGAAAGCTGTGTAGATATTTGCATGGTCATACAGATAGCTGGGTAGATATTTCCATGTTCATTCAAACAGTGGTGTAGATATTTCCATTTTCATACAGATAACGGTGTAGATATTTCCTTGTTCATACAGATAATGGTGTAGATATTTCCATGTTCATACAGATGGCGGTGTAAATATTTCCATGTTCATACAGATGGCGGTGTAGATATTTCCATGTTGATTGAGATGGCGGTGTAGCTATTTCCATGTTTATGCAGATAGCGGTATAGATATTTCCATGTTTATACAGATGGTGGTGTAGATATTTCCATGTTTATAGAGATGGCAGTCTAGATATTTCAATGTTTATAGAGATAGTGGTGTAGTTATTTCCAAGTTTATAGAGACAGTGTTGTAGATATTTCCATGTTTATACAGATAGCGGTGAGGATATTTCCAAGTTTATACAGATAGCGTTGTAGATATTTCCATGTTTATACAGATAGCAGTGTAGATATTTCCATGTTTATAGAGATAGTGGTGTAGATAATTCCAATTTTATACAGATAGCAGTGTAGATATTTCCAAGTTCATACAGATAGCAGTGTAGATATTTCCATGTTTATACAGATAGCGGTGTAGATATTTCCATGTTCATACAGATAGCAGTGTAGATATTTCCATGTTTATACAGGTAGTGGTGTAGATATTTCATGTTTATAGAGATGGCAGTCTAGATATTTCCATGTTCATAGAGATAGTGGTGTAGTTATTTCCAAGTTTGTAGTGACAGCGTTGTAGATATTTCCGCGTTTATACAGATAGCGGTGAAGATATTTCCATGTTTAAGACGATATCGGTTTAGATATTTCCATGTTTATACAGACAGCGGTGTAGATATTCACAAGTTTATAGAGATGGCGGTGTAGATATTGTCTTGTTTATACAGATAGCGGTGTAGATATTTCCATGTTTATACAGATAGCGGTGTAGATTATTCCTATATTATACAGATAGCAGTGTAGATATTTCGAAGTTCATACAAATAGCGGTGTAGATATTTCCATGTTCATACAGATGGCGGTGTAGATATTTCCATGTTCATTCAGATGGCGGTGTAGATATTTTCATGTTTACACAGATAGCGCTGTAGATATTTCCATGTTGATACACATAGCGGTGTAGATATTTCCATGTTTTTAGAGATAGCGGTGAAGTTTTTTTCTTGTTTATAGAGAAAGCTGTGTAGATATTTCCATGTATATGCAGTTAACTGTGTAGATATTTCCATGTTCATACACATAGCGGTGTAGATATTTCCATGTTCATACAGATGGCGGTTAAGTTAATTCCATGTTCATACAGATGGCAGTTTAGATATTTTCATGTTCATACAAATGGCGGTGTAGTTATTTGCATGTTCATAGATATGGCGCTGTAGTTATTTCCATGTTTATAGAGATAGCGGTGTAGTTATTTCCATGTTTATAGAGATAGCGATGTAGATATTTCCATGTATATACAGGTAGCGGTGTGATTTTTTCCATGTTCATACAGAAAGCTGTATAGGTATTTTCACCTTCATAGAGATGGCGGTGTAGATATTTCCATGTTCATACAGCTGGCGTTGTAGTTATTTCTATGTATATAGAGATGGCGGTGTAGATATTTCCATGTTTATACAGATGGCGGTGTAGATAATTCCATGTTTATAGAGATGGCGGTGTAGATATTTCCATGTTTACACAGATAGCAGTGCAGATATTTCCATGTTTACACAGATAACGGTGTAGACATTTCCATCTTTTCACAGATAGCGGTGTAGACATTCCCATGTTTACACAGATAGCATTGTAAATATTTACATGTTTATAGAGATAGCGGTGTAGTTATTTACATGTTTATACAGACAGCGGTGAAGATATTTCCATGTTTATAGAGATAGCGGTGTAGTTATTTCCATGTTTATAGAGAAAGCTGTGTAGATATTTCCATGTATATGCAGATAGCTGTGTAGATATTTCCATGTTTATACAGATAGTGGTGTAGATATTTCCATGTTTACACAGATATCGGTGTAGATATTTCCATGTTTCTACAGATAGCGGTGTGGATATTTGCATCTTAATACAGATGGCCGTGTAGATATTTCCATGTTTATACTGATGGAGCTGAAGATATTTCCTTGTTCATAAAGATGGCGCTCTATATATTTCCAGCTTTGTAGAGATAGCGGTGTAGTTATTTCCATCTTTATAGAGATAGCGCTGTAGAGTTTTCCATGTATATACATATAGCTATGCCGACATTTCCATGTTCTTACAGACAGAGATGTAGATATTTCCATGTTCATACAGATAGCAGAGTGGATATTTCCATGTTCATACAGGTAGCGGTGTAGATATTTCCATGTTCATTCAGATAGCAGTGTAGTTATTTCCATGTTCATACAGATAGCGGTGTAGATATTTCTATGTTTATAGAGATGGCGGTGTAGATATTTCCACGTTTATACTGATGGCGGTGTAGATATTTCCACGTTTATAGAGAAGGCGGTGTATATATTTCCATGTTTATACAGAAAGCGGTGTAGATATTTCCATGTTTACACAGATAGTGGTGAAGACATTTCCATGTTGAAACAGATAACGTTGTAGATATTTTCATGTTTATAGGGATAGTGGTGTAGTTACTTCCATGTTTATACAGATAGCGGTGAAGTTATTTCCATGCTTACACAGATAGCGGTGTGGATATTTCATGGATTATACAGAGTGCGGTGTAGATATTTCCATGTTTATACAGATAGCGGTGCTGATATGTCCATGTTTATACAGATAGCGGTGTGCATATTTCCATGTTTATACATATAGAGGTGTGGATATCTCCATGTTTATACAGATAGCGGTGTAGATATTTCCATGTTTATAGAGATAGCGGTTCAGATATTTCCATCTTAATACAGATGGCGGTGTAGATATTTCCATGTTCCTACAGATGGCGGTGTAGATTTTTCCATGTTCCTACAGATGGCGGTGTAGTTATTTCCAAGTATATAGAGATGGCGGTGTAGTTATTTCCATGTTTATAAAGAAAGCTTTGTAGATATTTCTATGTATATGCAGATAGCTGTGTAGATATTTCCATGTTCATACAGATAGCGGTGTAGATAATTCCATATTCATCCACATGGCGGTGTAGAAATATCCATGTTAATACAGATGGCGGTGAAGGAATTTCCATGTTCATATGGATGGCGGTGTAGATATTTCCATGATCATACAAATGGCGGTGTAGATATTTCCATGTTCATAGAGATGGCGTTGTAGTTATTTCCATTTTCATACTGATGGTGGTGTAGTTATTTCCATGTTTATAGAGATAGCAGTGTAGATATTTCCATTGATATACAGATAGCTGTGTAGATATATGCATGTTCATACAGATAGCGGTCTAGATATTTCCATGTTCATACAGATAGCGGTGTGGATATTTCCATGTTCATACAGATAGAGGTGTAGATATTTCCAAGTTCATACAGATAGCGGTGTAGATATTTCCGTGTTTATACAGATGGCGGTGTAGATATTTCCATGTTCATACAGATGGCGGTGAAGATATTTCCATGTTCATACAGATTGCGGTGTAGATATTTCGAAGTTTAAGGAGATAGCGCTGTAGTTATTTCCATATTTATAGAGAAAACTGTGTAGATATTTCCATGTATATTCAGATAGCTGTGTAGATATTTCCATGTTCATGCAGATAGCGGTGTAGATATTTCCACGTTTATAGAGATGGCGGTGTAGATATTTCCATGTTCATACAGATGGCGGTGTAGATATTTCCATGTTTATAGAGATGGCGGTGTAGATATTTTCATGTTTACACAGATGGCGGTTTTGATATTTCCATGTTTACACAGATAGCGGTGTAGACATTTCCATGTTTACACAGATAGCGGTGTGGATATTTCCATGTTTATGCAGATAGCGGTGTAGATATTTCCATGTTTATACAGATTGCGGTGCGGATATTTCCATGTTTATACAGATAGTTGGGCAGATATTTCCATGTTTATACAGATAGCGGTGTAGATATTTCCATCTTAGTACAGATGGCGGTGTAGATATTTCCATATTCATGCAGATGGCGGTGTAGATATTTTGAAGTTTATAGAGATAGCGCTGTAGTTATTTCCCTACTTATAGAGAAATCTGTGAAGATATTTCCATGTATATTCAGACAGCTGTGTAGATATTTCCATGTTCATGCAGATAGCGGTGTAGATATTTCACATGTTCATCCAGATGCCGGTGTACATATATCCATGTTCATACAGATGGCGGTGAAGATATTTCCATGTTCATACAGATGGCGGTGTAGATATTTCCATGTTCATACAAATGGCGGTGTAGATATTTCCGAGTTCATAGAGATGGCGGTGTAGATATTTCCATGTTCATAGAGATGGCGGTATAGATATTTCCATGTTTATACAGATAGCAGTGTAGTTATTTCCATGTTTATAGAGATAGCAGTGCAGATATTTCCATTGATATACAGATAGCTGTGTAGATATTTGCGTGTACACACAGATAGCGGTGTAGATATTTCCATGTTCATACAGATAGCGGTGTAGATATTTCCATGTTCATACAGATAGCGGTGTAGATATGTCCATGTTCATACAGATATCGGAGTAGATATTTCCATGTTCATACAGATAGCGGTGTAGATATTTCCATGTTCATACAGTTAGCGGTGTAGATATTTCCATGTTCATACAGATGGCGGTGTAGATATTTCCATGTTCATACAGATGGCGGTGTAGATATTTCCATGATCATACAGACAGCGGTGTAGATATTTCCATGTTCGTACAGATAGCGGTGTAGTTATTTCCATGTTCATAGAGATAGCGGTGTAGATATTTCCATGTTCATTCCGATAGCGGTGTAGATATTTCCATGTTCATACAGTTAGCGGTGTAGATAATTCCATGTTCATACAGATGACGGTGTAGATATTTACATGTTCATACAGATGGCGGTGTAGATATTTCCATGTTCGTACAGAAGGCAGTGTAGATATTTCCATGTTCATACAGGTGGCGGTGTACATATTTCCATGTTTATTCAGATAGCAGTGTAGTTATTTCCATGTTTACAGAGGTAGCTGTGTAGATATTTCCATTGATATACAGATAGCTGTGTAGATATTTGCATGTTCATACAGATAGCGGTGTAGATATTTCCATGTTCATACAGATAGCGGTGTAGATATTTCCATGTTCATACAGATAACGGTGTAGATATTACCATGTTCATACAGATAGCGGTGTAGATATTTCCATGTTCATACAGTTAGCGGTGTAGATATTTCCATGTTCGTGCACATGGCGGTGTAGACATTTCCATGTTCATAGAGATGGCGGTGTAGATATTTCCATGTTTATGCAGATAGCGGTATAGATATTTCCATGTTTATACAGATGGTGGTGTAGATATTTCCATGTTTATAGAGATGGCGGTCTAGATATTTCCATGTTTACAGAGATAGTGGTGTAGTTATTTCAATGTTTATAGAGACAGCGTTGTAGATATTTCCATGTTTATACAGATAGCAGTGAAGGTATTTCCATGTTTATACAGATAGCGGTGTAGATATTTCCATGTTTATACAGATAGCAGTGTAGATATTTCCATGTTTATAGAGATATTGTTGTAGATAATTTCAATTTTATACAGTGAGCAGTGTAGATATTTCCAAGTTCATACAGATAGCGGTGTAGATATTTCCACGTTTATAGAGATGGCGGTGTAGATATTTCCATTTTCATACTGATGGCGGTGTAGATATTTCCATGTTTATAGGGATGGCGGTGTAGATATTTTCATGTTTACACAGATAGCGGTGTGGATATTTCCATGTTTATGCAGATAGCAGTGTAGATATTACCATGTTTATACAGATAGCGGTGCGGATATTTCCATGGTTATACAGATATTTGGGCAAATATTTCCATGTTTATACAGATAGCGGTGTAGATATTTCCATCTTAATACAGATGGTGGTGTAGATATGTCCATGTTTGTACAGATGGCAGTGTAGATATTTCCATCTTCATACAGATGGCGGTGTAGATATTTCGAAGTTTATAGAGATAGCGCTGTAGTTATTTCCATATTTATAGAGAAATCTGTGTAGATATTTCCATGTATATTCAGATAGCTGTGTAGATATTTCCATGTTCATGCAGATAGCGGTGTAGGTATTTCCATGTTCATCCAGATGCCGGTGCACATATATCCATGTTCATCCAGATGTGGGTGAAGATATTTCCATGTTCATGTTCATACAAATGGCGGTGTAGATATTTCCATGTTCACAGAGATGGCGGGGTAGATATTTCCATGTTTATACAGATAGCATTGTAGTTATTTGCATGTTTATAGAGATAGCAGTGTAATTATTTCCATGTTCAACCAGGTGGCGGTGTAGATATTTCCCTGTTTATACAGATAGCAGTGTAGTTATTTCCATGTTTATAGAGGGAGCAGTGTAGGTATTTCCATTGATATACAGATGGCTGTGTAGATATTTACATGTTCATACAGATAGCGGTGTAGATATTTCCATGTTCATACAGATAGCGGTGTAGATATTTCCATGTTCATACAGATAACGGTATAGATATTTCCATGTTCATAGAGATGGCGGTGTAGATATTTCCATGCTCATACAAATGGCGGTGTAGATATTTCCATCTTCATAGAGATGGCGGTGTAGATATTTCCATGTTTATACAGATAGCAGTGTATGTATTTCCATGTTTATAGAGATAGCAGTGTAGACATTTGCATTGATATACAGATAGCTGTGTAGATATTTGCATGTTCATACACATAGCGGTGTAGATATTTCCATGTTCATACAGATAGCAGTGTAGATATTTCCAGGTTCATTCTGATAGCAGTGTAGATATTTCCATGTTCATACAGATAGCGTTGTGGATATATCCATGTTCATACAGATAGCGGTGTAGATATTTCCATGTTCTTACAGTTAGCGGTGTAGATATTTCCATGTTCATACAGATGGCGGTGTAGATATTTATATGTACATACAGATGGCGGTGTAGATATTTCCATGTTCATACAGATGGCGGTGTAGATATTTCCGTGTTCATAGAGATAGCGGTGTAGACATTTCCATGTTCATTCAGTTAGCGGTGTAGATATTTCCATGTTCATACAGATGGCGTTGCAGATATTTACATGTTTATACAGATGGCGGTGTAGATATTTCCATGTTCGTACGGATGGCAGTGTAGATATTTCCATGTTCATACAGGTGGCGGTGTAGATATTTCCATGTTTATACAGATAGCAGTGTAGTTATTTCCATGTTTATAGAGATAGCAGTGTAGATATTTCCATTGGTATACAGATAGCTGTGTAGATATTTGCATGTTGATACAGATAGCGGTGTAGATATTTCCATGTTCGTACAGATAACGGTGTAGATATTTCCATGTTCATACAGATAGCGCTGTAGATATTTCCATGTTCATAGAGTTAGCGGTGTAGATATTTCCATGTTCATACACATGGCGGTGTAGATATTTCCATGTTCATACAGATGGCGGTGTAGGTATTTCCATGTTCATAGAGATGGCGGTGTAGGTATTTCCATATTTATGCAGATAGCAGTATAGATATTTCCATGTTTATACAGATGGTGGTGTAGATATTTCCATGTTTATAGGGATGGCGGTCTAGATATTTCCATGTTTACAGAGATAGTGGTGTAGTTATTTCCAAGTTTATAGAGACAGCGTTGTAGATATTTCCATGTTTATAGAGATGGCGGTCTAGATATTTCCATGTTTACAGAGATAGTGGTGTAGTTATTTCCAAGTTTATAGAGACAGCGTTGTAGATATTTCCATGTTTATACAGATAGCGGTGTAGATATTTCCATGTTCATACAGATAGCGGTGTAGATATTTCCATGTTCATACAGATAGCGGTGTAGATATTTCTTTCTTCATACAGATAGCGGTGTAGATATTTTCATGTTCATACAGTTAGCGGTGTAGATATTTCCATGTTCATACAGATGGCGGTGAAGATATTTACATGTTCATACAGATGGCGGTGTAGATATTTCCATGTTCGTACGGATGGCAGTGTAGCTATTTCCATGTTCATACAGGTGGCGGTGTATATATTTCCATGTTTATACAGATAGCAGTGTAGTTATTTCCATGTTAATAGAGATAGCAGTGTAGGTATTTCCATTGATATACAGATAGCTGTGTAGATATTACCATGTTCATACAGATAGCGGTGTAGGTATTTCCATGTTCATACAGATAACGGTGTAGATATTTCCATGTTCATACAGATAGCGGTGTAGGTATTTCCAAGTTCATACAGTTAGCGGTGTAGATATTTCCATGTTCATACAGTTAGCGGTGTAGATATTTCCATGTTCATACAGATGGCGGTGTAGATATTTACATGTTCCTGCAGTTGGCGGTATAGGTAATTCCATGTTCGTACAGATGGCGGCGTAGATATTTCCATGTTCATATAGATGGCGCTGTAGATATTTCCATGTTTATGCAGATAGCGGTATAGATATTTCCATGTTTATACAGATGGTGCTGTAGATATTTCCATGTTCATAGAGATCGCGGTCTAAATATTTCCATGTTTACAGAGATAGAGGTGTAGTTATTTCGAAGTTTATAGAGACAGCGTTGTGGATATTTCCATGTTTATACAGATAGCGGTGAAGATATTTCCTTGTTTATACAGATAGCTGTGTAGATATTTCCATGTTTATACAGATAGCAGTGTAGATATTTCCATGTTTATAGAGATAGTGGTGTAGATAATTTCAATTTTATACAGAGAGCAGTGTAGATATTTCCAAGTTCATACAGATAGCGGTGTAGATATTTCCATATTTATAGAGATGGCGGTGTAGATATTTCCATGTTCATACAAATGGCGGTGTAGATATTTCCATGTTTATAGGGATGGCGGTGTAGATATTTTCATGTTTACACAGATGGCGAGTGTAGATATTTCCATGTTTACACAGATAGCGTTGTAGACATTTCCATGTTTACACAGATAGCGGTGTGGATATTTCCATGTTTATGCAGATAGTGGTGTAGATATTTCCAAGTTTATACAGATAGCGGTGCAGATATTTCCATGTTTATACAGATAGTTGGGCAGATATTTCCATGTTTATACAGATAGCGGTGTAGATATTTCCATCTTAATACAGATGGCGGTGTAGATATGTCCATGTTCATACAGATAGCGGTGTAGATATTTCCATGTTCATACAGATAGCGGTGTAGGTATTTCCATGTTCATAGAGATGGTGCTGTAGATATTTTCATGTTTATACAGATAGCAGTGTAGATATTTCCGTGTTTATAGAGATAGCAGTGTAGATATTTCCACTGATATACAGATAGCTGTGTAGATATTTGCATGTTCATACACATAGCGGTGTAGATATTTCCATGTTCATACAGATATCGGTGTAGTTATTTCCATGTTCGTACAGATAGCGGTGTAGATATTTCAATGTTCATACAGATAGCGGTGTATATATTTCCATGTTCACACAGATAGCGGTGTAGATATTTCCATGTTCATAGAGATAGCGTTGTAGATATTTCCACGTTTATACAGATAGCAGTGTAGATATTTCCATGTTTATAGAGATAGTGGTGAAGATAATTTCACTTTTATACCGAGAGCTGTGTAGATATTTCCAAGTTCATACAGATAGCGGTGTAGATATTTCCACCTTTATAGAGATGGCGGTGTAGATATTTCCATGTTCATACAGATAGCGGTGTAGATATTTCCATGTTCATACAGATAGCAGCATAGATATTTCCATGTTCATTCCAATAGCGGTGTAGACACTTCCATGTTCATACATTTAGCGGTGTAGGTATTTCCATGTTCATCTAGATGGCGGTGAAGATATTTCCATGTTCATACAGATGACGGTGTAGATATTTCCATGTTTGTACGGATGGCAGTGTAGATATTTCCATGTTCATACAGGTGGTGGTGTAGATATTTCCATGTTTATACAGATAGCAGTGTAGTTATTTCCATGTTAATAGAGATAGCTGTGTAGATATTTCCATTGATATACAGATAGCTGTGTAGATATTTGCATGTTCATACAGATAGCGGTGTAGATATTTCCATGTTTATACAGATAGCGGTGAAGATATTTCCATGTTCGTACAGATAGCGGTGTAGATATTTCCATGCTCATAAAGATGGTGGTGTAGATATTTCCATGTTCATACACATGGCGGTGTAGATATTTCCATGTTCATAGAGATGGCAGTGTAGATATTTCCATGTTCATACAAATGGCGGTGTAGATATTTCCATGTTCATAGAGATGGCGGTGTAGATATTTCCATATTTATAGAGATAGCAGTGTAGTTATTTCCATGTTTATATAGATAGCAGTGTAGATATTTCCATTGATATACAGACAGCTGTGTAGATATTTGCATGTTCATAGAGATAGCGGTGTAGATATTTCCATGTTCATACAGATAGCGGTGTAGATATTTCCATGTTCATACTGTTAGCGGTGTAGATATTTCCATGTTCATACAGATAGCGGTGTAGATATTTCCATGTTCATACAGATAGCGGTGTAGATATTTCTATGTTCATACAGATAGCTGTGTAGATATTTCCATGTTCATACAGATGGCCGTGTAGATATTTACATGTTCATACAGATGGCGGTGTAGATATTTCCATGTTCACACAGATAGCGGTTTAGATATTTCCATGTTCATACAGATAGCGGCGTAGATATTTCCATGTTCATACCAATAGCGGTGTAGACATTTCCATGTTCATACATTTAGCGGTGTAGGTATTTCCATGTTCATGCAGATGGCGGTGAAGATATTTCCATGTTCATACAGATGACGGTGTAGATATTTCCATGTTTGTATGGATGGCAGTGTAGATATTTCCATGTTCATACAGGTGGCGGTGTAGATATTTCCATGTTTATACAGATAGCAGTGTAGTTATTTCCATGTTAATAGAGATGGCTGTGTAGATATTTCCATTGATATACAGACAGCTGTGTAGATATTTGCGTGTTCATACAGATAGCGGTGTAGATATTTCCATGTTCATACAGATAGCGGTGTAGATATTTCCATGTTCATACAGATAGCGGTGTAGATATTTCCATGTTCATACAGATAACGGTGTAGATATTTCCATGTTCATACAGATAGCGGTGTAGATATTTCCATGTTCATACAGTTAGCGGTGTAGATATTTCCATGTTCATACAGATGGCGGTGTAGATATTTACATGTTCATGCAGATGGCGGTATAGATATTTCCATGTTCGTACAGATGGCGGTGTAGATATTTCCATGTTCATAGAGATGGTGGTATAGACATTTCCATGTTTATGCAGATAGCGGTATAGATATTTCCATGTTTATACAGATGGTGGTGTAGTTATTTCCATGTTTATAGAGATGGCGGTCTAGATATTTCCATGTTTACAGAGATAGTGGTGTAGTTATTTCCAAGTTTATAGAGACAGCGTTGTAGATATTTCCATGTTTATACAGATAGCGGTGAAGATATTTCCATGTTTATACCGATAGCGGTGTAGATATTTCCATGTTTATACAGATAGCAGTGTAGATATTTCCATCTTTATAGAGATAGTGGTGTAGATAATTTCAATTTTATACAGAGAGCAGTGTAGATATTTCCAAGTTCATACAGATAGCGGTTTAGATATTTCCACGTTTATAGAGATGGCGGTGTAGATATTTCCATGTTCATACAGAGGACGGTGTAGATATTTCCATGTTTATAGGGATGGCGGTGTAGATATTTTCATGTTTACACAGATGGCGGTGTAGATATTTCCATGTTTACACAGATAGCGGTGTAGACATTTCCATGTTTGCACAGATAGCGGTGTGGATATTTCCATGTTTATGCAGATAGCAGTGTAGATATTTCCATGTTTATACAGATAGCGGTGCAGATATTTCCATCTTTATTCAGATAGCGGTGCGGATATTTCCATGTTTATACAGATAGTTGGGCAGATATTTCCATGTTTATACAGATAGCGGTGTAGATATTTCCATCTTAATACAGATGGCGGTGTAGATATGTCCATGTTTGTACAGATGGCGGTGTAGATATTTCCATGTTCATACAGATGGCGGTGTAGATATTTTGAAGTTTATAGAGATAGCGCTGTAGTTATTTCCATATTTATGGAGAAATCTGTGTAGATATTTCCATGTATATTCAGATAGCTGTGTAGATATTTCCATGTTCATGCAGATAGCGGTGTAGATACTTCCATGTTCATCCAGATGCTAGTGTACATATATCCATGTTCATACAGATGGTGGTGAAGATATTTCCATGTTCATACAGATGGTGGTGTATATATTTCCATGTTCATACAGATGGTGGTGTAGATCTTTCCATGTTCATATAAATGGCGGTGTAGATAGTTCCATGTTCATAGAGATGGCGGTGTAGATATTTCCATGTTCATACAAATGGCGGTGTAGATATTTCCATGTTCATAGAGATGGCGGTGTAGATATTTCCATATTTATAGAGATAGCAGTGTAGTTATTTCCATGTTTATAGAGTTAGCAGTGTAGATATTTCCATTGATATACAGATAGCTGTGTAGATATTTGCATGTTCATAGAGATAGCGGTGTAGATATTTCCATGTTCATAGAGATAGCGGTGTAGATATTTCCATGTTCATACAGATAGCGGTGAAGGTATTTCCATGTTCATACAGATAGCGGTGTAGATATTTCCATGTTCATACAGATAGCGGTGTAGATGTTTCCTTGTTCATACAGTTAGCGGTGTAGATATTTCCATGTTCATACAGATGGCGGTGTAGATATTTACATGTTCATATAGATGGCGGTGTAGATATTTCCATGTTCATACAGATGGCGGTGTAGATATTTCCAAGTTCATACAGATAGCGGCGTAGATATTTCCATGTTCATACCAATAGCGGTGTAGACATTTCCATGTTCATTCATTTAGCGGTGTAGATATTTCCATGTTCATACAGATGGCGGTGAAGATATTTCCATGTTCATACAGATGGCGGTGAAGATATTTCAATGCTCATACAAATGGCGGTGTAGATATTTCCATGTACATAGAGATGACGGTGTAGATATTTCCATATTTATACAGATAGCAGTGTAGTTATTTCCATGTTAATAGAGATAGTTGTGTAGATATTTCCATTGATATACAGATAGCTGTGTAGATATTTCCATGTATATTCAGATAGCTGTGTAGATATTTCCATGTTCATGCAGATAGCGGTGTAGATATTTCCATGTTCATCCAGATGCTAGTGTACATATATCCATGTTCATACAGATGGCGGTGAAGATATTTCCATGTTCATACAGATGGTGGTGTATATATTTCCATGTTCATACAGATGGTGGTGTAGATCTTTCCATGTTCATATAAATGGCGGTGTAGATAGTTCCATGTTCATAGAGATGGCGGTGTAGATATTTCCATGTTCATACAAATGGCGGTGTAGATATTTCCATCTTAATGCAGATGGCGGTGTAGATATGTCCATGTTTGTACAGATCGCGGTGTAGATATTTCCATGTTCATCCAGATGCCGGTGTACATATATCCAT
Source organism: Gorilla gorilla gorilla (assembly GCF_029281585.2). Lineage (NCBI taxonomy): Eukaryota > Metazoa > Chordata > Mammalia > Primates > Hominidae > Gorilla > Gorilla gorilla. The sequence goes on from NC_073230.2 coordinate 169,968,986, forward strand.
GTTCATACAGATGGCGCTGAAGATATTTCCAAGTTCATGCAGATGGTGGTGTAGATATTTCCATGTTTACAGATATAGCGTTGTAGATTTTTCCATGTTGATACACATAGCGGTGTAGATATTTCCATGTTTATACAGATAGCGGTATAGATATTTCCACGTTTATACAGATAGCGATGCAGATATTTCCATTTTTATACAGATATCAGTGTAGATATTTCCATGTACATACAGTGATCGGTGTAGATATTTCCACCTTTATAGAGATGGCGGTGTAGATATTTCCATGTTCATACAGATGGCGTTGTAGATATTTCCATGTTTATAGAGATGGCAGTCTAGATATTTCCATGTTTATACAGATAGCGGTGTAGTTATTTCCAAGTTTATAGAGAAAGTGTTGTAGATATTTCCATTTTTATACATATAGCAGTGAAGATATTTCCATGTTTATACAGATAGCGGTGTAGATATTTCCATGTCCATGGAGATGGCGGTGTAGATATTTCCATGTTTATACATATAGCAGTGTTGTTATTTTCATGTTTATAGAGATAGCAGTGTAGATATTTCCATTGATATACAGATAGATGTGTAGATATTTGCGTGTTCATACAGATAGCGGTGAAGATATTTCCATGTTCATACAGATAGCGGTGTAGATATTTCCATGTTCATACAGATAGCGGTGTAGATATTTCCATGTTCATACAGATAGCGGTGTAGATATTTCCATGTTCATACCAGTAGCGGTGTAGACATTTCCATGTTCATACAGTTAGCGGTGTAGATGTTTCCATGTTCACACAGATGGCGGTGTAGATATTTACATGTTCATACAGATGGCGGTGTAGATATTTCCGTGTTGGTACGGATGGCAGTGTAGATATTTCCATGTTCATACAGGTGGCGGTGTAGATATTTCCATGTTTATACAGATAGCAGTGTAGTTATTTCCATGTTTATAGAGATAGCAGTGTAGATATTTCCATTGATATACAGAAAGCTGTGTAGATATTTGCATGGTCATACAGATAGCTGGGTAGATATTTCCATGTTCATTCAAACAGTGGTGTAGATATTTCCATTTTCATACAGATAACGGTGTAGATATTTCCATGTTCATACAGATAATGGTGTAGATATTTCCATGTTCATACAGATGGCGGTGTAAATATTTCCATGTTCATACAGATGGCGGTGTAGATATTTCCATGTTGATTGAGATGGCGGTGTAGCTATTTCCATGTTTATGCAGATAGCGGTATAGATATTTCCATGTTTATACAGATGGTGGTGTAGATATTTCCATGTTTATAGAGATGGCAGTCTAGATATTTCAATGTTTATAGAGATAGTGGTGTAGTTATTTCCAAGTTTATAGAGACAGTGTTGTAGATATTTCCATGTTTATACAGATAGCGGTGAGGATATTTCCAAGTTTATACAGATAGCGTTGTAGATATTTCCATGTTTATACAGATAGCAGTGTAGATATTTCCATGTTTATAGAGATAGTGGTGTAGATAATTCCAATTTTATACAGATAGCAGTGTAGATATTTCCAAGTTCATACAGATAGCAGTGTAGATATTTCCATGTTTATACAGATAGCGGTGTAGATATTTCCATGTTCATACAGATAGCAGTGTAGATATTTCCATGTTTATACAGGTAGTGGTGTAGATATTTCATGTTTATAGAGATGGCAGTCTAGATATTTCCATGTTCATAGAGATAGTGGTGTAGTTATTTCCAAGTTTGTAGTGACAGCGTTGTAGATATTTCCGCGTTTATACAGATAGCGGTGAAGATATTTCCATGTTTAAGACGATATCGGTTTAGATATTTCCATGTTTATACAGACAGCGGTGTAGATATTCACAAGTTTATAGAGATGGCGGTGTAGATATTGTCTTGTTTATACAGATAGCGGTGTAGATATTTCCATGTTTATACAGATAGCGGTGTAGATTATTCCTATATTATACAGATAGCAGTGTAGATATTTCGAAGTTCATACAAATAGCGGTGTAGATATTTCCATGTTCATACAGATGGCGGTGTAGATATTTCCATGTTCATTCAGATGGCGGTGTAGATATTTTCATGTTTACACAGATAGCGCTGTAGATATTTCCATGTTGATACACATAGCGGTGTAGATATTTCCATGTTTTTAGAGATAGCGGTGAAGTTTTTTTCTTGTTTATAGAGAAAGCTGTGTAGATATTTCCATGTATATGCAGTTAACTGTGTAGATATTTCCATGTTCATACACATAGCGGTGTAGATATTTCCATGTTCATACAGATGGCGGTTAAGTTAATTCCATGTTCATACAGATGGCAGTTTAGATATTTTCATGTTCATACAAATGGCGGTGTAGTTATTTGCATGTTCATAGATATGGCGCTGTAGTTATTTCCATGTTTATAGAGATAGCGGTGTAGTTATTTCCATGTTTATAGAGATAGCGATGTAGATATTTCCATGTATATACAGGTAGCGGTGTGATTTTTTCCATGTTCATACAGAAAGCTGTATAGGTATTTTCACCTTCATAGAGATGGCGGTGTAGATATTTCCATGTTCATACAGCTGGCGTTGTAGTTATTTCTATGTATATAGAGATGGCGGTGTAGATATTTCCATGTTTATACAGATGGCGGTGTAGATAATTCCATGTTTATAGAGATGGCGGTGTAGATATTTCCATGTTTACACAGATAGCAGTGCAGATATTTCCATGTTTACACAGATAACGGTGTAGACATTTCCATCTTTTCACAGATAGCGGTGTAGACATTCCCATGTTTACACAGATAGCATTGTAAATATTTACATGTTTATAGAGATAGCGGTGTAGTTATTTACATGTTTATACAGACAGCGGTGAAGATATTTCCATGTTTATAGAGATAGCGGTGTAGTTATTTCCATGTTTATAGAGAAAGCTGTGTAGATATTTCCATGTATATGCAGATAGCTGTGTAGATATTTCCATGTTTATACAGATAGTGGTGTAGATATTTCCATGTTTACACAGATATCGGTGTAGATATTTCCATGTTTCTACAGATAGCGGTGTGGATATTTGCATCTTAATACAGATGGCCGTGTAGATATTTCCATGTTTATACTGATGGAGCTGAAGATATTTCCTTGTTCATAAAGATGGCGCTCTATATATTTCCAGCTTTGTAGAGATAGCGGTGTAGTTATTTCCATCTTTATAGAGATAGCGCTGTAGAGTTTTCCATGTATATACATATAGCTATGCCGACATTTCCATGTTCTTACAGACAGAGATGTAGATATTTCCATGTTCATACAGATAGCAGAGTGGATATTTCCATGTTCATACAGGTAGCGGTGTAGATATTTCCATGTTCATTCAGATAGCAGTGTAGTTATTTCCATGTTCATACAGATAGCGGTGTAGATATTTCTATGTTTATAGAGATGGCGGTGTAGATATTTCCACGTTTATACTGATGGCGGTGTAGATATTTCCACGTTTATAGAGAAGGCGGTGTATATATTTCCATGTTTATACAGAAAGCGGTGTAGATATTTCCATGTTTACACAGATAGTGGTGAAGACATTTCCATGTTGAAACAGATAACGTTGTAGATATTTTCATGTTTATAGGGATAGTGGTGTAGTTACTTCCATGTTTATACAGATAGCGGTGAAGTTATTTCCATGCTTACACAGATAGCGGTGTGGATATTTCATGGATTATACAGAGTGCGGTGTAGATATTTCCATGTTTATACAGATAGCGGTGCTGATATGTCCATGTTTATACAGATAGCGGTGTGCATATTTCCATGTTTATACATATAGAGGTGTGGATATCTCCATGTTTATACAGATAGCGGTGTAGATATTTCCATGTTTATAGAGATAGCGGTTCAGATATTTCCATCTTAATACAGATGGCGGTGTAGATATTTCCATGTTCCTACAGATGGCGGTGTAGATTTTTCCATGTTCCTACAGATGGCGGTGTAGTTATTTCCAAGTATATAGAGATGGCGGTGTAGTTATTTCCATGTTTATAAAGAAAGCTTTGTAGATATTTCTATGTATATGCAGATAGCTGTGTAGATATTTCCATGTTCATACAGATAGCGGTGTAGATAATTCCATATTCATCCACATGGCGGTGTAGAAATATCCATGTTAATACAGATGGCGGTGAAGGAATTTCCATGTTCATATGGATGGCGGTGTAGATATTTCCATGATCATACAAATGGCGGTGTAGATATTTCCATGTTCATAGAGATGGCGTTGTAGTTATTTCCATTTTCATACTGATGGTGGTGTAGTTATTTCCATGTTTATAGAGATAGCAGTGTAGATATTTCCATTGATATACAGATAGCTGTGTAGATATATGCATGTTCATACAGATAGCGGTCTAGATATTTCCATGTTCATACAGATAGCGGTGTGGATATTTCCATGTTCATACAGATAGAGGTGTAGATATTTCCAAGTTCATACAGATAGCGGTGTAGATATTTCCGTGTTTATACAGATGGCGGTGTAGATATTTCCATGTTCATACAGATGGCGGTGAAGATATTTCCATGTTCATACAGATTGCGGTGTAGATATTTCGAAGTTTAAGGAGATAGCGCTGTAGTTATTTCCATATTTATAGAGAAAACTGTGTAGATATTTCCATGTATATTCAGATAGCTGTGTAGATATTTCCATGTTCATGCAGATAGCGGTGTAGATATTTCCACGTTTATAGAGATGGCGGTGTAGATATTTCCATGTTCATACAGATGGCGGTGTAGATATTTCCATGTTTATAGAGATGGCGGTGTAGATATTTTCATGTTTACACAGATGGCGGTTTTGATATTTCCATGTTTACACAGATAGCGGTGTAGACATTTCCATGTTTACACAGATAGCGGTGTGGATATTTCCATGTTTATGCAGATAGCGGTGTAGATATTTCCATGTTTATACAGATTGCGGTGCGGATATTTCCATGTTTATACAGATAGTTGGGCAGATATTTCCATGTTTATACAGATAGCGGTGTAGATATTTCCATCTTAGTACAGATGGCGGTGTAGATATTTCCATATTCATGCAGATGGCGGTGTAGATATTTCGAAGTTTATAGAGATAGCGCTGTAGTTATTTCCCTACTTATAGAGAAATCTGTGAAGATATTTCCATGTATATTCAGACAGCTGTGTAGATATTTCCATGTTCATGCAGATAGCGGTGTAGATATTTCACATGTTCATCCAGATGCCGGTGTACATATATCCATGTTCATACAGATGGCGGTGAAGATATTTCCATGTTCATACAGATGGCGGTGTAGATATTTCCATGTTCATACAAATGGCGGTGTAGATATTTCCGAGTTCATAGAGATGGCGGTGTAGATATTTCCATGTTCATAGAGATGGCGGTATAGATATTTCCATGTTTATACAGATAGCAGTGTAGTTATTTCCATGTTTATAGAGATAGCAGTGCAGATATTTCCATTGATATACAGATAGCTGTGTAGATATTTGCGTGTACACACAGATAGCGGTGTAGATATTTCCATGTTCATACAGATAGCGGTGTAGATATTTCCATGTTCATACAGATAGCGGTGTAGATATGTCCATGTTCATACAGATATCGGAGTAGATATTTCCATGTTCATACAGATAGCGGTGTAGATATTTCCATGTTCATACAGTTAGCGGTGTAGATATTTCCATGTTCATACAGATGGCGGTGTAGATATTTCCATGTTCATACAGATGGCGGTGTAGATATTTCCATGATCATACAGACAGCGGTGTAGATATTTCCATGTTCGTACAGATAGCGGTGTAGTTATTTCCATGTTCATAGAGATAGCGGTGTAGATATTTCCATGTTCATTCCGATAGCGGTGTAGATATTTCCATGTTCATACAGTTAGCGGTGTAGATAATTCCATGTTCATACAGATGACGGTGTAGATATTTACATGTTCATACAGATGGCGGTGTAGATATTTCCATGTTCGTACAGAAGGCAGTGTAGATATTTCCATGTTCATACAGGTGGCGGTATACATATTTCCATGTTTATTCAGATAGCAGTGTAGTTATTTCCATGTTTACAGAGGTAGCTGTGTAGATATTTCCATTGATATACAGATAGCTGTGTAGATATTTGCATGTTCATACAGATAGCGGTGTAGATATTTCCATGTTCATACAGATAGCGGTGTAGATATTTCCATGTTCATACAGATAACGGTGTAGATATTACCATGTTCATACAGATAGCGGTGTAGATATTTCCATGTTCATACAGTTAGCGGTGTAGATATTTCCATGTTCGTGCACATGGCGGTGTAGACATTTCCATGTTCATAGAGATGGCGGTGTAGATATTTCCATGTTTATGCAGATAGCGGTATAGATATTTCCATGTTTATACAGATGGTGGTGTAGATATTTCCATGTTTATAGAGATGGCGGTCTAGATATTTCCATGTTTACAGAGATAGTGGTGTAGTTATTTCAATGTTTATAGAGACAGCGTTGTAGATATTTCCATGTTTATACAGATAGCAGTGAAGGTATTTCCATGTTTATACAGATAGCGGTGTAGATATTTCCATGTTTATACAGATAGCAGTGTAGATATTTCCATGTTTATAGAGATATTGTTGTAGATAATTTCAATTTTATACAGTGAGCAGTGTAGATATTTCCAAGTTCATAGAGATAGCGGTGTAGATATTTCCACGTTTATAGAGATGGCGGTGTAGATATTTCCATTTTCATACTGATGGCGGTGTAGATATTTCCATGTTTATAGGGATGGCGGTGTAGATATTTTCATGTTTACACAGATAGCGGTGTGGATATTTCCATGTTTATGCAGATAGCAGTGTAGATATTACCATGTTTATACAGATAGCGGTGCGGATATTTCCATGGTTATACAGATATTTGGGCAAATATTTCCATGTTTATACAGATAGCGGTGTAGATATTTCCATCTTAATACAGATGGTGGTGTAGATATGTCCATGTTTGTACAGATGGCAGTGTAGATATTTCCATCTTCATACAGATGGCGGTGTAGATATTTCGAAGTTTATAGAGATAGCGCTGTAGTTATTTCCATATTTATAGAGAAATCTGTGTAGATATTTCCATGTATATTCAGATAGCTGTGTAGATATTTCCATGTTCATGCAGATAGCAGTGTAGGTATTTCCATGTTCATCCAGATGCCGGTGCACATATATCCATGTTCATCCAGATGTGGGTGAAGATATTTCCATGTTCATGTTCATACAAATGGCGGTGTAGATATTTCCATGTTCACAGAGATGGCGGGGTAGATATTTCCATGTTTATACAGATAGCATTGTAGTTATTTGCATGTTTATAGAGATAGCAGTGTAATTATTTCCATGTTCAACCAGGTGGCGGTGTAGATATTTCCCTGTTTATACAGATAGCAGTGTAGTTATTTCCATGTTTATAGAGGGAGCAGTGTAGGTATTTCCATTGATATACAGATGGCTGTGTAGATATTTACATGTTCATACAGATAGCGGTGTAGATATTTCCATGTTCATACAGATAGCGGTGTAGATATTTCCATGTTCATACAGATAACGGTATAGATATTTCCATGTTCATAGAGATGGCGGTGTAGATATTTCCATGCTCATACAAATGGCGGTGTAGATATTTCCATCTTCATAGAGATGGCGGTGTAGATATTTCCATGTTTATACAGATAGCAGTGTATGTATTTCCATGTTTATAGAGATAGCAGTGTAGACATTTGCATTGATATACAGATAGCTGTGTAGATATTTGCATGTTCATACACATAGCGGTGTAGATATTTCCATGTTCATACAGATAGCAGTGTAGATATTTCCAGGTTCATTCTGATAGCAGTGTAGATATTTCCATGTTCATACAGATAGCGTTGTGGATATATCCATGTTCATACAGATAGCGGTGTAGATATTTCCATGTTCTTACAGTTAGCGGTGTAGATATTTCCATGTTCATACAGATGGCGGTGTAGATATTTATATGTACATACAGATGGCGGTGTAGATATTTCCATGTTCATACAGATGGCGGTGTAGATATTTCCGTGTTCATAGAGATAGCGGTGTAGACATTTCCATGTTCATTCAGTTAGCGGTGTAGATATTTCCATGTTCATACAGATGGCGTTGCAGATATTTACATGTTTATACAGATGGCGGTGTAGATATTTCCATGTTCGTACGGATGGCAGTGTAGATATTTCCATGTTCATACAGGTGGCGGTGTAGATATTTCCATGTTTATACAGATAGCAGTGTAGTTATTTCCATGTTTATAGAGATAGCAGTGTAGATATTTCCATTGGTATACAGATAGCTGTGTAGATATTTGCATGTTGATACAGATAGCGGTGTAGATATTTCCATGTTCGTACAGATAACGGTGTAGATATTTCCATGTTCATACAGATAGCGCTGTAGATATTTCCATGTTCATAGAGTTAGCGGTGTAGATATTTCCATGTTCATACACATGGCGGTGTAGATATTTCCATGTTCATACAGATGGCGGTGTAGGTATTTCCATGTTCATAGAGATGGCGGTGTAGGTATTTCCATATTTATGCAGATAGCAGTATAGATATTTCCATGTTTATACAGATGGTGGTGTAGATATTTCCATGTTTATAGGGATGGCGGTCTAGATATTTCCATGTTTACAGAGATAGTGGTGTAGTTATTTCCAAGTTTATAGAGACAGCGTTGTAGATATTTCCATGTTTATAGAGATGGCGGTCTAGATATTTCCATGTTTACAGAGATAGTGGTGTAGTTATTTCCAAGTTTATAGAGACAGCGTTGTAGATATTTCCATGTTTATACAGATAGCGGTGTAGATATTTCCATGTTCATACAGATAGCGGTGTAGATATTTCCATGTTCATACAGATAGCGGTGTAGATATTTCTTTCTTCATACAGATAGCGGTGTAGATATTTTCATGTTCATACAGTTAGCGGTGTAGATATTTCCATGTTCATACAGATGGCGGTGAAGATATTTACATGTTCATACAGATGGCGGTGTAGATATTTCCATGTTCGTACGGATGGCAGTGTAGCTATTTCCATGTTCATACAGGTGGCGGTGTATATATTTCCATGTTTATACAGATAGCAGTGTAGTTATTTCCATGTTAATAGAGATAGCAGTGTAGGTATTTCCATTGATATACAGATAGCTGTGTAGATATTACCATGTTCATACAGATAGCGGTGTAGGTATTTCCATGTTCATACAGATAACGGTGTAGATATTTCCATGTTCATACAGATAGCGGTGTAGGTATTTCCAAGTTCATACAGTTAGCGGTGTAGATATTTCCATGTTCATACAGTTAGCGGTGTAGATATTTCCATGTTCATACAGATGGCGGTGTAGATATTTACATGTTCCTGCAGTTGGCGGTATAGGTAATTCCATGTTCGTACAGATGGCGGCGTAGATATTTCCATGTTCATATAGATGGCGCTGTAGATATTTCCATGTTTATGCAGATAGCGGTATAGATATTTCCATGTTTATACAGATGGTGCTGTAGATATTTCCATGTTCATAGAGATCGCGGTCTAAATATTTCCATGTTTACAGAGATAGAGGTGTAGTTATTTCGAAGTTTATAGAGACAGCGTTGTGGATATTTCCATGTTTATACAGATAGCGGTGAAGATATTTCCTTGTTTATACAGATAGCTGTGTAGATATTTCCATGTTTATACAGATAGCAGTGTAGATATTTCCATGTTTATAGAGATAGTGGTGTAGATAATTTCAATTTTATACAGAGAGCAGTGTAGATATTTCCAAGTTCATACAGATAGCGGTGTAGATATTTCCATATTTATAGAGATGGCGGTGTAGATATTTCCATGTTCATACAAATGGCGGTGTAGATATTTCCATGTTTATAGGGATGGCGGTGTAGATATTTTCATGTTTACACAGATGGCGAGTGTAGATATTTCCATGTTTACACAGATAGCGTTGTAGACATTTCCATGTTTACACAGATAGCGGTGTGGATATTTCCATGTTTATGCAGATAGTGGTGTAGATATTTCCAAGTTTATACAGATAGCGGTGCGGATATTTCCATGTTTATACAGATAGTTGGGCAGATATTTCCATGTTTATACAGATAGCGGTGTAGATATTTCCATCTTAATACAGATGGCGGTGTAGATATGTCCATGTTCATACAGATAGCGGTGTAGATATTTCCATGTTCATACAGATAGCGGTGTAGGTATTTCCATGTTCATAGAGATGGTGCTGTAGATATTTTCATGTTTATACAGATAGCAGTGTAGATATTTCCGTGTTTATAGAGATAGCAGTGTAGATATTTCCACTGATATACAGATAGCTGTGTAGATATTTGCATGTTCATACACATAGCGGTGTAGATATTTCCATGTTCATACAGATATCGGTGTAGTTATTTCCATGTTCGTACAGATAGCGGTGTAGATATTTCAATGTTCATACAGATAGCGGTGTATATATTTCCATGTTCACACAGATAGCGGTGTAGATATTTCCATGTTCATAGAGATAGCGTTGTAGATATTTCCACGTTTATACAGATAGCAGTGTAGATATTTCCATGTTTATAGAGATAGTGGTGAAGATAATTTCACTTTTATACCGAGAGCTGTGTAGATATTTCCAAGTTCATACAGATAGCGGTGTAGATATTTCCACCTTTATAGAGATGGCGGTGTAGATATTTCCATGTTCATACAGATAGCGGTGTAGATATTTCCATGTTCATACAGATAGCGGCATAGATATTTCCATGTTCATTCCAATAGCGGTGTAGACACTTCCATGTTCATACATTTAGCGGTGTAGGTATTTCCATGTTCATCTAGATGGCGGTGAAGATATTTCCATGTTCATACAGATGACGGTGTAGATATTTCCATGTTTGTACGGATGGCAGTGTAGATATTTCCATGTTCATACAGGTGGTGGTGTAGATATTTCCATGTTTATACAGATAGCAGTGTAGTTATTTCCATGTTAATAGAGATAGCTGTGTAGATATTTCCATTGATATACAGATAGCTGTGTAGATATTTGCATGTTCATACAGATAGCGGTGTAGATATTTCCATGTTTATACAGATAGCGGTGAAGATATTTCCATGTTCGTACAGATAGCGGTGTAGATATTTCCATGCTCATAAAGATGGTGGTGTAGATATTTCCATGTTCATACACATGGCGGTGTAGATATTTCCATGTTCATAGAGATGGCAGTGTAGATATTTCCATGTTCATACAAATGGCGGTGTAGATATTTCCATGTTCATAGAGATGGCGGTGTAGATATTTCCATATTTATAGAGATAGCAGTGTAGTTATTTCCATGTTTATATAGATAGCAGTGTAGATATTTCCATTGATATACAGACAGCTGTGTAGATATTTGCATGTTCATAGAGATAGCGGTGTAGATATTTCCATGTTCATACAGATAGCGGTGTAGATATTTCCATGTTCATACTGTTAGCGGTGTAGATATTTCCATGTTCATACAGATAGCGGTGTAGATATTTCCATGTTCATACAGATAGCGGTGTAGATATTTCTATGTTCATACAGATAGCTGTGTAGATATTTCCATGTTCATACAGATGGCCGTGTAGATATTTACATGTTCATACAGATGGCGGTGTAGATATTTCCATGTTCACACAGATAGCGGTTTAGATATTTCCATGTTCATACAGATAGCGGCGTAGATATTTCCATGTTCATACCAATAGCGGTGTAGACATTTCCATGTTCATACATTTAGCGGTGTAGGTATTTCCATGTTCATGCAGATGGCGGTGAAGATATTTCCATGTTCATACAGATGACGGTGTAGATATTTCCATGTTTGTATGGATGGCAGTGTAGATATTTCCATGTTCATACAGGTGGCGGTGTAGATATTTCCATGTTTATACAGATAGCAGTGTAGTTATTTCCATGTTAATAGAGATGGCTGTGTAGATATTTCCATTGATATACAGACAGCTGTGTAGATATTTGCGTGTTCATACAGATAGCGGTGTAGATATTTCCATGTTCATACAGATAGCGGTGTAGATATTTCCATGTTCATACAGATAGCGGTGTAGATATTTCCATGTTCATACAGATAACGGTGTAGATATTTCCATGTTCATACAGATAGCGGTGTAGATATTTCCATGTTCATACAGTTAGCGGTGTAGATATTTCCATGTTCATACAGATGGCGGTGTAGATATTTACATGTTCATGCAGATGGCGGTATAGATATTTCCATGTTCGTACAGATGGCGGTGTAGATATTTCCATGTTCATAGAGATGGTGGTATAGACATTTCCATGTTTATGCAGATAGCGGTATAGATATTTCCATGTTTATACAGATGGTGGTGTAGTTATTTCCATGTTTATAGAGATGGCGGTCTAGATATTTCCATGTTTACAGAGATAGTGGTGTAGTTATTTCCAAGTTTATAGAGACAGCGTTGTAGATATTTCCATGTTTATACAGATAGCGGTGAAGATATTTCCATGTTTATACCGATAGCGGTGTAGATATTTCCATGTTTATACAGATAGCAGTGTAGATATTTCCATCTTTATAGAGATAGTGGTGTAGATAATTTCAATTTCATACAGAGAGCAGTGTAGATATTTCCAAGTTCATACAGATAGCGGTTTAGATATTTCCACGTTTATAGAGATGGCGGTGTAGATATTTCCATGTTCATACAGAGGACGGTGTAGATATTTCCATGTTTATAGGGATGGCGGTGTAGATATTTTCATGTTTACACAGATGGCGGTGTAGATATTTCCATGTTTACACAGATAGCGGTGTAGACATTTCCATGTTTGCACAGATAGCGGTGTGGATATTTCCATGTTTATGCAGATAGCAGTGTAGATATTTCCATGTTTATACAGATAGCGGTGCAGATATTTCCATCTTTATTCAGATAGCGGTGCGGATATTTCCATGTTTATACAGATAGTTGGGCAGATATTTCCATGTTTATACAGATAGCGGTGTAGATATTTCCATCTTAATACAGATGGCGGTGTAGATATGTCCATGTTTGTACAGATGGCGGTGTAGATATTTCCATGTTCATACAGATGGCGGTGTAGATATTTTGAAGTTTATAGAGATAGCGCTGTAGTTATTTCCATATTTATGGAGAAATCTGTGTAGATATTTCCATGTATATTCAGATAGCTGTGTAGATATTTCCATGTTCATGCAGATAGCGGTGTAGATACTTCCATGTTCATCCAGATGCTAGTGTACATATATCCATGTTCATACAGATGGTGGTGAAGATATTTCCATGTTCATACAGATGGTGGTGTATATATTTCCATGTTCATACAGATGGTGGTGTAGATCTTTCCATGTTCATATAAATGGCGGTGTAGATAGTTCCATGTTCATAGAGATGGCGGTGTAGATATTTCCATGTTCATACAAATGGCGGTGTAGATATTTCCATGTTCATAGAGATGGCGGTGTAGATATTTCCATATTTATAGAGATAGCAGTGTAGTTATTTCCATGTTTATAGAGTTAGCAGTGTAGATATTTCCATTGATATACAGATAGCTGTGTAGATATTTGCATGTTCATAGAGATAGCGGTGTAGATATTTCCATGTTCATAGAGATAGCGGTGTAGATATTTCCATGTTCATACAGATAGCGGTGAAGGTATTTCCATGTTCATACAGATAGCGGTGTAGATATTTCCATGTTCATACAGATAGCGGTGTAGATGTTTCCTTGTTCATACAGTTAGCGGTGTAGATATTTCCATGTTCATACAGATGGCGGTGTAGATATTTACATGTTCATATAGATGGCGGTGTAGATATTTCCATGTTCATACAGATGGCGGTGTAGATATTTCCAAGTTCATACAGATAGCGGCGTAGATATTTCCATGTTCATACCAATAGCGGTGTAGACATTTCCATGTTCATTCATTTAGCGGTGTAGATATTTCCATGTTCATACAGATGGCGGTGAAGATATTTCCATGTTCATACAGATGGCGGTGAAGATATTTCAATGCTCATACAAATGGCGGTGTAGATATTTCCATGTACATAGAGATGACGGTGTAGATATTTCCATATTTATACAGATAGCAGTGTAGTTATTTCCATGTTAATAGAGATAGTTGTGTAGATATTTCCATTGATATACAGATAGCTGTGTAGATATTTCCATGTATATTCAGATAGCTGTGTAGATATTTCCATGTTCATGCAGATAGCGGTGTAGATATTTCCATGTTCATCCAGATGCTAGTGTACATATATCCATGTTCATACAGATGGCGGTGAAGATATTTCCATGTTCATACAGATGGTGGTGTATATATTTCCATGTTCATACAGATGGTGGTGTAGATCTTTCCATGTTCATATAAATGGCGGTGTAGATAGTTCCATGTTCATAGAGATGGCGGTGTAGATATTTCCATGTTCATACAAATGGCGGTGTAGATATTTCCATCTTAATGCAGATGGCGGTGTAGATATGTCCATGTTTGTACAGATCGCGGTGTAGATATTTCCATGTTCATCCAGATGCCGGTGTACATATATCCATGTTCATACAGATGGCGCTGAAGATATTTCCAAGTTCATGCAGATGGTGGTGTAGATATTTCCATGTTTACAGATATAGCGTTGTAGATTTTTCCATGTTGATACACATAGCGGTGTAGATATTTCCATGTTTATACAGATAGCGGTATAGATATTTCCACGTTTATACAGATAGCGATGCAGATATTTCCATTTTTATACAGATATCAGTGTAGATATTTCCATGTACATACAGTGATCGGTGTAGATATTTCCACCTTTATAGAGATGGCGGTGTAGATATTTCCATGTTCATACAGATGGCGTTGTAGATATTTCCATGTTTATAGAGATGGCAGTCTAGATATTTCCATGTTTATACAGATAGCGGTGTAGTTATTTCCAAGTTTATAGAGAAAGTGTTGTAGATATTTCCATTTTTATACATATAGCAGTGAAGATATTTCCATGTTTATACAGATAGCGGTGTAGATATTTCCATGTCCATGGAGATGGCGGTGTAGATATTTCCATGTTTATACATATAGCAGTGTTGTTATTTTCATGTTTATAGAGATAGCAGTGTAGATATTTCCATTGATATACAGATAGATGTGTAGATATTTGCGTGTTCATACAGATAGCGGTGAAGATATTTCCATGTTCATACAGATAGCGGTGTAGATATTTCCATGTTCATACAGATAGCGGTGTAGATATTTCCATGTTCATACAGATAGCGGTGTAGATATTTCCATGTTCATACCAGTAGCGGTGTAGACATTTCCATGTTCATACAGTTAGCGGTGTAGATGTTTCCATGTTCACACAGATGGCGGTGTAGATATTTACATGTTCATACAGATGGCGGTGTAGATATTTCCGTGTTGGTACGGATGGCAGTGTAGATATTTCCATGTTCATACAGGTGGCGGTGTAGATATTTCCATGTTTATACAGATAGCAGTGTAGTTATTTCCATGTTTATAGAGATAGCAGTGTAGATATTTCCATTGATATACAGAAAGCTGTGTAGATATTTGCATGGTCATACAGATAGCTGGGTAGATATTTCCATGTTCATTCAAACAGTGGTGTAGATATTTCCATTTTCATACAGATAACGGTGTAGATATTTCCATGTTCATACAGATAATGGTGTAGATATTTCCATGTTCATACAGATGGCGGTGTAAATATTTCCATGTTCATACAGATGGCGGTGTAGATATTTCCATGTTGATTGAGATGGCGGTGTAGCTATTTCCATGTTTATGCAGATAGCGGTATAGATATTTCCATGTTTATACAGATGGTGGTGTAGATATTTCCATGTTTATAGAGATGGCAGTCTAGATATTTCAATGTTTATAGAGATAGTGGTGTAGTTATTTCCAAGTTTATAGAGACAGTGTTGTAGATATTTCCATGTTTATACAGATAGCGGTGAGGATATTTCCAAGTTTATACAGATAGCGTTGTAGATATTTCCATGTTTATACAGATAGCAGTGTAGATATTTCCATGTTTATAGAGATAGTGGTGTAGATAATTCCAATTTTATACAGATAGCAGTGTAGATATTTCCAAGTTCATACAGATAGCAGTGTAGATATTTCCATGTTTATACAGATAGCGGTGTAGATATTTCCATGTTCATACAGATAGCAGTGTAGATATTTCCATGTTTATACAGGTAGTGGTGTAGATATTTCATGTTTATAGAGATGGCAGTCTAGATATTTCCATGTTCATAGAGATAGTGGTGTAGTTATTTCCAAGTTTGTAGTGACAGCGTTGTAGATATTTCCGCGTTTATACAGATAGCGGTGAAGATATTTCCATGTTTAAGACGATATCGGTTTAGATATTTCCATGTTTATACAGACAGCGGTGTAGATATTCACAAGTTTATAGAGATGGCGGTGTAGATATTGTCTTGTTTATACAGATAGCGGTGTAGATATTTCCATGTTTATACAGATAGCGGTGTAGATTATTCCTATATTATACAGATAGCAGTGTAGATATTTCGAAGTTCATACAAATAGCGGTGTAGATATTTCCATGTTCATACAGATGGCGGTGTAGATATTTCCATGTTCATTCAGATGGCGGTGTAGATATTTTCATGTTTACACAGATAGCGCTGTAGATATTTCCATGTTGATACACATAGCGGTGTAGATATTTCCATGTTTTTAGAGATAGCGGTGAAGTTTTTTTCTTGTTTATAGAGAAAGCTGTGTAGATATTTCCATGTATATGCAGTTAACTGTGTAGATATTTCCATGTTCATACACATAGCGGTGTAGATATTTCCATGTTCATACAGATGGCGGTTAAGTTAATTCCATGTTCATACGGATGGCAGTTTAGATATTTTCATGTTCATACAAATGGCGGTGTAGTTATTTGCATGTTCATAGATATGGCGCTGTAGTTATTTCCATGTTTATAGAGATAGCGGTGTAGTTATTTCCATGTTTATAGAGATAGCGATGTAGATATTTCCATGTATATACAGGTAGCGGTGTGATTTTTTCCATGTTCATACAGAAAGCTGTATAGGTATTTTCACCTTCATAGAGATGGCGGTGTAGATATTTCCATGTTCATACAGCTGGCGTTGTAGTTATTTCTATGTATATAGAGATGGCGGTGTAGATATTTCCATGTTTATACAGATGGCGGTGTAGATAATTCCATGTTTATAGAGATGGCGGTGTAGATATTTCCATGTTTACACAGATAGCAGTGCAGATATTTCCATGTTTACACAGATAACGGTGTAGACATTTCCATCTTTTCACAGATAGCGGTGTAGACATTCCCATGTTTACACAGATAGCATTGTAAATATTTACATGTTTATAGAGATAGCGGTGTAGTTATTTACATGTTTATACAGACAGCGGTGAAGATATTTCCATGTTTATAGAGATAGCGGTGTAGTTATTTCCATGTTTATAGAGAAAGCTGTGTAGATATTTCCATGTATATGCAGATAGCTGTGTAGATATTTCCATGTTTATACAGATAGTGGTGTAGATATTTCCATGTTTACACAGATATCGGTGTAGATATTTCCATGTTTCTACAGATAGCGGTGTGGATATTTGCATCTTAATACAGATGGCCGTGTAGATATTTCCATGTTTATACTGATGGAGCTGAAGATATTTCCTTGTTCATAAAGATGGCGCTCTATATATTTCCAGCTTTGTAGAGATAGCGGTGTAGTTATTTCCATCTTTATAGAGATAGCGCTGTAGAGTTTTCCATGTATATACATATAGCTATGCCGACATTTCCATGTTCTTACAGACAGAGATGTAGATATTTCCATGTTCATACAGATAGCAGAGTGGATATTTCCATGTTCATACAGGTAGCGGTGTAGATATTTCCATGTTCATTCAGATAGCAGTGTAGTTATTTCCATGTTCATACAGATAGCGGTGTAGATATTTCTATGTTTATAGAGATGGCGGTGTAGATATTTCCACGTTTATACTGATGGCGGTGTAGATATTTCCACGTTTATAGAGAAGGCGGTGTATATATTTCCATGTTTATACAGAAAGCGGTGTAGATATTTCCATGTTTACACAGATAGTGGTGAAGACATTTCCATGTTGAAACAGATAACGTTGTAGATATTTTCATGTTTATAGGGATAGTGGTGTAGTTACTTCCATGTTTATACAGATAGCGGTGAAGTTATTTCCATGCTTACACAGATAGCGGTGTGGATATTTCATGGATTATACAGAGTGCGGTGTAGATATTTCCATGTTTATACAGATAGCGGTGCTGATATGTCCATGTTTATACAGATAGCGGTGTGCATATTTCCATGTTTATACATATAGAGGTGTGGATATCTCCATGTTTATACAGATAGCGGTGTAGATATTTCCATGTTTATAGAGATAGCGGTTCAGATATTTCCATCTTAATACAGATGGCGGTGTAGATATTTCCATGTTCCTACAGATGGCGGTGTAGATTTTTCCATGTTCCTACAGATGGCGGTGTAGTTATTTCCAAGTATATAGAGATGGCGGTGTAGTTATTTCCATGTTTATAAAGAAAGCTTTGTAGATATTTCTATGTATATGCAGATAGCTGTGTAGATATTTCCATGTTCATACAGATAGCGGTGTAGATAATTCCATATTCATCCACATGGCGGTGTAGAAATATCCATGTTAATACAGATGGCGGTGAAGGAATTTCCATGTTCATATGGATGGCGGTGTAGATATTTCCATGATCATACAAATGGCGGTGTAGATATTTCCATGTTCATAGAGATGGCGTTGTAGTTATTTCCATTTTCATACTGATGGTGGTGTAGTTATTTCCATGTTTATAGAGATAGCAGTGTAGATATTTCCATTGATATACAGATAGCTGTGTAGATATATGCATGTTCATACAGATAGCGGTCTAGATATTTCCATGTTCATACAGATAGCGGTGTGGATATTTCCATGTTCATACAGATAGAGGTGTAGATATTTCCAAGTTCATACAGATAGCGGTGTAGATATTTCCGTGTTTATACAGATGGCGGTGTAGATATCTCCATGTTCATACAGATGGCGGTGAAGATATTTCCATGTTCATACAGATTGCGGTGTAGATATTTCGAAGTTTAAGGAGATAGCGCTGTAGTTATTTCCATATTTATAGAGAAAACTGTGTAGATATTTCCATGTATATTCAGATAGCTGTGTAGATATTTCCATGTTCATGCAGATAGCGGTGTAGATATTTCCACGTTTATAGAGATGGCGGTGTAGATATTTCCATGTTCATACAGATGGCGGTGTAGATATTTCCATGTTTATAGAGATGGCGGTGTAGATATTTTCATGTTTACACAGATGGCGGTTTTGATATTTCCATGTTTACACAGATAGCGGTGTAGACATTTCCATGTTTACACAGATAGCGGTGTGGATATTTCCATGTTTATGCAGATAGCGGTGTAGATATTTCCATGTTTATACAGATTGCGGTGCGGATATTTCCATGTTTATACAGATAGTTGGGCAGATATTTCCATGTTTATACAGATAGCGGTGTAGATATTTCCATCTTAGTACAGATGGCGGTGTAGATATTTCCATATTCATGCAGATGGCGGTGTAGATATTTCGAAGTTTATAGAGATAGCGCTGTAGTTATTTCCCTACTTATAGAGAAATCTGTGAAGATATTTCCATGTATATTCAGACAGCTGTGTAGATATTTCCATGTTCATGCAGATAGCGGTGTAGATATTTCACATGTTCATCCAGATGCCGGTGTACATATATCCATGTTCATACAGATGGCGGTGAAGATATTTCCATGTTCATACAGATGGCGGTGTAGATATTTCCATGTTCATACAAATGGCGGTGTAGATATTTCCGAGTTCATAGAGATGGCGGTGTAGATATTTCCATGTTCATAGAGATGGCGGTATAGATATTTCCATGTTTATACAGATAGCAGTGTAGTTATTTCCATGTTTATAGAGATAGCAGTGCAGATATTTCCATTGATATACAGATAGCTGTGTAGATATTTGCGTGTACACACAGATAGCGGTGTAGATATTTCCATGTTCATACAGATAGCGGTGTAGATATTTCCATGTTCATACAGATAGCGGTGTAGATATGTCCATGTTCATACAGATATCGGAGTAGATATTTCCATGTTCATACAGATAGCGGTGTAGATATTTCCATGTTCATACAGTTAGCGGTGTAGATATTTCCATGTTCATACAGATGGCGGTGTAGATATTTCCATGTTCATACAGATGGCGGTGTAGATATTTCCATGATCATACAGACAGCGGTGTAGATATTTCCATGTTCGTACAGATAGCGGTGTAGTTATTTCCATGTTCATAGAGATAGCGGTGTAGATATTTCCATGTTCATTCCGATAGCGGTGTAGATATTTCCATGTTCATACAGTTAGCGGTGTAGATAATTCCATGTTCATACAGATGACGGTGTAGATATTTACATGTTCATACAGATGGCGGTGTAGATATTTCCATGTTCGTACAGAAGGCAGTGTAGATATTTCCATGTTCATACAGGTGGCGGTGTACATATTTCCATGTTTATTCAGATAGCAGTGTAGTTATTTCCATGTTTACAGAGGTAGCTGTGTAGATATTTCCATTGATATACAGATAGCTGTGTAGATATTTGCATGTTCATACAGATAGCGGTGTAGATATTTCCATGTTCATACAGATAGCGGTGTAGATATTTCCATGTTCATACAGATAACGGTGTAGATATTACCATGTTCATACAGATAGCGGTGTAGATATTTCCATGTTCATACAGTTAGCGGTGTAGATATTTCCATGTTCGTGCACATGGCGGTGTAGACATTTCCATGTTCATAGAGATGGCGGTGTAGATATTTCCATGTTTATGCAGATAGCGGTATAGATATTTCCATGTTTATACAGATGGTGGTGTAGATATTTCCATGTTTATAGAGATGGCGGTCTAGATATTTCCATGTTTACAGAGATAGTGGTGTAGTTATTTCTAAGTTTATAGAGACAGCGTTGTAGATATTTCCATGTTTATACAGATAGCAGTGAAGGTATTTCCATGTTTATACAGATAGCGGTGTAGATATTTCCATGTTTATACAGATAGCAGTGTAGATATTTCCATGTTTATAGAGATATTGT
The DNA here is from genome assembly GCF_029281585.2 of Gorilla gorilla gorilla. Taxonomy (NCBI): domain Eukaryota; kingdom Metazoa; phylum Chordata; class Mammalia; order Primates; family Hominidae; genus Gorilla; species Gorilla gorilla. The sequence continues at coordinate 169,990,450 of NC_073230.2, forward strand.
TGTAGATAATTTCAATTTTATACAGTGAGCAGTGTAGATATTTCCAAGTTCATACAGATAGCGGTGTAGATATTTCCACGTTTATAGAGATGGCGGTGTAGATATTTCCATTTTCATACTGATGGCGGTGTAGATATTTCCATGTTTATAGGGATGGCGGTGTAGATATTTTCATGTTTACACAGATAGCGGTGTGGATATTTCCATGTTTATGCAGATAGCAGTGTAGATATTACCATGTTTATACAGATAGCGGTGCGGATATTTCCATGGTTATACAGATATTTGGGCAAATATTTCCATGTTTATACAGATAGCGGTGTAGATATTTCCATCTTAATACAGATGGTGGTGTAGATATGTCCATGTTTGTACAGATGGCAGTGTAGATATTTCCATCTTCATACAGATGGCGGTGTAGATATTTCGAAGTTTATAGAGATAGCGCTGTAGTTATTTCCATATTTATAGAGAAATCTGTGTAGATATTTCCATGTATATTCAGATAGCTGTGTAGATATTTCCATGTTCATGCAGATAGCGGTGTAGGTATTTCCATGTTCATCCAGATGCCGGTGCACATATATCCATGTTCATCCAGATGTGGGTGAAGATATTTCCATGTTCATGTTCATACAAATGGCGGTGTAGATATTTCCATGTTCACAGAGATGGCGGGGTAGATATTTCCATGTTTATACAGATAGCATTGTAGTTATTTGCATGTTTATAGAGATAGCAGTGTAATTATTTCCATGTTCAACCAGGTGGCGGTGTAGATATTTCCCTGTTTATACAGATAGCAGTGTAGTTATTTCCATGTTTATAGAGGGAGCAGTGTAGGTATTTCCATTGATATACAGATGGCTGTGTAGATATTTACATGTTCATACAGATAGCGGTGTAGATATTTCCATGTTCATACAGATAGCGGTGTAGATATTTCCATGTTCATACAGATAACGGTATAGATATTTCCATGTTCATAGAGATGGCGGTGTAGATATTTCCATGCTCATACAAATGGCGGTGTAGATATTTCCATCTTCATAGAGATGGCGGTGTAGATATTTCCATGTTTATACAGATAGCAGTGTATGTATTTCCATGTTTATAGAGATAGCAGTGTAGACATTTGCATTGATATACAGATAGCTGTGTAGATATTTGCATGTTCATACACATAGCGGTGTAGATATTTCCATGTTCATACAGATAGCAGTGTAGATATTTCCAGGTTCATTCTGATAGCAGTGTAGATATTTCCATGTTCATACAGATAGCGTTGTGGATATATCCATGTTCATACAGATAGCGGTGTAGATATTTCCATGTTCTTACAGTTAGCGGTGTAGATATTTCCATGTTCATACAGATGGCGGTGTAGATATTTATATGTACATACAGATGGCGGTGTAGATATTTCCATGTTCATACAGATGGCGGTGTAGATATTTCCGTGTTCATAGAGATAGCGGTGTAGACATTTCCATGTTCATTCAGTTAGCGGTGTAGATATTTCCATGTTCATACAGATGGCGTTGCAGATATTTACATGTTTATACAGATGGCGGTGTAGATATTTCCATGTTCGTACGGATGGCAGTGTAGATATTTCCATGTTCATACAGGTGGCGGTGTAGATATTTCCATGTTTATACAGATAGCAGTGTAGTTATTTCCATGTTTATAGAGATAGCAGTGTAGATATTTCCATTGGTATACAGATAGCTGTGTAGATATTTGCATGTTGATACAGATAGCGGTGTAGATATTTCCATGTTCGTACAGATAACGGTGTAGATATTTCCATGTTCATACAGATAGCGCTGTAGATATTTCCATGTTCATAGAGTTAGCGGTGTAGATATTTCCATGTTCATACACATGGCGGTGTAGATATTTCCATGTTCATACAGATGGCGGTGTAGGTATTTCCATGTTCATAGAGATGGCGGTGTAGGTATTTCCATATTTATGCAGATAGCAGTATAGATATTTCCATGTTTATACAGATGGTGGTGTAGATATTTCCATGTTTATAGGGATGGCGGTCTAGATATTTCCATGTTTACAGAGATAGTGGTGTAGTTATTTCCAAGTTTATAGAGACAGCGTTGTAGATATTTCCATGTTTATAGAGATGGCGGTCTAGATATTTCCATGTTTACAGAGATAGTGGTGTAGTTATTTCCAAGTTTATAGAGACAGCGTTGTAGATATTTCCATGTTTATACAGATAGCGGTGTAGATATTTCCATGTTCATACAGATAGCGGTGTAGATATTTCCATGTTCATACAGATAGCGGTGTAGATATTTCTTTCTTCATACAGATAGCGGTGTAGATATTTTCATGTTCATACAGTTAGCGGTGTAGATATTTCCATGTTCATACAGATGGCGGTGAAGATATTTACATGTTCATACAGATGGCGGTGTAGATATTTCCATGTTCGTACGGATGGCAGTGTAGCTATTTCCATGTTCATACAGGTGGCGGTGTATATATTTCCATGTTTATACAGATAGCAGTGTAGTTATTTCCATGTTAATAGAGATAGCAGTGTAGGTATTTCCATTGATATACAGATAGCTGTGTAGATATTACCATGTTCATACAGATAGCGGTGTAGGTATTTCCATGTTCATACAGATAACGGTGTAGATATTTCCATGTTCATACAGATAGCGGTGTAGGTATTTCCAAGTTCATACAGTTAGCGGTGTAGATATTTCCATGTTCATACAGTTAGCGGTGTAGATATTTCCATGTTCATACAGATGGCGGTGTAGATATTTACATGTTCCTGCAGTTGGCGGTATAGGTAATTCCATGTTCGTACAGATGGCGGCGTAGATATTTCCATGTTCATATAGATGGCGCTGTAGATATTTCCATGTTTATGCAGATAGCGGTATAGATATTTCCATGTTTATACAGATGGTGCTGTAGATATTTCCATGTTCATAGAGATCGCGGTCTAAATATTTCCATGTTTACAGAGATAGAGGTGTAGTTATTTCGAAGTTTATAGAGACAGCGTTGTGGATATTTCCATGTTTATACAGATAGCGGTGAAGATATTTCCTTGTTTATACAGATAGCTGTGTAGATTTTTCCATGTTTATACAGATAGCAGTGTAGATATTTCCATGTTTATAGAGATAGTGGTGTAGATAATTTCAATTTTATACAGAGAGCAGTGTAGATATTTCCAAGTTCATACAGATAGCGGTGTAGATATTTCCATATTTATAGAGATGGCGGTGTAGATATTTCCATGTTCATACAAATGGCGGTGTAGATATTTCCATGTTTATAGGGATGGCGGTGTAGATATTTTCATGTTTACACAGATGGCGAGTGTAGATATTTCCATGTTTACACAGATAGCGTTGTAGACATTTCCATGTTTACACAGATAGCGGTGTGGATATTTCCATGTTTATGCAGATAGTGGTGTAGATATTTCCAAGTTTATACAGATAGCGGTGCGGATATTTCCATGTTTATACAGATAGTTGGGCAGATATTTCCATGTTTATACAGATAGCGGTGTAGATATTTCCATCTTAATACAGATGGCGGTGTAGATATGTCCATGTTCATACAGATAGCGGTGTAGATATTTCCATGTTCATACAGATAGCGGTGTAGGTATTTCCATGTTCATAGAGATGGTGCTGTAGATATTTTCATGTTTATACAGATAGCAGTGTAGATATTTCCGTGTTTATAGAGATAGCAGTGTAGATATTTCCACTGATATACAGATAGCTGTGTAGATATTTGCATGTTCATACACATAGCGGTGTAGATATTTCCATGTTCATACAGATATCGGTGTAGTTATTTCCATGTTCGTACAGATAGCGGTGTAGATATTTCAATGTTCATACAGATAGCGGTGTATATATTTCCATGTTCACACAGATAGCGGTGTAGATATTTCCATGTTCATAGAGATAGCGTTGTAGATATTTCCACGTTTATACAGATAGCAGTGTAGATATTTCCATGTTTATAGAGATAGTGGTGAAGATAATTTCACTTTTATACCGAGAGCTGTGTAGATATTTCCAAGTTCATACAGATAGCGGTGTAGATATTTCCACCTTTATAGAGATGGCGGTGTAGATATTTCCATGTTCATACAGATGGCGTTGTAGATATTTCCACGTTCATACAAATGGCGGTGTAGATATTTCCATGTTCATAGGGATGGCGGTGTAGCTATTTCCATGTTTATACAGATAGCAGTGTAGTTATTTCCATGTTTATATAGATAGCAGTGTAGATATTTCCATTGATATACGGATAGCTTTGTAGATATTTGCATGTTCATACAGTTATCGGTGTAGGTATTTCCATGTTCATACAGATGGCGGTGAAGATATTTACATGTTCATACAGATGGCGGTGTAGATATTTCCATGTTCGTACGGATGGCAGTGTAGATATTTCCATGTTCATACAGGTGGCGGTGTATATATTTCCATGTTTATACAGATAGCAGTGTAGTTATTTCCATGTTAATAGAGATAGCAGTGTAGGTATTTCCATTGATATACAGATAGCTGTATAGATATTTCCATGTTCATACAGATAGCGGTGTAGGTATTTCCATGTTCATACAGATAACGGTGTAGATATTTCCATGTTCATACAGATAGCGGTGTAGGTATTTCCAAGTTCATACAGTTAGCGGTGTAGATATTTCCATGTTCATACAGTTAGCGGTGTAGATATTTCCATGTTAATACAGATGGCGGTGTATATATTTCCTTGTTTATAGAGATGGCGGTCTAGATATTTCCATGTTTATAGAGATAGTAGTGTAGTTATTTCCAAGTTTATAGAGACAGTGTTGTTGATATTTCCATGTTTATAGAGACAGCATTGTAGATATTTCGATGTTTATAGAGACAGCCGTGAAGATATTTCCATGTTTATACAGATAGCGGTGTAGATATTTCCATGTTTATACAGATAGCGGTGTAGATATTTCCATGTTCATAGAGATAGTGGTGTAGATAATTCCAATTTTATACAGATAGCAGTGTAGATATTTCAAAGTTCATACAGATAGCGGTGTAGATATTTCCACGTTTATAGAGATGGCGGTGTAGATATTTCCATGTTCATACAGATGGCGGTGTAGATATTTCCATGTTTATAGAGATGGCAGTGTATATATTTTCATGTTTTCACAGATGGCGGTGTAGATATTTCCATGTTTACACAGATAGCGGTGCAGACATTTCCATGTTTACACAGATAGCGGTGTGTATATTTCCATGTTTATGCAGATAGCAGTGTAGATATTTCCATGTTTATACAGAGAGCGGTGCGGATATTTCCATGTTTATACACATAGTGGTGCGGATATTTCTATGGTTATACAGATAGCGGTGTAGATATTTCCATCTTAATACAGATGGCGGTGTAGATATTTCCATGTTTATGCAGATAGCAGTATAGATATTTCCATGTTTATACATATGGTGGTGTAGAGATTTCCATGTTTCTGCAGATGGCGGTATAGATATTTCCATGTTTATACAGATGGTGGTGTAGATATTTCCATCTTCATACAGATAGCGGTGTAGATATTTCAAAGTTTACAGAGATAGCGCTGTAGTTATTTCTATATTTCTTTAGAAATCTGTGTAGATATTTCCATGTTTATGCAGATAGCTGTGTAGATATTTCCATGTTCCTGCAGATAGCGGTGTAGTTATTTCCATGTTCATCCAGATGCCGGTGTAGATACATCCATGTTCATACAGATGGCGTTGAAGATAATTCCATGTTCATACAGATGGCTGTGTAGATATTTCCATGTTCATAGATATGGCGGTGTAGATATTTCCATGTTGATACAGATAGCAGTGTAGTTATTTCCATGTTTATAGAGATAGCAGTTTAGATTTTCCATAGATATACAGTTAGCGGTGTAGATATTTCCATGTTCATGCAGAAAGCAGTGTAGATGTTTCCATGTTCATCCAGATGCCGGTGTAGATATATCCATGTTCATAGAGATGGCCATGAAGATATTTCCATGTTCATACAGATGGCGGTGTAGATATTTCCATGTTCATACAAATGGCGGTGTAGATATTTCCATGTCCATACAGTTAGCGTTGTAGATATTTCCATGTTTATACAGATAGCAGTGTAGTTATTTCCATGTTTATACAGATAGCAGTGTAGATATTTCCATTGATATACAGATAGCTGTGTAGGTATTTGCATGTTCATACAGATATCGGTGTAGATATTTCCATGTTCATACAGATAGCGGTGAAGATATTTCCATGTTCATACAGATAGCGGTGTAGATATTTCCATGTTCGTACAGATAGCGGTGTATATATTTCCATGTTCATACCAATAGCGGTGTAGATATTTCCATGTTCATACAGTTAGCGGTGTAGATATTTCCATGTTCGTACAGATGGCGGTGTAGATATTTACATGTTCATACAGATGGCGGTGTAGATATTTCCATGTTCGTATGGATGGCAGTGTAGATATTTCCATGTTCATACAGGTGGCGGTGTAGATATTTCCATGTTTATACAGATAGCAGTGTAGTTATTTCCATGTTTATAGATATAGCAGTGTAGATATTTCCATTGATATACAGATAGCTGTGTAGATATTTGCATGTTCATACAGATAGCGGTGTAGATATTTCCATGTTCGTACAGATAGCGGTGTAGATATTTCCATGTTCATAGAGATAGCGGTGTAGATATTTCCTTGTTCATACAGAGAACAGTGTAGATTTTTACATGTTCATACAGATGGCGGTGTAGATATTTCCATGTTCGTGCGGATGGCAGTGTAGATATTTCCATGTTCATACACGTGGCGGTGTAAATATTTCCATGTTTATACAGATAGCAGTGTAGATATTTCCATGTTTATAGAGATAGCTGTGTACATATTTCCATTGATATACAGATAGCTGTGTAGATAATTGCATATTCATACAGATAGCGGTGTAGATATTTCCATGTTCGTACAGATAGCGGTGTAGATATTTGCATGTTTATGCAGATAGCGTTATAGAAATTTCCATGTTTATACAGATGGTGGTGTAGATATTTCCATGTTTATAGAGATGGCGGTCTAGATAATTCCATGTTTACAGAGATAGTGGTGTAGTTATTTCCAAGTTTATAGAGACAGCGTTGTAGTTATTTCCATGTTTATACAGATAGCGGTGAAGATATTTCCATGTTTATACAGATAGCAGTGTAGATATTTCCATGTTTATAGAGATAGTGGTGTAGATAATTTCAATTTTATACATAGAGCAGAGTAGATATTTCCAAGTTCATACAGAGAGCAGTGTAGATATTTCCACGTTTATACAGATGGCGGTGTAGATATTGCCATGTTCATACAGATGACAGTGTAGATATTTCCATGTTTATAGGGATGGCGGTGTAGATATTTTCATGTTTACACAGATGGCGGTATAGATATTTCCATGTTTACACAGATAGCGGTGTAGACATTTCCATGTTTACACAGATAGCGGTGCGGATATTTCCATGTTTATGCAGTTAGCAGTGTTGATATTTCCATGTTTATACAGATAGCGGTGCGGATATTTCCATGTTTATACAGATAGTTAGGCAGATTTTTCCAAGTTTATACAGATAGCAGTGTAGATATTTCCATCTTGATACAGGTGGCGGTGTAGATATGTCCATATTCGTACAGACGGCGGTGTAGATATTTCCATGTTCATACAGATGGCGGTGTAGATATTTCGAAGTTAATAGAGATTGCGCTTAGTTATTTCCATATTTATAGAGAAATCTCTGTAGATATTTCCATGTATATTCAGATAGCTATGTAGATATTTCCATGTTCATGCAGATAGCGGTGAAGATATTTCCATGTTCATCCAGATGCCGGTGTACATATATCCAAGTTCATACAAATGGCGGTGAAGATATTTCCATGTTCGTACAGATGGCGGTGTAGATATTTCCATGTTCATACAAATGGCGGTGTAGATATTTCCATGTTCATAGAGATGGCGGTGTAGATATTTCCAGGTTCATACAAATGGCGGTGTAGATATTTCCATGTTCATAGAGATGGCAGTGTAGATATTTCCATGTTTATACAGATAGCAGTGTAGTTATTTCCATGTTCATAGAGATGGCAGTGTAGATATTTCCATGTTTATACAGATAGCAGTGTAGTTATTTCCATGTTTATAGAGATAGCAGTGTGGATATTTCCATTGATATACAGATAGCTGTGTAGATATTTGCATGTTCATACAGATAGCGGTGTGGATATTTCTATGTTCATACAGATAGCGGTGTAGATATTTCCATGTTCATACAGATAGCGGTGTACATATTTCCATGTTCATACAGACAGCGCTGTAGATATTTCCATGTTCATACAGATGGCGGTGTAGATATTTCCATGTTCATACAGATGGCGGTATAGATATTTCCATGTTCATACAGATGGCGGTGTAGATATTTCCATGTTCATACAGATGGCGGTGTAGATATTTCCATGTTCATAGAGATGGCGGTGTAGATATTTCCATGTTTATGCAGATAGTGTTATAGATATTTCCATGTTTATACAGATGATGGTGTGGATATTTCCATGTTTATAGAGATGGCGGTCTAGATATTTCCATGTTTACAGAGATAGTGGTGTAGTTATTTCCAAGTTTAAAGAGACAGCGTTGTAGATATTTCCATGTTTATACAGATAGCGGTGTAGATTTTCCATCTTAATAAAGATGGCGGTGTAGATATGTCCATGTTTGTACAGATGGCGGTGTAGATATTTCCATGTTCATACATATGGCGGTGTAGATATTTCGAAGTTTATAGAGATAGCGCTGTAGTTATTTCCATATTTATAGAGAAATCTGTATAGATATTTCCTTGTATATTCAGATAGCTGTGTAGATATTTCCATGTTCATACAGATAGCGGCGTAGATATTTCCATGTTCATACCAATAGCGGTGTAGACATTTCCATGTTCATACATTTAGCGGTGTAGGTATTTCCATGTTCATGCAGATGGTGGTGAAGATATTTCCATGTTCATACAGATGGCGGTGTAGATATTTCCATGTTTGTACGGATGGCAGTGTAGATATTTCCATGTTCATACAGGTGGCGGTGTAGATATTTCCATGTTTATACAGATAGCAGTGTAGTTATTTCCGTCTCAATAGAGATAGCTGTGTAGATATTTCCATTGATATTCAGATAGCTGTGTAGATATTTGCATGTTCATACAGATAGCGGTGTAGATATTTTCATGTTCGTACAGATAGCGGTGTAGATATTTCCATGTTCATACAGATAGCGGTGTAGATATTTCCATGTTCATACAGATAACGGTGTAAATATTTCCATGTTCACACAGACAGCGGTGTAGATATTTCCATGTTCGTACAGTTAGTGGTGTAGGTATTTCAATGTTCATACAGATGGCGGTGTAGATATTTACATGTTCATACAGATGGCGGTATAGATATTTCCATGTTCGTGCAGATGTCGGTGTAGATATTTCCATGTTCATAGAGATGGCGGTGTAGATATTTCCATGTTTATGCAGATAGCGGTATAGATATTTCCATGTTTATACAGATGGTGGTGTAGATATTTCCATGTATATAGAGATGGCGGTCTAGATATTTCCATGTTTACAGAGATAGTGGTGTAGTTATTTCCAAGTTTATAGAGACAGCGTTGTAGATATTTCCATGTTTATACAGATAGCGGTGAAGATATTTCCATGTTTATACAGATAGCGGTGTAGATATTTCCATGTTTATAAAGATAGCAGTGTAGATATGTCCATGTTTATAGAGATAGTGGTGTAGATATTTCCATTGATATACAGATAGCTGTGTAGATATTTGCATGTTCATACAGATAGCGGTGTAGATATTTCCATGTTCATACAGATAGCGGTGTAGATATTTCCATGTTCATACAGATAGCAGTGTAGATATTTCCATGTTCAGACAGATAGCGGTGTAGATATTTCCATGTTCAAACAGGTGGCCGTGTAGCTATTTCCATGTTTACACAGATAGCAGTGTAGTTATTTCCATGTTTATAAAGACAGCTGTGTAGATATTTCCATTGATATACAGATAGGTGTGTAGATATTTGCGTGTTCATACAGATAGCAGTGTAGATATTTCCATGTTCGTACAGATAGCGTTGTAGATATTTCCATGTTCATACAGATAGCGGTGTAGATATTTCCATGTTCATACAGATAGCGGTGTAGATATTTCCATGTTCATACAGTTAGCGGTGTAGATATTTCCATGTTCATACAGATAGCGGCGTAGATATTTCCATGTTCATACCAATAGCGGTGTAGACATTTCCATGTTCATACATTTAGCGGTGTAGGCATTTCCATGTTCATGCAGATGGTGGTGAAGATATTTCCATGTTCATACAGATGGCGGTGTAGATATTTCCATGTTTGTACGGATGGCAGTGTAGATATTTCCATGTTCATACAGGTGGCGGTGTAGATATTTCCATGTTCATACAGATAGCGGTGTAGATATTTCCATGTTCATACAGATAGCGGTGTAGATATTTCCATGGTCATAAAGATAGCGGTGTAGATATTTCCATGTTCATCCAGATAGCGGTGTAGATATTTCCATGTTCATACAGATAGCGGTGTAGATATTTCCATGTTCATACAGATAGCGGTGTAGATATTTCTAAGTTCATACAGTTAGCTGTGTAGATATTTCCATGTTCATACAGATGGCCGTGTAGATATTTACATGTTCATACAGATGGCGGTGTAGATATTTCCATGTTCATACAGATAGCGGTGTAGATATTTCCATGTTCTTACAGATAGCGGTGTAGATATTTCCATGTTCATACAGATAGCGGCATAGATATTTCCATGTTCATTCCAATAGCGGTGTAGACACTTCCATGTTCATACATTTAGCGGTGTAGGTATTTCCATGTTCATGCAGATGGCGGTGAAGATATTTCCATGTTCATACGGATGACGGTGTAGATATTTCCATGTTTGTACGGATGGCAGTGTAGATATTTCCATGTTCATACAGGTGGCGGTGTAGATATTTCCATGTTTATACAGATAGCAGTGTAGTTATTTCCATGTTAATAGAGATAGCTGTGTAGATATTTCCATTGATATACAGATAGCTGTGTAGATATTTGCATGTTCATACAGATAGCGGTGTAGATATTTCCATGTTCGTACAGATAGCGGTGTAGATATTTCCATGTTCATACAGATAGCGGTGTAGATATTTCCATGTTCATACAGATAGCGGTGTAGATATTTCCATGTTCATACAGATAGCGGTGTAGATATTTCCATGTTCATACAGGTGGCCGTGTAGCTATTTCCATGTTTATACAGATAGCAGTGTAGTTATTTCCATGTTTATAAAGACAGCTGTGTAGATATTTCCATTGATATACAGACAGCTGTGTAGATATTTGCGTGTTCATACAGATTGCGGTGTAGATATTTCCATGTTCATACAGATAGCGGTGTAGATATTTCCATGTTCATACAGATAGCGGTGTAGTTATTCCCATGTTCATACAGATAACGGTGTAGATATTTCCATGTTTACAGAGATAGTGGTGTAGTTATTTCCAAGTTTGTAGAGACAGTGTTGTAGATACTTCCACGTTTATACAGATAGCGGTGAAGATATTTCCATGTTCATACAGATAGCGGTGTAGATATATCCATGTTCATACAGTTAGTGGAGTAGATATTTCCATGTTCGTACAGATGGCGTGTAGATATTTACATGTTCATACAGATGGCGGTGTAGATATTTCCATGTTCGTACAGATGGCGGTGCAGATATTTCCATGTTCATCCAGATGCCGGTGTAGATAGATCCATGTTCATACAGATGGCGGTGAAGATATTTCCATGTTCATACAGATGGCTGTGTAGATATTTCGAAGTTTATAGAGATAGCGCTGTAGATATTTCCATATTTATAGAGAAATCTGTGTAGATATTTCCTTGCATATGCAGACAGCTGTGTAGATATTTCCATGTTCATGCCGATAGCGGTGTAGATATTTCCATGTTTATCCAGATGCCGGTGTAGATATTTCCATATTCATACAGATGGCGGTGAAGATATTTCCATGTTCATACAGATGGCGGTGAAGATATTTCCATGTTCATACAAATGGTGGTGTAGATATTTCCATGTTCATAGAGATGGCGGTGTAGATATATCCATGTTCATACAAGTGGCGGTGTAGATATTTCCATGCTCATAGAGATAGCGGTGTAGATATTTCCATGTTCATACAGATAGCGGTGAGGATATTTCCATGTTCATACAGATAGCGGTGTAGATATTTCCATGTTCATACAGATAGCGGTGTAGATATTTCCTTGTTCATCCAGTTAGCGGTGTAGATATTTCCATGTTTATACAGATGTCGGTGAAGATATTTACATGTTCATATAGATGGCGGTGTAGATATTTCCATGTTCATACAGATAGCGGTGTAGATATTTCCATGTTCATACAGATAGCGGTGTAGATATTTCCAAGTTCATACAGATAGCGGCATAGATATTTCCATGTTCATACCAATAGCGGTGTAGACATTTCCATGTTCATACATTTAGCGGTGTAGATATTACCACGTTCATACAGATGGCAGTGAAGGTATTCATATGTTCATACAGATGGCGGTGTAGATATTTCCATGTTTGTACGGATCTCAGTGTAGATATTTCAATGTTCATACAGGTGGCGGTGTAGATATTTCCATGTTTATACATATAGCAGTGTAGTTATTTCCATGTTAATAGAGATAATTGTGTAGATATTTCCATTGATATACAGATAGCTGTGTAGATATTTCCATGTTCGTACAGATAGCGGTGTAGATATTTCCATGTTCATACAGATGGTGGTGTAGATATTTCCATGTTCATACACATGGCGGTGTAGATATTTCAATGTTCATAGAGATGGCGGTGTAGATATTTCCATGTTCATACAAATGTCGGTGTAGATATTTCCATGTTCATAGAGATGGCGGTGCAGATATTTCCATGTTTATACAGATAGCAGTGTAGTTATTTCCATGTTTATAGAGATAGCTGTGTAGCTAATTTCAATTTTAAACAGATAGCTGTGTAGATATTTGCATGTTCATACAGATAGCGGTGTAGATATTTCCATGTTCATACAGATAGCGGTGTAGATTTTTCCATGTTTATTCAGATAGCGGTGTAGATATTTCCATGTTCATACAGATATCGTTGTAGATATTTCCATGTTCATACAGATAACAGTGTAGATATTTCCATGTTTATAGAGACAGTGGTGTAGATAATTTCAATTTTATACAGATAGCATTGTAGATATTTCCAAATTCATACAGAGAGCGGTGTAGATATTTCCACGTTTATAGAGATGGCGGTTTAGATATTTCCATGTTTATACAGATAGCAGTGTAGATATTTCCATGTTTATAGAGATATCAATGTAGATATTTCCATTGATATACAGATAGCAGTGTAGATATTTTCATGTTCATACAGATAGCGGTGTAGATATTTCCATGTTCGTACAGATAGCGGTGTAGATATTTCCATGTTCATACAGATACCATTGTAGATATTTCCATGTTCATACAGATAACGGTGTAGATATTTCCATGTTCATACAGATAGCGGTGTAGATATTTCCATGTTCATTCAGTTAGCCGTGTAGATATTTCCATGGTCATACAGATGGCGGTGTTGATATTTACATGTTCATAGAGATGGCGGTGTAGATATTTCCATGTTCGTACATCTGGCGTTGTAGATATGTCCATGTTCATGGAGATGGCGGTGTAGATATTTCCATGTTTATGCAGACAGCGGTATAGATATTTCCATGTTTATACAGATTGTGGTGTAGATATTTCCATGTTTATGGGGATGGCGGTGTAGATATTTTCATGTATACACAGATGGCAGCGTAGATATTTCCATGTTTACACAGATAGCGGTGTAGACATTTCCATGTTTACACAGATAGCGGTGTGGATATTTCCATGTTTATGCAGATAGCAATGTAGATATTTCCATGTTTATGCAGATAGCGGTGTGGATATTTCCATGTTTATACAGACAGCGGTGTAGATGTTTCCATCTTAATACAGATGGCGGTGTAGATATGTCCATGTTTGTACAGATGGCAGTGTAGGTATTTCCATGTTCATACAGATGGTGGTGTAGATATTTCGAAGTTTATAGAGATTGCGCTGTAGTTATTTCCATATTTATAGAGAAATCTGTGTAGATATTTCCATGTATATTCAGATAGCTGTGTAGATATTTCCATGTTCATGCAGATAGCGGTGTAGATATTTCCATGTTGATACAGTTAGCGGTGTAGATATTTCCATGTTCATACAGATGGCGGTGTAGATATTTACATGTTCATACAGATGGCAGTGTAGATATTTCCATGTTCGTACGGATGGCAGTGTAGATATTTCCGTGTTCATACAGGTGGCGGTGTAGATATTTCCATGTTTATACAGATAGCAGTGTAGTTATTTCCATGTTTATAGAGATAGCAGTGTAGATATTTCCATTGATATACAGATAGCTGTGTACATATGTGCATGTTCATACAGATTGCGGTGTAGATATTTCCATGTTGATACAGATAGCGGTGTAGATATTTCCATGTTCATTCAGATAACGGTGTTGATATTTCCATGTTCATACAGATAGCCGTGTAGATATTTCCATGTTCATACAGTTAGCCTTGTAGATATTTCCATGTTCATAAATACGGCGGTGTAGATATTTACATGTTCGTACAGATGGCGGTGTAGATATTTCCATGTTCATAGACATGGCGGTGTAGATATTTCCATGTTTATGCAGATAGCGGTATAGATATTTCCATGTTTATACAGATGGTGTTGTAGGTATTTCCATGTTTATAGAGATGGCGGTCTAGTTATTTCCATGTTTATAGAGATAGTGGTGTAGTTATTTCCAAGTTTATAGAGACAGCGTTGTAGATATTTCCATGTTTATACAGATAGCGGTGAAGATATTTCCATGTTTATACAAATAGCGGTGTAGATATTTCCATTTTTATACAGATAAAAGTGTAGATATTTCCATGTATAAATAGATAGTGGTGTAGATAATTTCAATTTTATACCGAGAGCAGTGTAGATATTTCCAAGTTCATACAGAGAGCGATGTAGATATTTCCACGTTTAAAGAGATGGCGGTGTAGATATTTCCATGTTCATACTGATGGCGGTTTAGATATTTCCATGTTCATACAAATGGCGGTGTAGATATTTCCATGTTCATAGAGATGGCGGTGTAGATATTTCCATGTTCATACAAAGGGCGGTGTAGATATTTCCATGTTCATAGAGATGGCGGTGTAGATATTTCCATGTTTATACAGATAGCAGTGTAGTTATTTCCATGTTTATAGAGATAGCAGTGTAGATATTTCCATTGATATACACATAGCTGTGTAGATATTTGCATGTTAATAGAGATAGCGGTGTAGGTATTTCCATCTTCGTACATATAGCGGTGTAGATATTTCCATGTTCATACAGATAGCGGTGTAGATATTTCCATGTTCATACAGATAACGGTGTAGATATTTCCATGTTCATACAGATAGCGGTGTAGATATTTCCATGGTCATACAGTTAGCGGTGTAGATATTTCCATGTTCATTCAGATGGCGGTGTAGATATCTACATGTTCATAGAGATGGCGGTGTAGATATTTCCATGTTCATACAAATGGCGGTGTATATATTTACATGTTCATAGAGATGGCGGTGTAGATATTTCCATGTTTATGCAGATAGCGGTATAGGTATTTGTATGTTTATACAGATGGTGGTGTAGATATTTCCATGTTTATAGAGATGGCAGTCTAGATATTTCCATGTTTATAGAGATAGTGGTGTAGTTATTTCCACGTTTATAGAGACAGCGTTGTAGGTATTTCCATGTTTATAATGATACCGGTGAAGATATTTCCATGTTTATACAGATAGCGGTGTAGATATTTCCATGTTTATACAGATAGCAGTGTAGATATTTCCATGTTTATAGAGATAGTGGTGTAGATAATTTCAATTTTATACAGATAGCACTGTAGATATTTCCAAGTTCATACAGATAGCAGTGAAGATATTTCCACGTTTATAGAGATGGCGGTGTAGATATTTCCATGTTCATACAGATGGCAGTGTAGATATTTCCATGATTATAGAGATGGTGGTGTAGATATTTTCATATTTACACAGATAGCGGTGTAGATATTTCCATGTTTACACAGATAGCGGTGTAGACATTTCAATGTTTACACAGATAGCAGTGTGGATATTTCCATGTTTATGCATATAGCGGTGTAGATATTCCCATGTTTATACAAATAGCGGTGCGGATATTTCCATGTTTATACAGATAGTTGGGCCGATATTTCCATGTTTATACAGATAGCAGTGCGGATATTTCCATGTCTATACAGATAGTTGGGCAGATATTTCCATGTTTATACAGATAGCTGTGTAGATATTTCCATCTTAATACAGATGGCTTTGTAGATGTGTCCATGTATGTACAGATGGCGGTGTAGGTATTTCCATGTTCATACAGATGGCGGTGTAGATATTTCGAAGTTTATAGAGATAGCGCTGTAGTTATTTCCATATTTATAGAGAAATCTCTGTAGATATTTCAATGTATATGCAGATAGCTGTGTAGATATTTCCATGTTCATGCAGATAGCGGTGTAGATATTTCCATGTTCATCCAGATGCCGGTGTAGATATATCCATGTTCATACAGATGGCGGTGAAGATATTTCCATGTTCATACAGATGGCAGTGTAGATATTTCCTGTTCATACAAATGGCGGTGTAGATATTTCCATGTTCATACAGATGGCGGTGTAGATATTTTCGTGTTCATACAAATGTCGGTGTAGATATTTCCATTTTCATAGAGATGGCGGTGTAGATATTTCCATGTTTATACAGAGAGAAATGTAGGTATTTCCATGATTATTGAGATAGCGGTGTAGATATTTCCATTGATATACAGATAGCTGTGTAGATATTTACATGTTCATACAGATGGCGGTGTAGATATTTAAATGTTCGTACGGATGGCAGTGTAGATATTTCCATGTTCGTACAGGTGGCGGTGTAGATATTTCCATGTTTATACAGATAGCGGTGTAGTTATTTACATGTTTATAGAGATAGCAATGTAGATATTTCCATTGATATACAGATAGCTGTGTAGATATTTGTATGTTCATACAGATAGCGGTGTAGATATTTCCATGTTCGTACAGATAGCGGTGTAGATATTTCCATGTTCATACAGATAGCGGTGTAGATATTTGCATGTTCATACAGATAGTGGTGTAGATATTTCCATGTTCATACAGATAGCGGTGTAGATATTTCCGTGTTCATACAGATAGCTGTGTAGATATTTCCATGTTTTACAGAGAGCGGTGTAGATATTTCCATGTTCATACAGATAGCGGTGTAGATATTTCCATGTTCATACTGATGGCGGTGTAGATATTTACATGTTCATACAGATGGCGGTGTAGATATTTCCATGTTCGTAGGGATGGCAGTGTAGATATTTCCATGTTCATTCAGGTGGCGGTGTAGATATTTCCATGTTCATACTGATTGCAGTGTAGTTATTTCCATGTTTATAGAGATAGCAGTGTAGATATTTCCATTGATATACAGATAGCTGTGTAGATATTTGTATGTTCATACAGATAGCGGTGTAGATATTTCCATGTTCATCCAGATAACGGTGTAGATATTTCCATGTTCATACAGATGGCGGTGTAGATATTTCCATGTTCATACAGATAGCGGTGTAGATATTTCCATGTTCATACAGATAACGGTGTAGATATTTCCATGTTCATACAGATACCAGTATAGATATTTCCATGTTCATACAGTTAGCGGTGTAGATATTTCCGTGTTCATACAGATGGCGGTGTAGATATTTACATGTTCATACAGATGGCAGTGTAGATATTTCCATGTAAGTACAGATGGCGGTGTAGATATTTCCATGTTCATACAGATGGCGGTGTAGATATTTACATATTCATACAGATGGCGGTGTAGATATTTCCATGTTCATACAGATGGCGGTGTAGATATTTCCATCTTCATAGAGATGGCGGTGTAGATATTTCCATGTTTATGCAGATAGCGGTATAGATATTTCAATGTTTATACAGATGGTGGTGTAGATATTTCCATGTTTATAGAGATGGCGGTCTAGATATTTCCATGTTTATAGAGATAGTGGTGTAGTTATTTCCAAGTTTATAGAGACAGCGTTGTAGATATTTCCAAGTTTATACAGATAGCGGTGAAGATATTTCCATGTTTATACAGATAGCTGTGTAGATATTTCCATGTTTATACAGATAGCGGTGTAGATATTTCCATGTTTATACAGATAGCAGTGTAGATATTTCCATGTTTATAGAGATGGTGGTGTAGATAATTTCAATTTTATACAGATAGCAGTGTAGATATTTCCAAGTTCATACAGATAGCGGTGTAGACATTTCCACGTTTATAGAGATGGCGGTGTAGATATTTCCATGTCATACAGATGGCGGTGTAGATATTTCCATGTTTTTAGAGATGGCTGTGTAGATATTTTCATGTTTACACAGATGGCGGTGGAGATATTTCCATGTTTACACAGATAGCGGTGAAGGCATTTCCATGTTTACACAGATAGCGGTGTGGTTATTTCCATGTTTATGCAGATAGCGGTGTAGATATTTCCATGTTTAAACAGATAGCGGTGCGGATATTTCCATGTTTATACAGATAGTTAGGCAGATATTTCCATGTTTATACAGATAGCGGTGTAGATATTTCCTTGTTCATGTAGATAGCGGTGTAGATAGTTCCATGTTCATACGAATACCGGTGTAGGTATTTCCATGTCCCTACAGTTAGAGTTGTAGGTATTTCCGTGTTCATACAGATAGCGGTGTAGATATTTCCATTTTCATACAGTTAGCGGTGTAGATATTTCCATGTTCATACAGATGGCGGTGTAGATATTTACATGTTCATAGAGATGACGGTGTAGATATTTCCATGTTCGTACGGATATCAGTGTAGATATTTCCATGTTCATACAGGTGGCGGTGTAGATATTTCCATGTTTATACAGGTAGCAGTGTAGTTATTTCCATGTTTATAGAGATAGTAGTGTAGATATTTCCATTGATATACAGATAGCTGTGTAGATATTTGCATGTTCATACAGATAGCAGTGTAGATATTTCCATGTTCATCCAGATAACGGTGTAGATATTTCCATGTTCATACTCATGGCGGTGAAGATATTTCCATGTTCATACAGATGGCGGTGTAGATATTTCCATGATCATACAAATGGCGGTGTAGATATTTCCATGTTCATAGAGATGGCGGTGTAGATATTTCCATGTTCATACAAATGGCGGTGTAGATATTTCCATGCTCATAGAGATGGCGGTGCAGATATTTCCATGTTTATACAGATAGCAGTGTAGTTATTTCCATGTTTATTGACATAGTGGTGTAGATAATTTCAATTTTATACAGATAGCTGTGTAGATATTTGCATGTTCATACAGATAGCGGTGTAGATATTTCCATGTTCATACAGATAGCGGTGTAGATATTTGCATGTTCATACAGATAGTGGTGTAGATATTTCCATGTTCAGATAGCGGTGAAGATATTTCCATGTTCATACCAATAGCGGTGTAGATATTTCCATGTCCATACTGTTAGCGGTGTAGGTATTTCCATGTTCATACAGATGGCGGTGTAGATATTTCCATGTACATACAGATGGCGGTGTAGATATTTCCATGTTCGTACGGATGGCATTGTAGATATTTCCATGTTCATACAGGTGGCGGTGTAGATATTTCCATGTTTACAGATAGCAATATAGTTATTTCCCTGTTTATAGAGATAGCAGTGTAGATATTTCCATTGATATACAGATAGCTGTGTAGATATTTGCATGTTCATACAGATAGCGGTGTAGATATTTCCATATTCGTACAGATAGCGGTGTAGGTATTTCCATGTTCATACAGATAGCGGTGTAGATATTTCGATATTCATACAGATAACGGTGTAGATATTTCCATGTTCATACAGATAGTGGTGTAGATATTTCCATGTTCATACAGTTAGCGGTGTAGATATTTCCATGTTCATACAGATGGCGGTGTAGATATTTACATGTTCATACAGATGGCGGTGTAGATATTTCAATGTTCGTACAGATGGCGGTGTAGATATTTCCATGTTCATAGAGATGGCAGTGTAGATATTTCCAAGTTTATGCAGATAGCGGTATAGGTATTTCCATGTTTATACAGATGGTGGTGTAGATATTTCCGTGTTTATAGAGATGGCAGTCTAGATATTTCCATGTTTACAGAGATAGTGGTGTAGTTATTTCAAGTTTATAGAGACAGCGCTGTAGATACTTTCATGTTCATACAGATAGCGGTGAAGATATTTCCATGTTTATACATATAGCGGTGTAGATATTTCCATGTTTACACAGATAGCAGAGTAGATATTTCCATGTTTATAGAGATAGTGGTGTAGATAATTTCAATTTTATACCGAGAGCAGTGTAGATATTTCCAAGTTCATACAGATAGCGGTGTGGATATTTCCACGTTTATAGAGATGGCGGTGTAGATATTTCCATGTTCATACAGATGGCGGTGTAGATATTTCCATGTTTATAGAGATGGCGGTGTAGATATTTTCATGTTTACACAGATGGCAATGTAGATATTTCCATGTTGACACAGATAGCGGTGTAGACATTTCCATGTTTACAGAGATAGCGGTGTGGATATTTCCATGTTTATGCAGATAGCGGTGTAGATATTTCCATGTTTATACAGATAGTGGTGCGGATATTTCCATGTTTATACAGATAGTTGGGCAGATATTTCCATGTTTATACAGATAGCGGTGTAGATATTTCCATGTTAATACAAATGGCTTTGTAGATATGTCCATGTTTGTACAGATGTCGGTGTAGGTATTTCCATGTTCATACAGATGGCGGTGTAGATATTTCGAAGTGAATAGAGATAGCACTGTAGTTATTTCCATATTTATAGAGAATCTCTACAGATATTTACATGTATATTCAGATAGCTCTGTAGATATTTCCATGTTCATGCAGATAGCGATGTAGATATTTCCATGTTCAACCAGAAGCCGGTGTACATATATCCATGTTCATACAGTTGGCGGTGAAGGTTTTTCCATGTTCATACAGATGGCGGTGTAGATATTTCCATGTTCATACAAATGGAGGTGTAGATATTTCCATGTTCATAGAGATGGCGGTGTAGATATTTCCATGTTCATACAAATGGCGTTGTAGATATTTCCATGTTCACAGAGATGGCGGTGTAGATATTTCCATGCTTATACAGATAGCAGTGTAGATATTTCCATGTTCATAGAGATAGCAGTTTAGATATTTCCATTGATATACAGATAGCTGTGTAGATATTTGCATGTTCATACAGATAGCGGTGTAGATGTTTCCATGTTCAGAGGGCGTTGTAGATATTTCCATGTTCATACAGATTGCGGTGTAGATATTTCCATGTTCATACAGATAGCGGTGTAGATATTTCCATGTTTATACAGATAGCGATGTAGATATTTCCATGTTCATACAGTTAGCGGTGTAGATATTTCCATGTTCATACAGATGGCGGTGTAGATATTTCCATGTTTATGCAGATAGCGGTATAGATATTTCCATGTTTATACAGATGGTGTTGTAGATATTTCCATGTTTATAGAGATGGCGGTCTAGATAATTCCATGTTTATAGAGATAGTGGTGTAGTTATTTCCAAATTTATAGAGACAGCGTTGTAGATATTTCCACGTTTATACAGATAGCGGTGAAGATATTTCCATGTTTATACAGATAGCAGTGTAGATATTTTCATGTTTATACTGATAACAGTGTAGATATTTCCATGTTTATAGAGATAGTGGTGTAGATAATTTCAATTTTATACAGATAGCAGTGTAGATATTTCCAAGTTCATACAGATAGCGGTGTAGATATTTCCACGTTTATAGAGATGGCGGTCTAGATATTTCCATGTTAATAGAGATAGTGGTGTAGATAATTTCAATTTTATACCGAGAGCAGTGTAGATATTTCCAAGTTCATACAAATGGCGGTGTAGATATTTCCATGTTCATAGAGATGGCGGTGTA
Organism: Gorilla gorilla gorilla; assembly: GCF_029281585.2. Classification (NCBI taxonomy): domain Eukaryota; kingdom Metazoa; phylum Chordata; class Mammalia; order Primates; family Hominidae; genus Gorilla; species Gorilla gorilla. Next base: position 170,012,874 of record NC_073230.2, read on the forward strand.
GATATTTCCATGTTCATACAAATGGCGGTGTAGGTATTTCCATGTTCATAGAGATGGCGGTGTAGATATTTCCATGTTTATACAGATAGCAGTGTAGTTATTTCCATGTTTATAGAGATAGCAGGGTAGATATTTCCATTGATATACAGATAGCTGTGTAGATATTTGCATGTTCATACAGATAGCTGTGTAGATATTTCCATGTTCATACAGATATCGGTACAGATATTTCCATGTTCATACAGATAGCGGTGTAGATATTTCCATGTTCATACAGATAGCGGTGTAGATATTTCCATGTTCATACAGATAGCGGTGTAGATATTTCCATGTTCATACAGTTAGCGGTGTAGGTATTTCCATGTTTATAGAGATAGTGGTGTAGTTATGTCCAAGTTTATAGAGACAGCATTGTAGGTATTTCCATCTTTATACAGATAGCGGTGAAGATATTTCCATGTTTATACAGATAGCGGTGTAGATATTTCCATGTTTATACAGATAACAGTGTAGATATTTCCATGTTTATAGAGACAGTGGTGTAGATAATTTCAATTTTATACAGATAGCAGTGTAGATATTTCCAAGTTCACACCTATAGCGGTGTAGATATTTTCACGTTTATAGAGATGGCGGTGTAGATATTTCCATGTTCATACAGATAGCGGTGTTGATATTTCCATGTTCATACAGTTAGCCGTGTAGATATTTCCATGTTCATGCAGGTGGCGGTGTAGATATTTACATGTTCATACAGATGGCCGTGTAGATATTTCCATGTTCGTACGAATGGCAGTGTAGATATTTCCATGTTCATACAGGTGGCGGTGTAGATATTTCCATGCTTATACAGATAGCAGTGTAGTTATTTCCATGTTTATAGAGATTTCAGTGTAGATATTTCCATTGATATACAGATAGCTGTGTAGATATTTGCATGTTCATACAGTTAGCGGTGTAGATATTTCCATGTTCGTACAGATAGCAGTGTAGATATTTCCATGTTCGTACAGATAGTGGTGTAGATATTTCCATGTTCATACAGATAACGGTGTAGATATTTCCATGTTCGTACAGTTAGCGGTGTAGATATTTCCATGTTCATACAGATGGCGGTGTAGATATTTACATGTTCATAGAGATGACGGTGTAGATATTTCCATGTTCGTACGGATATCAGTGTAGATATTTCCATGTTCATACAGGTGGCGGTGTAGATATTTCCATGTTTATACAGATAGCAGTGTAGTTATTTCCATGTTTATAGAGATAGTAGTGTAGATATTTCCATTGATATACAGATAGCTTTGTAGATATTTGCATGTTCATACAGATAGCGGTGTAGATATTTCCATGTTCATCCAGATAACGGTGTAGATATTTCCATGTTCATACAGATGGCGGTGAAGATATTTCCATGTTCATACAGATGGCGGTGTAGATATTTCCATGTTCATACAAATGGCGGTGTAGATATTTCCATGTTCATAGAGATTGCGGTGTAGATATTTCCATGTTCATACAAATGGCGGAGTAGATATTTCCATGCTCATAGAGATGGCGGTGCAGATATTTCCATGTTTATACAGATAGCAGTGTAGTTATTTCCATGTTTATTGACATAGTGGTGTAGATAATTTCAATTTTATACAGATAGCTGTGTAGATATTTGCATGTTCATACAGATAGCGGTGTAGATATTTCCATGTTCATACAGATAGCGGTGTAGATATTTGCATGTTCATACAGATAGTGGTGTAGATATTTCTATGTTCAGATAGCGGTGAAGATATTTCCATGTTCATACCAATAGCGGTGTAGATATTTCCATGTCCATACAGTTAGCGGTGTAGGTATTTCCATGTTCATACAGATGGCGGTGTAGATATTTCCATGTTCATACAGATGGCGGTGTAGATATTTCCATGTTCGTACGGATGGCATTGTAGATATTTCCATGTTCATACAGGTGGCGGTGTAGATATTTCCATGTTTACAGATAGCAGTGTAGTTATTTCCCTGTTTATAGAGATAGCAGTGTAGATATTTCCATTGATATACAGATAGCTGTGTAGATATTTGCATGTTCATACAGATAGCGGTGTAGATATTTCCATATTCGTACAGATAGCGGTGTAGGTATTTCCATGTTCATATAGATAGCGGTGTAGATATTTCGATATTCATACAGATAACGGTGTAGATATTTCCATGTTCATACAGATAGTGGTGTAGATATTTCCATGTTCATACAGTTAGCGGTGTAGATATTTCCATGTTCATACAGATGGCGGTGTAGATATTTACATGTTCATACAGATGGCGGTGTAGATATTTCAATGTTCGTACAGATGGCGGTGTAGATATTTCCATGTTCATAGAGATGGCAGTGTAGATATTTCCAAGTTTATGCAGATAGCGGTATAGGTATTTCCATGTTTATACAGATGGTGGTGTAGATATTTCCGTGTTTATAGAGATGGCAGTCTAGATATTTCCATGTTTACAGAGATAGTGGTGTAGTTATTTCAAGTTTATAGAGACAGCGCTGTAGATACTTTCATGTATATACAGATAGCGGTTAAGATATTTCCATGTTTATACAGATAGCGGTGTAGATATTTCCATGTTTATACAGATAGCAGAGTAGATATTTCCATGTTTATAGAGATAGTGGTGTAGATAATTTCAATTTTATACCGAGAGCAGTGTAGATATTTCCAAGTTCATACAGATAGCGGTGTGGATATTTCCACGTTTATAGAGATGGCGGTGTAGATATTTCCATGTTCGTACAGATGGCGGTGTAGATATTTCCATGTTTATAGAGATGGCGGTGTAGATATTTTCATGTTTACACAGATGGCAATGTAGATATTTCCATGTTTACACAGATAGCGGTGTAGACATTTCCATGTTTACAGAGATAGCGGTGTGGATATTTCCATGTTTATGCAGATAGCGGTGTAGATATTTCCATGTTTATACAGATAGCGGTGCGGATATTTCCATGTTTATACAGATAGTTGGGCAGATATTTCCATGTTTATACAGATAGCGGTGTAGATATTTCCATGTTAATACAGATGGCTTTGTAGATATGTCCATGTTTGTACAGATGACGGTGTAGGTATTTCCATGTTCATACAGATGGCGGTGTAGATATTTCGAAGTGAATAGAGATAGCACTGTAGTTATTTCCATATTTATAGAGAATCTCTACAGATATTTACATGTATATTCAGATAGCTCTGTAGATATTTCCATGTTCATGCAGATAGCGATGTAGATATTTCCATGTTCAACCAGAAGCCGGTGTACATATATCCATGTTCATACAGTTGGCGGTGAAGGTTTTTCCATGTTCATACAGATGGCGGTGTAGATATTTCCATGTTCATACAAATGGAGGTGTAGATATTTCCATGTTCATAGAGATGGCGGTGTAGATATTTCCATGTTCATACAAATGGCGTTGTAGATATTTCCATGTTCATAGAGATGATGGTGTAGATATTTCCATGTTTATACTGATAGCAGTGTAGATATTTCCATGTTTATAGAGATAGCAGTTTAGATATTTCCATTGATATACAGATAGCTGTGTAGATATTTGCATGTTCATACAGATAGCGGTGTAGATGTTTCCGTGTTCAGAGGGCGTTGTAGATATTTCCATGTTCATACAGATTGCGGTGTAGATATTTCCATGTTCATACAGATAGCGGTGTAGATATTTCCATGTTTATACAGATAGCGATGTAGATATTTCCATGTTCATACAGTAAGCGGTGTAGATATTTCCATGTTCATACAGATGGCGGTGTAGATATTTCCATGTTTATGCAGATAGCGGTATAGATATATCCATGTTTATACAGATGGTGGTGTAGATATTTCCATGTTTATAGAGATGGCGGTCTAGATAATTCCATGTTTATAGGGATAGTGGTGTAGTTATTTCCAAGTTTATAGAGACAGCGTTGTAGATATTTCCACGTTTATACAGATAGCGGTGAAGATATTTCCATGTTTATACAGATAGCAGTGTAGATATTTTCATGTTTATACTGATAACAGTGTAGATATTTCCATGTTTATAGAGATAGTGGTGTAGATAATTTCAATTTTATACAGATAGCAGTGTAGATATTTCCAAGTTCATACAGATAGCGGTGTAGATATTTCCATATTTATAGAGATGGCGGTGTAGATATTTCCATGTTCATACACACGGTGGTGTAGATATTTCCATGTTTACACAGATGGCGGTGTAGATATTTCCATGTTTACACAGATAGCGGTGTAGACATTTCAATGTTTACAGAGATAGCGGTGTGGATATTTCCATGTTTATGCAGATTGCGGTGTAGATATTTCCATGTTTATACAGATAGCGGTGCGGATATTTCCATGTTTATAGAGATAGTTGGGCAGACATTTCCATGTTTATACAGATAGCGTTGTAGATATTTCCATGTTAATACACATGGCTTTGTAGATATGTCCTTGTTTGTACTGACGGCGGTGTAGATATTTCCATGTTCATACAGATGGCGGTGTAGATATTTCGAAGTTTATAGAGATAGCGCTGTAGTTATTTCCATATTTACAGAGAATCTCTGCAGATATTTACATGTATATTCAGATAGCTCTGTAGATATTTCCATGTTCATGCAGATAGCGGTGTAGATATTTCATGTTCAACCAGAAGCCGGTGTACATATATCCATGTTCATACAGTTGGCGGTGAAGGTTTTTCCATGTTCATACAGATGGGGGTGTAGATATTTCCATGTTCATACAAATGGCGGTGTAGATATTTCCATGTTTGCAGAGATGGCGGTGTAGTTATTTCCATGTTCATACAAATGGCGGTGTAGATATTTCCATGTTCATAGAGATGGCGGTGTAGATATTTCCATGTTTATACAGATAGCTGTGTAGATATTTCCATGTTTATAGAGATAGCAGTTTAGATATTTCCATTGATATACAGATAGCTGTGTAGATATTTGCATGTTCATACAGATAGTGGTGTAGATGTTTCCATGTTCAGAGGGCGTTGTAGATATTTCCATGTTCATACAGATTGCAGTGTAGAGATTTCCATGTTCATACAGATAGAGGTGTAGATATTTGCATGTTAATACAGATAGCGGTGTAGATATTTCCATGTTCATACAGTTAGTGGTGTAGATATTTCCATGTTCATACAGATGGCGGTGTAGATATTTCCATGTTCATACAGATGGCGGTGTAGATATTTCCATGTTCGTACAGATGGTAGTGTAGATATTTACATGTTCATACAGGTGGCGGTGTAGATATTTCCATGTTTATACAGATAGCGGTGTAGTTATTTCCATGTTTATAGAGATAGCAGTGTAGATATTTCCATTGATATACAGATAGCAGTGTAGATATTTCCATGTTCATACAGATAGCGGTGTAGATATTACAATGTTTGTACAGATAGCAGTGTATATATTTCCATGTTCATACAGATAGCGGTGTAGATATTTCCATGTTCATACAGATAACGGTGTAGATATTTCCATGTTCATACAGATAGCGGTGTAGATATTTCCATGTTCATACAGTTAGCGTTGTAGATATTTCCATGTTCATACAGATTGCGGAGTAGATATTTACCTGTTCATGCAGATGGCGGTGTAGATATTTCCATGTTCGTACAGATGGCGGTGTAGATATTTCCATGTTCATAAAGATGGTGGTGTAGATATTTCCATGTATATGCAGATTGCGGTATAGATATTTCCATGTTTATACAGATGGTGGTGTAGATATTTCCATGTTTATAGAGACGGCGGTCTAGATATTTCCATGTTTATAGAGATAGTGGTGTAGATAATTTCAATTTTATACAGAGAGCAGTGCAGATATTTCCAAGTTCATACAAATGGCGTTGTAGATATTTCCATGTTCATAGAGATGGCGGTGTAGATATTTCCATGTTCATACAAATGGCGTTGTAGATATTTCCATGTTCATACAGGTGGCAGTGTAGATATTTCCATGTTTATACAGATAGCAGTGTAGTTATTTCCATGTTTATAGAGATAGCAGGGTAGATATTTCCATTGATATACAGATAGCTGTGTAGATATTTGCATGTTCATACAGATAGCTGTGTAGATATTTCCATGTTCATACAGATATCGGTGCAGATATTTCCATGTTCATACAGATAGCGGTGTAGATATTTCCATGTTCATACAGATAGCGGTGTAGATATTTCCATGTTCATACAGATAGCGGTGTAGATATTTCCATGTTCATACAGTTAGCGGTGTAGGTATTTCCATGTTTATAGAGATAGTGGTGTAGTTATGTCCAAGTTTATAGAGACAGCGTTGTAGGTATTTCCATCTTTATACAGATAGCGGTGAAGATATTTCCATGTTTATACAGATAGCGGTGTAGATATTTCCATGTTTATACAGATAACAGTGTAGATATTTCCATGTTTATAGAGACAGTGGTGTAGATAATTTCAATTTTATACAGATAGCAGTGTAGATATTTCCAAGTTCACACCTATAGCGGTGTAGATATTTTCACGTTTATAGAGATGGCGGTGTAGATATTTCCATGTTCATACAGATAGCGGTGTTGATATTTCCATGTTCATGCAGTTAGCCGTGTAGATATTTCCATGTTCATGCAGGTGGCGGTGTAGATATTTACATGTTCATACAGATGGCCGTGTAGATATTTCCATGTTCGTACGAATGGCAGTGTAGATATTTCCATGTTCATACAGGTGGCGGTGTAGATATTTCCATGCTTATACAGATAGCAGTGTAGTTATTTCCATGATTATAGAGATTGCAGTGTAGATATTTCCATTGATATAGAGATAGCTGTGTAGATATTTGCATGTTCATACAGTTAGCGGTGTAGATATTTCCATGTTCGTACAGATAGCAGTGTAGATATTTCCATGTTCGTACAGATAGTGGTGTAGATATTTCCATGTTCATACAGATAACGGTGTAGATATTTCCATGTTCATACAGATAGCGGTGTAGATATTTCCATGTTCATACAGTTAGCGGTGTAGATATTTCCATGTTCATACACAGGGCGGTGTAGATATTTACATGTTGATACAGATGGCGGTGTAGATATTTCCATGTTCGTACGATGGCGGTGTAGATATTTCCATGTTTATAGAGATGGCGGTGTAGATTTTTTCATGTTGACACAGATGGCTGTTTAGATATTTCCATGTTTACACAGTGAGCGGTGTAGACATTTCCAAGTTCACACAGATAGCGGTGTGGATATTTCCATGTTTATGCAGATAGCGGTGTAGATATTTCCACGTTTATACAGATAGCGGTGCGGATATTTCCATGTTTATACAGATAGTTGGGCACATATTTCCATGTTTATACAGATAGCGGTGTAGATATTTCCATCTTTATACTGATGGCTTTGTAGATATGTCCATGTTTGTACAGATGGCAGTGTAGATATTTCCATATTCATACAGATGGCGCTGTAGATATTTCGAAGTTTATAGAGATAGCGCTGTAGTTATTTCCATATTTATAGAGAAATCTCTGTAGATATTTCCATGTATATGCAGATAGCTGTGTAGATATTTCCATGTTCATGCAGATAGCGGTGTAGATATTTCCATGTTCATCTAAATGCCGGTGTAGATATATCCATGTTCATACAGGTGGCGGTGAAGATATTTCCATGTTCATGTAGATGGCGGTGTAGATATTTCCATGTTCATACAAATGGCGGTGTAGATATTTCCATGTTCATAGAGATGGCGGTGTAGATATTTCCGTGTTCATACAAATGGCGGTGTAGATATTTCCATGTTCATAGAGATGGCAGTGTAGATATTTCCATGTTTATACAAATAGCAGTGTAGTTATTTCCATGTTTATAGAGATAGCATTGTAGATATTTCCATTGATATACACATAGCGGTGTAGATATTTCCATGTTCATACAGATAGCGGTGTAGATATTTCCATGTTCATACAGATAGCGGTGTAGATATTTCCATGTTCACACAGATAGCGGTGTAGATATTTCCATGTTCACACAGATGGCGGTGTAGATATTTCCATGTTCACACAGTTAGCGGTGTAGATATTTCCATGTTCATACAGATGGCGGTGTAGATATTTCCATGTTTATACAGATAGCAGTGTAGATATTTCCATGTTTATAGAGATAGAAATGTAGATATTTCCATTGATGTACAGATAGCTGTGTAGATATTTGCATGTTCATACAGATAGCGGTGTAGATATTTCCATGTTCGTACAGATAGCGGTGTAGATGTTTCCATGTTCATACAGATAGCGGTATAGATATTTCCATGTTCATACAGATAACGGTGTAGATATTTCCATATTCATACAGATAGCGGTGTAGATATTTCCATGTTCATACAGATAGCCGTGTAGATATTTCCATGTTCATACAGATGGCGGTGTAGATATGTCCATGTTCATGGAGATAGCGGTGTAGATATTTTCATGTTTACTCAGATGGCGGTGTAGATATTTCCATGTTTACACAAATAGCGGTGTAGACATTTCCATGTTTACACAGATAGCGGTGTGGATATTTCCATGTTTATAGAGATAGCAGTGTAGATATTTCCATTGATATACAGATAGCTGTGTAGATATGTGCATGTTCATACAGATAGCGGTGTAGATATTTCCATGTTCATACAGATAGCGGTGTAGATATTTCCATGTTGGTACAGATAGCGGTGTAGATATTTCCATGTTCATTCACATAACGGTGTAGATATTTCCATGTTCATACAGATAGCCGTGTAGATATTTCTATGTTCATGCAGATAGCGGTGTAGATATTTCCATGATCATACAAATAGTTGTGTAGATATTTCCATGTCCGTACAGTTGGCGTTGTAGATAGTTCCATGGTCGAACGGATGGCAGTGTAGATATTTACGTGTTCATACAGATGGCGGTGTAGATATTTCCATGTTCGTACGGATGGCAGTGTAGATATTTCCATGTATATAGAGATAGTGGTGTAGATAATTTCAATTTTATACCGAGAGCAGTGTAGATATTTCCAAGTTCATAGAGATAGCGATGTAGATATTTCCACGTTGAAAGAGATGGCGGTGTAGATATTTCCATGTTCATACTGATGGCGGTGTAGATATTTCCATGTTCATACAAATGGCGGTGTAGATATTTCCATGTTCATAGAGATGGCGGTGTAGACATTTCCATGTTCATACAAATGGCGGTGTAGATATTTCCATGTTCATAGAGATGGCGGAGTGGATATTTCCATGTTTATACAGATAGCAGTGTAGTTATTACAATGTTTATAGAGATAGCAGTGTAGATATTTCCATTGATATACACATAGCTGTGTAGATATTTCCATGTTCACAGAGATAGCGGTGTAGATATTTCCATCTTCGTACAGATAGCGGTGTAGATATTTCCATTTTCATACAGATAGCGGTTTAGATATTTCCATGTTCATAGTGATAACTGTGTAGATCTTTCCATGTTCATACAGATAGCGGTGTAGATATTTCCATGGTCATACAGTTAGCGGTGTAGATATTTCCATGTTCATACAGATGGCGGTGTAGATATTTACATGTTCATAGAGATGGCGGTGTAGATATTTCCATGTTCGTACAGATGGCCGTGTAGATATTTCCATGTTCATAGAGATGGCGGTGTAGATATTTCCATGTTTATGCAGATAGCGGTATAGATATTTCCATGTTAATACAGATGGTGGTGTAGATATTTCCATGTTTATAGAGATGGCGGTGTAGATATTTCCATGTTCATACAAATGGCAGTGTAGATATTTCCATGTTCATAGAGATGGCGGTGTAGATATTTCCATGTTTATGCAGATAGCGGTATAGATATTTCCATGTTTATACAGATGGTGGTGTAGATATTTCCATGTTTATAGAGATGGCGGTCTAGATATTTCCATGTTTATAGAGATAGTGGTGTAGTTATATCCAAGTTTATAGAGACAGCGTTGTAGATATTTCCATGTTTATACAGATAGCGGTGAAGATATTTCCATGTTTATACAGATAGCGGTGTAGATAATTTCAATTTTATACAGATAGCAGTGTAGATATTTCCAAGTTCATACAGATAGCAGTGTAGATATTTCCACGTTTATAGAGATGGCGGTGTAGATATTTCCATGTTCATACAGATGGCGGTGTAGATATTTCCATGATTATAGAGTTAGCGCTGTAGTTATTTCCATATTTATAGAAAAATCTGTGTAGATATTTCCATGTATAGGCAGATAGCTGTGTAGATATTTCCATGTTCATGCAGATAGCGGTGTAGATATTTCCATGTTCATCCAGATGCCGGTGTAGATATATCCATGTTCATACAGATGGCGGTGAAGATATTTCCATGTTCACACAGATGGCGGTGTAGATATTTCCCTGTTCATACAAATGGCGGTGTAAATATTTCCATGCTCATAGAGATGGCGGTGTAGATATCTCCATGTTCATACAAATGGCGGTGTAGATATTTCCATGTTCATAGAGATGGCGGTGTAGATATTTCCAAGTTTATACAGATGGCAGTGTAGTTATTTCCATGTTCGTACAGATTGCGGTGTAGATATTTCCATGTTCGTACAGATAGCGGTGTAGATATTTCCATGTTCGTACAGATAGCGGTGTAGATATTTCCATGTTCGTACAGATAGCGGTGTAGATATTTCCATGTTCGTACAGATAGCGGTGTAGATATTTCCATGTTCGTACAGATAACGGTGTAGATATTTCCATGTTCCTACAGATAGCGGTGTAGATATTTCCAAGTACGTACGGATGACAGTTTAGATATTTCCATGTTCATTCAGGTGGCGGTGTAGATATTTCCATGTTCATACAGATGGAGGTTTAGATATTTCCATGTTCGTATGGATAGCAGTGTAGATATTTCCATGTTCATACAGGTGGCGGTGTAGATATTTCCATGTTTATAGAGATAGCAGTGTAGTTATTTCCATGTTTTTAGAGATAGCAGTGTAGATATTTCCATTGATATACAGATAGCTGTGTAGATATTTCCATGTTCATACAGATAGCGGTGTAGATATTTCCATGTTCGTACTGATAGCGCTGTAGATATTTCCATGTTCATACAGAGAGCGGTGTAGATATTTCCATGATCATGCAGATAGCGGTGTAGATATTTCCATGTTCATGCAGATAGCGGTGTAGATATATCCATGTTCATACAGATGGCGGTGAAGATATTTCCATGTTCACACAGATGGCGGTGTAGATATTTCCCTGTTCATACAAATGGCGGTGTAGATATTTGCATGCTCATAGAGATGGCGGTGTAGATATCTCCACGTTCATACAAATGGCGGTGTAGATATTTCCATGTTCATAGAGATGGCGGTGTAGATATTTCCATGTTTACACAGATGGCAGTGTAGTTATTTCCATGTTTATAGAGATAGCAGTGTAGATATTTCCATTGATATACAGATAGCTGTGTAGATATTTGCATGTTCATACAGATAGCGGTGTAGATATTTCCATGTTCATACAGACAGCGGTGTAGATATTTCCATGTTCATACAGACAGCGGTGTAGATATTTCCATGTTCATACAGATAGCGGTGTAGATATTTCCATGTTCATACAGATAGCGGTGTAGATATTTCCATGTCCATACTGTTAGCGGTGTAGGTATTTCCAAGCTAATACAGATGGCGGTGTAGATATTTACGTGTTCATACAGATGGCGGTGTAGATATTTCCTTGTTTGTGCAGATAGCGGTATAGATATTTCCATGTTTATACAGATGGTGGTGTAGATACTTCCATGTTTATAAAGATGGCGGTCTAGATATTTCCATGTTTATACAGATAGCGGTGTAGATATTTCAATGTTTATACCGATAGCAGTGTAGATATTTCCATGTTTATAGAGATAGTGGTGTAGATAATTTCAATTTTATACCGAGAGCATTGTTGATATTTCCAAGTTCATACAGATAGCGATGTAGATATTTCCACGTTTAAAGAGATGGCGGTGTAGATATTTCCATGTTCATACTGATGGCGGTGTAGATATTTCCATGTTCATACAAATGCCGGTGTAGATATTTCCATGTTCATAGAGATGGCGGTGTAGATATTTCCATGTTCATACAAATGGCCGTGTAGATATTTCCATGTTCATAGAGATGGCGGTGTAGATATTTCCATGTTTATACAGATAGCAGTGTAGTTATTTCCAAGTTTATAGAGACAGCAGTGTTGATATTTCCATTGATATACACATAGCTGTGTAGATATTTGCATGTTCATAGAGATAGCGGTGTAGATATTTCCATCTTCGTACAGATAGCGGTATAGATATTTCCATGTTCATAAAGATAGCGGTGTAGATATTTCCATGTTCGTACAGATAGCGGTGTAGATATTAACATGGTCATACAGTTAGCGGTGTAGATATTTCCATGTTCATACAGATGGCGGTGTAGATATTTACATGTTCATAGAGATGGCGGTGTAGATATTTCCATGTTCGTACAGATGGCCGTGTAGATATTTCCATGTTCATAGAGATGGCGGTGTAGATATTTCCATGTTTATGCAGATAGCGGTATAGATAGTTCCATGTTAATACAGATGGTGGTGTAGATATTTCCATGTTCGTACAGATAGCGGTGTAGATATTTCCATGTTCATACTGATAGCTTTGTAGATGTTTCCATGTTCATACAGATAACGGTGTAGATATTTCCATGTTCATACAGATAGCGGTGTAGATATTTCCATGTTCATACAGTTAGCGGTGTAGATATTTCCATGTTCATACAGATGGCGGTGTACATATTTACATGTTCTTAGAGATGGCGGTGTAGATATTTCCATGTTCGTACAGATAGCGGTGTAGATATTAACATGGTCATACAGTTAGCGGTGTAGATATTTCCATGTTCATACAGATGGCGGTGTAGATATTTACATGTTCATAGAGATGGCGGTGTAGATATTTCCATGTTCGTACAGATGGCCGTGTAGATATTTCCATGTTCATAGAGATGGCGGTGTAGATATTTCCATGTTTATGCAGATAGCGGTATAGATAGTTCCATGTTAATACAGATGGTGGTGTAGATATTTCCATGTTCGTACAGATAGCGGTGTAGATATTTCCATGTTCATACTGATAGCTTTGTAGATGTTTCCATGTTCATACAGATAACGGTGTAGATATTTCCATGTTCATACAGATAGCGGTGTAGATATTTCCATGTTCATACAGTTAGCGGTGTAGATATTTCCATGTTCATACAGATGGCGGTGTACATATTTACATGTTCATAGAGATGGCGGTGTAGATATTTCCATGTTCGTACAGATGGCGGTGTAGATATTTCCATGTTCATAGAGATGGCGGGGTAGATATTTCCTTGTTTGTGCAGATAGCGGTATAGATATTTCCATGTTTATACAGATGGTTGTGTAGATATTTCCATGTTTATAGAGATGGCGGTCTAAATATTTCCATGTTTAAAAAGATAGTGGTGTAGTTATTTCCAAGTTTATAGAGACAGCATTTTAGCTATTTCTATGTTTATACAGATAGCGGTGAAGATATTTCCATGTTTATGCAGATAGCGCTGTAGATATTTCCATGTTTATACAGATAGCGGTGCGGATATTTCCATGTTTATACAGATTGTGTTGCAGATATTTGCATGTTTATAAAGAAAGCGGTGTAGATATTTCCATCTTAATACAGATGGCGGTGTAGATATGTCCATGTTCGTACAGATGGCGGTGTAGATATTTCCATGTTCATACAGATGGCGGTGTAGATATTTCGAAGTTTATAGAGATAGCGCTGTAGTTATTTCTATATTTAGAGAGAAAACTGTGTAGATATTTCCAAGTATATGCAGATAGCTGTGTAGATATTTCCATGATCATGCAGATAGCAGTGTAGATATTTCCATGTTCATGCAGATGCCGGTGTAAATATTTGCAAGTTCATACAGATAGCGGTGTAGATATTTCCATGTTCATACAGATAGCGGTGTAGATATTTCCATGTTCGTACAGATAGCGGTGTAGATATTTCCATGTTCATACAGATAGCAGTGTAGATATTTCCATGTTCATGCAGATAGCGGTGTAGATATTTCCATGTCCATACTGTTAGCGGTGTAGGTATTTCCAAGCTCATACAGATGGCGGTGTAGATATTTACGTGTTCATACAGATGGCGGTGTAGATATTTCCTTGTTTGTGCAGATAGCGGTATAGATATTTCCATGTTTATACAGATGGTGGTGTAGATACTTCCATGTTTATAAAGATGGCGGTCTAGATATTTCCATGTTTATACAGATAGCGGTGTAGATATTTCCATGTTCGTACAGATTGCCGTGTCGATATTACCATGTTCATAGAGATGACAGTGTAGATATTTCCAAGTTTATGCAGATAGCGGTATAGATATTTCCATGTTTATACAGATGGTTGTGTAGATATTTCCATGTTTATAGAGATGGCGGTCTAGATATTTCCATGTTTAAAAAGATAGTGGTGTAGTTATTTCCAAGTTTATAGAGACAGCGTTTTAGCTATTTCCATGTTTATACAGATAGCGGTGAAGATATTTCCATGTTGATAGAGATAGTGGTGTAGATAATTCCAATTTTATACAGATAGCAGTGTAGATATTTCCAAGTTCATACAGATAGCGGTGTAGATATTTCCACGTTTATAGAGATGGCGTTGTAGGTATTTCCGTGTTCATACAGATGGCGGTGTTGATATTTCCATGTTTATAGAGATGTCGGTGTAGATATTTCCATGTTTACACAGATGGTGGTGTAGATATTTCCATGTTTCCACAGATAGCGGTGTGGACATTTCCAAGTTTACACCCATAGCGGTGTGGATATTTCCATGTTTATGCAGATAGCGCTGTAGATATTTCCATGTTTATACAGATAGCGGTGCGGATATTTCCATGTTTATACAGATTGTGGTGCAGATATTTGCATGTTTATAAAGAAAGCTGTGTAGATATTTCCATCTTAATACAGATGGCGGTATAGATTTGTCCATGTTCGTACAGATGGCGGTGTAGATATTTCCATGTTCATACAGATGGCGGTTTAGATATTTCGAAGTTTATAGAGATAGCGCTGTAGTTATTTCTATATTTATAGAGAAAACTGTGTAGATATTTCCAAGTATATGCAGATAGCTGTGTAGATATTTCCATGATCATGCAGATAGCGGTGTAGATATTTCCATGTTCATGCAGATGCCGGTGTAAATATTTGCATGTTCATACAGATAGCGGTGTAGATATTTCCATGTTCATACAGATAGCGGTGTAGGTATTTCCATGTTCATACAGAGAGTGGTGTAGATATTACCATGTTCATACAGATGGCGGTGTAGATATTTCCCTGTTCATACAGGTGGCGGTGTAGATTTTCCATGTTTATACAGATAGCAGTGTAGTTATTTCCATGTTTATAGAGATAGCAGTGTAGATATTTCCATTGATATACAGATACCTGTGTAGATATTTGCATGTTCATACAGATAGTTGGGCAGATATTTCCATGTTTATACAGATAGCGGTGTAGATATTTCCATGTTCATACAAATGGCGGTGTAGGTATTTCCACGTTCATAGAGACGGCGGTGTAGATATTTCCATGTTTATAGAGATAGAGGTGTAGATATTTCCTAGTTTATACAGATAGCAGTGTAGATATTTCCATGTTTATAGAGATAGCGGTGTAGACATTTCCATGTTTATACAGATAGCGGTGTAGGTATTTCCACGTTCTTACCGATGGCGGTGCAGATATTTCCATCCTTATACAGATAGCCGTGTCGAAATTTCCATGTTTATACAGATGGCGGTGTAGATATTTCCATGTTTATGGAGATGGCGGTGTAGATATTTCCATGTTGATAGAGATAACGGTGTAGTTATTTCCATGTTAATAGGCATAGCGATGTAGATATTTCCATGTTTATAGAGACAGAGGTGTAGATGTTTCCTTGTTTATACAGATAGCGGTGTAGATATTTCCATGTTTATAGAGATAGCGGTGTAGACATTTCCAAATTTATACAGATAGCGGTGTAGATATTTAAAGGTTCATACAGATGGTGGTGTGGATATTTCCATCCTTATACAGATAGCGGTGTAGATATTCCCATATTTATACAGATGGCGGTGTAGATATTTCCATCTTTATACAGGTTTCGGTGTACATGTTTCCATGTTCATAGTGATGTCGGTGTAGATATTTCCATGATTTTAGACATGGTGGTGTGGATATTTCCATGTTTATACAGATAGCGATGTAGATATTTCCATGTTTATACAGTTAGCTGTGTTGATATTTCCATCGTTATACAGATGGCGGTGTAGATATTTCCATGTTCATACAGATGGCGGTGTAGATATTTCCCTGTTCATACAGACGGCAGTGTAGATATTTCCATGTTCATGGAGAAAGCTGCGTAAATATTTCCATTGATATACTGATAGCTGTGTAGATATTTGCATGTTCATACAGATAGCGGTGTAGATATTTCCATGTTCATACAGATAGCGGTATAGATATTTCCATGTTTATGCAGATAGTGGTGCGGATATTTCCATGTTAATACAGGTAGTTGGGCAGATATTTCCATGTTTATACAGATAGCGGTGTAGATACTTCCATGTTCATACAAATGGCGGTGTAGATATTTCCACGTTCATAGAGACGGCTGTGTAGATATTTCCATGTTCATACAAATGGCGGTGTAGATATTTCCATGTTCATAGAGATGGCGGTGTAGATATTTCCATGTTTATACAGATAGCAGTGTAGTTATTTCCACGTTTATAGAGATTGCAGTGTAGATATTTCCATTGATATACAGATTGCGGTGTAGATATTTCCACGTTCATACAGATAAACGGTGTAGATAATTCCATGTTCATACAGACAGCGGTGTAGATATTTCCATGTTCATACAGATAGCAGTGTAGATATTTCCATTTTCACACAGATAGCGGTGTATATATTTCCATGTTCATACAGTTAGCGGTGTAGATATTTCCATGTTCATACAGATGGCGGTGTAGATATTTCCATGTTCATACAGATGGCGGTGTAGATATTTACATGTTCATACAGATGGCGGTGTAGGTATTTCCATGTTCGTACGGATGGTAGTGTAGATATTTCCATGTTCATACAGGTGGCGGTGTAGGAATTTCCATGTTTATACAGATAGCAGTGTAGTTATTTCCATGTTTATAGAGATAGCAGTTTAGATATTTCCCTTGATATACAGACAGCTGTGTAGATATTTGCATGTTCATACAGATAGCGGTGTAGATATTTCCATGTTCGTACAGATAGCGGTATAGATATTTCCATGTTCATACAGATAGCGGTGTAGATATTTCCATGTTCATACTGATAACGGTGTAGATTTTTCCATGTTCATACAGATAGCGGTGTAGATATTTCCATGTTCATACATTTACCGGTGTAGATATTTCCATGTTCATACAGATGGCGGTGTAGATATTTACATGTTCATACAGATGGCGGTATAGATATTCCCATATTCGTACAGATGGCGGTGTAGATATTTCCATGTTCATAGAGATGGCGGTGTAGATATTTCCATGTTTATAGAGATGGCAGTGTAGATATTTTCATGTTTACACAGATGGCGGTGTAGATATTTCCATGTTTACACAGATAGCGGTGTAGACATTTCCATGTTTACACAGATAGCGGTGTGGATATTTCCATGTTTATGCAGATGGCGGTGTAGATATTTCCATGTTTACACAGATAGCGGTGTAGACATTTCCATGTTTACACAGATAGCGGTGTGGATATTTCCATGTTTATGCAGATAGCGGTGTAGATATTTCCATGTTTATACAGATAGCGGTGCGGTTATTTCCATGTTTATACAGATAGTGGTGCAGATATTTCCATGTTTATACAGATAGCGGTGTAGATATTTCCATCTTAATACAGAAGACGGTGTAGATATGTCCATGTTCGTACAGATGGCGGTGTAGATATTTCCATGTTCATACAGATGGCGGTGTAGGTATTTCGAAGTTTATAGAGATAGCGCTGTAGTTATTTCCATATTTATAGAGATATCTGTGTAGATATTTCCATGTATATGCAGATAGCTGTGTAGATATTTCCATGTTCATGCAGATAGCTTAGTAGATATTTCCATGTTCGTCCAGATGCCGGTGTAGATATATCCATGTTCATACAGATGTCGGTGAAGACATTTCCATGTTCTTACAGATGGCAGTGTAGATATTTCCATGTTCATACAAATGGCAGTGTAGATATTTCCATATTCATAGAGATGGCGGTGTAGATTTTTCCATATTCATACAAATGGCGGTGTAGGTATTTCCATGTTCATAGAGATGGCGGTGTAGATATTTCCATGTTTATACAGATAGCAGTGTAGTTATTCCCATGTTTATAGAGACAGCACTGTAAATATTTCCATTGATATACTGATAGCTGTGTAGATATTAGCAAGTTCATACAGATAGCGGTGTAGATATTTCCATGTTCATACAGATAGCTGTGTAGTTATTTCCACGTTCATACAGATAGCGGTGTAGATATTTCCATGTTCATACAGATAGCTGTGTAGATATTTCCATGTTCATACAGATAGCGGTGTAGATATTTCCACATTCATACGGATAGCGGTGTAGATATTTCCATGTTCATACAGATGGCGGTGTAGATATTTACATGTTCATTCAGATGGCAGTGTAGATATTTCCATGTTCGTACGGATGGCAGTGTAGATATGTCCATGTTCATACAGGTGGCGGTGTATGTATTTCCATGTTTACACAGATAGCAGTGTAGTTATTTCCATGTTTATAGAGATAGCAGTGTAGATATTTCCGTTGATATACAGATAGTTGTGTGGATATTTGCATGTTCATTCAGATAGCGGTATAGATATTTCCATGTTCGTACAGATAGAGGTGTAGATATTTCCATGTTGATACAGATAGCGGTGTAGATATTTCCATGTTCCTACTGATAACGGTGTAGATATTTCCATGTTCATACAGATATCGGTGTAGATATTTCCATGTTCATACAGCTAGCGGTGTACATATTTCCATGTTCATACAGATGGCCGTGTAGATATTTACATGTTCATACAGATGGCGGTGTAGATATTTCCATGTTCATACAGATGGCGGTGTAGATATTTCCGTGTTCATAGAGATGGTGGTGTAGATATTTCCATGTTTATGCAGATAGCGGTATAGATATTTCCATGTTTATACAGCTGGTGGTGTAGATATTTCCATGTTTATAGAGATGGCGGTCTAGATATTTCCATGTTTATAGAGATAGTGGTGTAGTTATTTCCAAGTTTATAGAGACAGCGTTGTAGATATTTCCATGTTTATACAGATAGCGGTGAAGTTATTTCCATGTTTATACAGATAGTGGTGTAGATATTTCCATGTTTATACAGATAGCAGTGTAGATATTTCCATGTTTATAGAGATAGTGGTGTAGATAATTCGAATTTTATACAGATAGCACTGTAGATATTTCCAAATTCAAACAGATAGCGGTGTAGATATTTCCACGTTTATAGAGATGGCGGTGTAGATATTTCCATGTTCATACAGATGGCGGTGTAGATATTTCCATGTTTATAGAGTTGGTGGTGTAGATATATTCATGTTTACACAGATGGCGGTGTAGATATTTCCATGTTTACACAGATAGCGGTGTGGACATTTCCATGTTTACACTGATAGCGGTGTGGATATTTCCATGTATATGCAGATAGCGGTGTAGATATTTCCATGTTTATACAGAAAACGGTGAGCATATTTCCATGTTTATACAGATAGTGGTGCAGATATTTCCATGTTTATAAAGATAGCGGTGTAGATATTTTCATCTTAATACAGATGGCGGTGTAGATACGTCCATGTTCGTACAGATGGTGGTGTAGATATTTCCATGTTCATACAGATGGCGGTGTAGATATTTCGAAGTTTATAGAGATAGCGCTGTAGTTATTTCCAAATTTATAGAGAAATCTTTGTAGATATTTCCATGTATATGCAGATAGCTATGTAGATATTTCCATGTTCGTACAGATAGCGGTGTAGATATTTCCATGTTTATCCAGATGCCGGTTTAGATATATCCATGTTCAAACAGATGGCGGTGAAGATATTTCCATGTTCATACAGATAGTGGTGTAGATATTTCCGTGTTCATACAGATAACGGTGTAGATATTTCCATGTTCATACAGATAGCGGTGAAGATATTTCCATGTTCATACATTTAGCGCTGTATATATTTCCATGTTCATACAGATGGCGGTGTAGATATTTACATGTTCATACAGATGGCGGTGTAGAAATTTCCATTTTCGTACAGATGGCGGTGTTGATATTTCCATGTTCATAGAGATGGCGGTGTAGATATTTCTATGTTTATGCAGATAGCGGTATAGATATTTCCATGTTTATACAGATGGTGGTGTAGATATTTCCATGTTTATAGAGATGGCGGTCTAGATATTTCCATGTTTGTAGCGATGGTGGTGTAGTTATTTCCAAGTTTATAGAGACAGTGTTGTAGATATTTCCATGTTTATACAGATAGCGGTGAAGATATTTCCATGTTTATACAGATAGCGGAGTAGATATTCAAATGTTTATACAGATAGCGGTGTAGATATTTCCATGTTTATAGAGATAGTGGTGTAGATAATTCCAATTTTATACAGATAGCGGTGTAGATATTTCCAAGTTCATACAGATAGCGGTGTAGATATTTCCACGTTTATAGAGATGGCGGTGTAGATATTTCCATGTTCATACAGATGGCGGTGTAGATATTTCCATGTTTATAGAGATGGCGGTGTAGATATTTTCATGTTTACACAGATGGCGGTGTAGATATTTCCCTGTTTACACAGAAAGCGGTGTAGACATTTCCATGTTTATAGATATGGCGGTGTAGATATTTTCATGTTTACACAGATGGCGTTGTAGATATTTCCATGTTTACACAGAAAGCGGTGTAGACATTTCCATGTTTACACAGACAGCGGTGTGGATATTTCCATGTTTATGCAGATAGCGGTGTAGATATTTCCATGTTTATACAGATAGCGGTGCAGATATTTCCATGTTTATACAGATAGTTGGGCAGATATTTCCATGTTTATACAGATAGCGGTGTATATATTTCCATCTTAATACAGATGTCGGTGTAGATATCTCCATGTTCGTATAGATGGCGGTGTAGATATTTCCATGTTCATAGAGATGGCAGGGTAGATATTTCGAAGTTTATAGAGATAGCGCTGTAGTTATTTCCAAATTTATAGAGAAATCTTTGTAGATATTTCCATGTATATGCAGATAGCTATGTAGATATTTCCATGTTCATAGAGATGGCGGTGTAGATATTTCCATGTTTATACAGATAGCAGTGTAGTTATTTCCAAGTTTATTGAGATGGCGTTGTAGATATTTCCATGTTTAAACAGATAGCGGTGTAGCTATTTCCATGTTTATGCAGATAGCGGTATAGATATTTCCATGTTTATACAGATGGCGCTGTAGATATTTCGAAGTTCATTGAGATAGCGCTGTAGTTATTTCCATAGTTATAGAGAAATCTGTGTAGATATTTCCATATATATGCAGATAGCTGTGTAGATATTTCCATGTTCATGCAGATAGCGGTGTAGATATTTCCATGTTCATCCAGATGCCGGTGTAGATATATCCATGTTCATACAGATGGCGGTGAAGATATTTCCATGTTCATACAGATGGCGGTGTAGATATTTCCATGTTCATACAAATGGCGGTGTAGATATTTCCATGTTCATAGAGGTGGCGGTGTAGATATTTCCATGTTCATACAAATGGCGGTGTAGATATTTCCATGTTCATAGAGATGGCGGTGTAGATATTTCCATGTTTATACAGATAGCAGTGTAGTTATTTCCATGTTTATAGAGATAGCAGTATAGATATTTCCATTGATATACAGATAGCTGTGTAGATATTTGCATGTTCATACAGAGAGCGGTGTAGATATTTCCATGTTCATACAGATAGCTGTGTAGATATTTGCATGTTCATACAGATAGCGGTGTAGATATTTCCATGTTCATACAGATAGCGGTGTAGATATTTCCATGTTCACACAGATAGCGGTGTAGATATTTCCATGTTCATACAGATAGCGGTGTAGATAGTTCCATGTTCATAGAGATAGCAGAGCAGATAATTCCATGTTCATACAGTTAGCGGTGTAGATATTTCCATGTTCATACAGATGGCGGTGTAGATATTTCCATGTTCATACAGATGGCGGTGTAGATATTTCCATGTTCGTACGGATGGCAGTGTAGATATTTCCATGTTCATACAGGTGGCGGTGTAGATATTTCCATGTTTTTACAGAGAGCAGTGTAGTTATTTCCATGTTTATAGAGATAGCAGTGTAGATATTTCCGTTGATATACAGATAGCTTTGTAGATACTTGCATGTTCATACAGATAGTGGTGTAGGTATTTCCGTGTTCATAGAGATGGCGGTGTAGATATTTCCATGTTCATACAAATGGGGGTGTAGATATTTCCATGTTCATATAGATGGCGGTGTAGATATTTCCATGTTTATACAGATAGCAGTGTAGTTATTTCCATGTTTATAGAGATAGCAGTGTAGATATTTCCATTGATATACAGATAGCTCTGTAGATATTTGCATGTTCATACAGATAGCGTTGTAGATATTTCCATGTTCATACAGATAGCGGTGTAGATATTTCCATGTTAATACAGATAGCGGTGTAGTTATTTCCATGTTTATACAGATAACGGTGTAGATATTTCCATGTTCATACAGTTAGCGGTGTAGATATTTCCATGTTCATATGGATGTCTGTGTAGATATTTCCATGTTCATACAGATGGTGGTGTAGATATTCCCATGTTCGTACAGAAGGCGGTGTAGACATTTCCAGGTTCATACAGGTGGCGGTGTAGATATTTCCATGTTTTTACAGATAGCAGTGTAGTTATTTCCATGTTTATAGAGATAGCAGTGTATATATTTCCGTTGATATACAGATAGCTTTGTAGATATTTGCATGTTCATACAGATAGCGGTGTAGATATTTCCATGTTCATACAGATAGAGGTGTAGATATTTCCATGTTCATACACATAGCTGTGTATATATTTCCATGTTCATACAGATAGCGGTGTAGGAATTTCCATGTTCATACAGTTAGCGGTGTAGATGATTCCATGTTCATACAGATGGCAGTGTAGATATTTACATGTTCATTCAGATGGCGGTGTAGATATTTCCATGTTCATACAGATGGTGGTGAAGATATTTCCATGTTCATACAGATAGCGGTGTAGATATTTCCATGTTCATACAGTTAGCGGTGTAGATGTTTCCATGTTCATACAGATGCCAGTGTAGATATTTCCATGTTCATGCAGATAGCGGTGTAGATATTTCCATGTTCATCTAGATGCCGGTGTAGATATATCCATGTTCATACAGATGGCGGTGAAAATATTTCCATGTTCATACAGATGGCGGTGTAGATATTTCCATGTTCATACAAATGGCGGTGTAGATATTTCCAAGTTCATAGAGGTGGCGGTGTAGATATTTCCATGTTCATACAAATGGCGGTGTAGATATTTCCATGTTCATAGAGATGGCGGTGTAGATATTTCCATGTTTATACAGATAGCAGTGTAGTTATTTCCACGTTTATAGAGATAGCAGCGTAGATATTTCCATTGATATACAGATAGCTGTGTAGATATTTGCATGTTCATACAGATGGCGGTGTAGATATTTCCATATTCGTACAGATGGCCGTGTAGATATTTCCATGTTCATAGAGATAGCGGTGTAGATGTTTCCATGTTTATGTAGATAGCGGTATAGATATTTACATGTTTATACAGATGGTGGTGTAGATATTTCCATGTTTATAGAGATGGTGGTCTAGATATTTCCATGTTTATAGAGATAGTGGTGTAGTTATTTCCAAGTTTATAGAGACAGCGTTGAAGATATTTCCATGTTTATACAGATAGCGGTGAAGTTATTTCCATGTTTATACAGATAGCGGTGTAGATATTTTCATGTTTATACAGATAACAGTGTAGATATTTCCATGTTTATAGAGATAGTGGTGTAGATAATTTCAATTTTATACCGAGAGCAGTGTAGATATTTCCAAGTTCATACAGATAGCGGTGTAGATATTTCCACGTTTATAGAGATGGCGGTCTAGATATTTCCATGTTCATACAGATGGCGGTGTAGGTATTTCCATGTTTATAGAGATGGCGGTGTAGATATTTCCATGTTCATACAGATGGCGGTGTAGATATTTCCATGTTCATACAAATGGCGGTGTAGGTATTTCCATGTTCATAGAGATGGCGGTGTAGATATTTCCATCTTCATACAAATGGCGGTGTAGATATTTCCATGTTCATAGAGATGGCGGTGTAGATATTTCCATGTTCATACAGATGGCGGTGTAGATATTTCCATGTTCATACAGATGGTGGTGTAGATATTTCCATGTTTATACAGAGGGCGGTTTAGATATTTCCATGTTTACAGAGATAGTGGTGTAGGTGTTTCCATGTTGATACACATAGCGGTGTAGAGATTTCAGAGTTTATAGAGATTGCGGTGTAGATATTTCCATGTTTATAGATATGGCGGTCTAGATATTTCCTTGTTTATACAGATAGCAGAGTAGATATTTCCATGTTTATAGAGATAGCGGTGTAGATACTTCCATTTTTATACAGATAGCAATGTAGATATTTCCATGTTCATTCAGATAGCGGTGTAGATATTTCCACCTTTGTAGAGATGGTGGTGTAGGTATTTCCATGTTCATACAGATGGCTGTGTAGATATTTCCATGTTTATAGAGATGGCAGTGTAGATATTTCCATGCTTATACTGATAGCGTTATAGATATTTCCATGTATATACAGATGGCGGTGTAGAGATTTCCATGTGTATACAGATGGCGGTCTAGATATGTCTATGCTTATAGAGATAGTGTTGTAGTTATTTCCAAGTTTATAGAGATAGCGGAGTAAATATTTCCATGTTTATACAGACAGCATTGTAGATATTTCCATGTTCATACAGATAGCGGTGTAGATATTTCCATGTTCATCCAGATGGCGGTGTAGATATTTCCATATTCATACAGATGGCGGTGAAGATATTTCCATGTTCATACAGATGGCAGTGTAGATATTTCCATGTTTATAGAGATAGTGGTGTAGTTATTTCCAAGTTTATAGAGATAGTGTTGTAGATATTTCCATGTTTATACAGATAGCAGTTTAGATATTTCCATGTTTATACAGATAGCAGTGTAGATATTTCCAGGTTTATACACATAGCGGTGTAGATATTTCCATCTTTATAGACATAGCAGTGTAGATATTTCAGTTTTTATACAGTTAGTAGTGTGAATATTTCCATGTTCATACAGATAGCGGTGTAGATACTTCCACGTTTATAGAGATGTCGGTGTAGATATTTCCATTTTCATACAGTTGGCGGTGTATATATTTCCATGTTTATAGAGATGGCCGTGTAGATATTTCCATGATGAGATGCATAGCGGTGTAGATATTTCCATGTTTATAGAGACAGCGGTTTAGATATTTCCATGTTGATAGAGGTAGCGTTGCAGATATTTCCAACTTTATGTAGGTAGCGGTATAAATATTTCCATGTTTATACAGATGGCGGTGTAGATATTTCCATGTTTCTAGAGATGGCGGTCTAGATATTTCCAAGTTTATAGAGATAGCGGTGTAGATATTTCCATGATTATACAGATAACGGTGTAGATATCTCGATGTTTATACAGATAGAGGTGTAGATATTTCAAAGTTTAAAGAGATGGCGGTCTAGATATTTCCTTGTTTATACAGATAGCAGTGTAGAAGTTTCCATGTTCATACAGATTGCGGTGTAGAAATTTCCGCCTTTAGAGAGATGGCGGTGTAGATATTTCCATGTTTATAGATATAGCGGTGTAGATATTTCCATGTTCATACAGATGGCGGTGTAGATATTTCCATGTTTCTACAGAAAGCGGTGTAGTTATTTCCATGTTTGCACAGATAGCGGTGTAGACATTTTCATGTTTCTACAGAAAGCGCTGTGTTTATTTCCATGTTTACACAGATAGCGGTGAAGGTATTTCCATGTTTATACAGACAGCGGTGTAGATATTTCCATGTTTACACAGATAGCGGTGTAGACCATTCCATGTTTACACAGATACTGTTGTAGATATTTACATGTTCCTAGAGATAACAGTGTAGTTATTTTCATGTTTATATAGATAGCGGTGAAGATATTTCCATGTTTACACAGATAGCGGTGTAGATATTTCCATGTTTACACAGATAGCGGTGTAGACATTTCCGTGTTTACACAGATAGCGTTGCAGATATTTACATGTTTATAGAGATAACGATGTAGTTATTTCCATGTTTATACAGATGGCGGTGTAGACATTTCCATTTTTATACAGTTAACAGTGTTGATATTTCCATGTTCATACAGATAGTGGTGTAGATATTTCCACCTTTATAGAGATGGCGGTGTAGATATTTCCATGTTCATACAGTTGGTGGTGTAGATATTTCCAAGTTTATAGAGATGGCAGTGTAGATATTTCCATGTTTATACAAATGGCAAATTAGATATTTCCATGTATACAGAGATAGCGGTGTGGATATTTCCATGTTTATAGACATAGCAGTGTAGATATTTCCATGTTCGTACAGATGGCGGTGTTGATATTTCCATGTTCATGCAGATGGCGGTGTAGATATTTCCATGTTTATTGAGATAGCGGTGTAGTTATTTCCATGATTATAGAGATATCTGTGTAGATATTATCATGTATATACTGATAGCTGTGTAGATATTTCTGTGTTCATACAGACAGCTTCGTAGGTATTTCCATGTTCATACAGACAGCGATGTAGATATTTCCATGTTCACACAGATAGCGGTGTAGATATTTCCATGTTTACACAGATAGCGGTGTAGGCATTTCCATGTTTACTCAGATAGCGTTGTAGATATTTACATGTTTATAGATATAGCGGTGTAGATACTTCCTGGTTTGTACAGATAGCTGTATAGATATTTCCATGTTTATACAGATGGCGGTGTAGATATTTCCACGTTTATAGAGATGGCTGTCAAGATATTTCCATGTTTATAGAGATGGTGGTGTTGTTATTTCCAAGTTTATGGAGATACCGGTGTAGATATTTCCATGTTTATACAGATAGCGGTGTAGACATTTCCATGTTTACACAGATAGCGTTGTAGGTATTTACTTGTTTGTAGAGATAGCGGTGTAGTTATTTCCAAGTTTATAAAGATAGCACTGTAGATATTTCCATGTTTATGCAGATAGCGGTATAGATATTTCTATCTTCATACAGATGGCAGTGTAGATACTTCCATGTTCATACACATGGCGGTGTAGATATTTCCATGTTCATAGAGATGGCCGTGTAGATATTTCCATGTTTATAGAGATAGCACTGTAGATATTTCCATGTTTATACAGATAGCGTTGCAGATATTTCCATGTTTATACTGATAGCGGTGTAGATAATTCCATGTTTATAGAGATGGCGGTCTAGATATTTCCTTGTTTATACAGATAGCTGTGTAGTTATTTCCACGTTTATAGAGATAGCGGTGTAGATATTTTCATGTTCATACAGATAGCGGTGTAGATATTTCCACCTTTACTGAGATGGCTGTGTAGATATTTTCATGTTCTTACAGTTGGCTGAGTAGATATTTCAATGTTTATAGAGATGGCGGTGTAGATATTTCCATGTTTATACAGAAGGCGGTGTAGATATTTCCATGTTTATACAGATAGCGGTGTACATATTTACATGTTTGCACAGATAGCGGCGTAGACATTTCCATGTTTACACAGATAGTGTTGTAAATATTTACATGTTTATAGAGATAGCGGCATAGTTATTTCCATGTTTATACAGATAGTGGTGAAGATATTTCCATGTTTACACAGATAGCGGTGAAGATATTTCCATGTTGATACAAATAGCGGTGTAGATATTTCCATGTTTATACAGATAGCGGTGCAGATATTTCTATGTTGGTACACATAGCGGTGTAGTTATTTCCATGTCTATACAGATAGCAGTGTAGATATTTCCATGTTTATACAGCTGGCGGTGTAGATATTTCCATGTTTATAGAGATGGCGGTGTAGATATTTCCATGTTTATACAGAAAGCGGTGTAGACATTTCCATGTTTACACAGATAGCGGTGTAGACCATTCCATGTTTACACAGATACTGTTGTAGATATTTACATGTTCCTAGAGATAACAGTGTAGTTATTTTCATGTTTATATAGATAGCGGTGAAGATATTTCCATGTTTACACAGATAGCGGTGTAGATATTTCCATGTTTACACAGATAGCGGTGTAGACATTTCCGTGTTTACACAGATAGCGTTGCAGATATTTACATGTTTATAGAGATAACGATGTAGTTATTTCCATGTTTATACAGATGGCGGTGTAGACATTTCCATTTTTATACAGTTAACAGTGTTGATATTTCCATGTTCATACAGATAGTGGTGTAGATATTTCCACCTTTATAGAGATGGCGGTGTAGATATTTCCATGTTCATACAGTTGGTGGTGTAGATATTTCCAAGTTTATAGAGATGGCAGTGTAGATATTTCCATGTTTATACAAATGGCAAATTAGATATTTCCATGTATACAGAGATAGCGGTGTGGATATTTCCATGTTTATAGAGATAGCAGTGTAGATATTTCCATGTTCGTACAGATGGCGGTGTTGATATTTCCATGTTCATGCAGATGGCGGTGTAGATATTTCCATGTTTATTGAGATAGCGGTGTAGTTATTTCCATGATTATAGAGATATCTGTGTAGATATTATCATGTATATACTGATAGCTGTGTAGATATTTCTGTGTTCATACAGACAGCTTTGTAGGTATTTCCATGTTCATACAGACAGCGTTGTAGATATTTCCATGTTCACACAGATAGCGGTGTAGATATTTCCATGTTTACACAGATAGCGGTGTAGACATTTCCATGTTTACACTGATAGCGTTGTAGATATTTACATGTTTATAGATATAGCGGTGTAGATACTTCCTGGTTTGTACAGATAGCCGTATGGATATTTCCATGTTTATACAGATGGCGGTGTAGATATTTCCGCGTTTATAGAGATGGCTGTCAAGATATTTCCATGTTTATAGAGATGGTGGTGTAGTTATTTCCAAGTTTATGGAGATAGCGGTGTAGATATTTCCATGTTTATACAGATAGCGGTGTAGACATTTCCATGTTTACACAGATAGCGTTGTAGGTATTTACTTGTTTGTAGAGATAGCGGTGTAGTTATTTCCAAGTTTATAAAGATAGCACTGTAGATATTTCCATGTTTATGCAGATAGCGGTGTAGATATTTCTATCTTCATACATATGGCAGTGTAAATATTTCCATGTTCATACACATGGCGGTGTATATATTTCCATGTTCACAGAGATGGCGGTGTAGATATTTCCATGTTTATAGAGATAGCACTGTAGATATTTCCATGTTTATACAGATAGCGTTGTAGATATTTCCATGTTTATACTGATAGCGGTGTAGATAATTCCATGTTTATAGAGATGGCGGTCTAGATATTTCCTTGTTTATACAGATAGCTGTGTAGTTATTTCCACGTTTATAGAGATAGCGGTGTAGATATTTTCATGTTCATACAGATAGCGGTGTAGATATTTCCACCTTTACTGAGATGGCTGTGTAGATATTTTCATGTTCATACAGTTGGCTGTGTAGATATTTCCATGTTTATAGAGATGGCGGTGTAGATATTTCCATGTTTATACAGAAGGCGGTATAGATATTTCCATGTTTATAGAGATAGCGGTGTAGATATTTACATATTTGCACAGATAGCGGTGTAGACATTTCCATGTTTACACAGATAGTTGTAAATATGTACATGATTATAGAGATAGCGGCATAGTTATTTCCATGTTTATGCAGATAGCGGTGAAGATATTTCCATGTTTACACAGAGAGCGGTGAAAGTATTTCCATGTTGATACAGTTAGCGGTGTAGATATTTCCATGTTTATACAGATAGCGGTGCAGATATTTCCATGTTTGTACACATAGCGGTGTAGATATTTCCATGTCTATACAGATAGCAGTGTAGATATTTCCATGTTTATACAGATGGCGGTGTAGATATTTCCATGTTTATAGAGATGGCGGTGTAGATATTTCCATGTTTATACAGAAAGCGGTGTAGACATTTCCATGTTTACACAGATAGCGGTGTAGACCATTCCATGTTTACACAGATACCGTTGAAGATATTTACATGTTTCTAGAGATAACGGTGTAGTTATTTCCATGTTTATATAGAAAGCGGTGAAGATATTTCCATGTTTACACAGATAGTGGTGTGGATATTTCCATGTTTATACAGTTAGTGGTGTACATATTTCCATGTTTATACAGATAGCGGTGCCGATATCTCCATGTTTATACAGATAGCGGTGAAGATATTTCCATGTTTATACAGATAGCGGTGTAGATATTTCCATGTTTATGCAGATAGCAGTGTAGATATTTCCATGTTTATACAGATAGCGGTGTAGATATTTCCATCTTAATACAGATGGCGGGGTTGATATTTCCATGTTCCTACAGATGGGGTTGTAGATATTTCCATGTTCATACAGATGGCGGTGTAGATGTTTCCATGTTTATAGAGATAGCGATGTAGTTATTTCCATGTTTCTAGATATAGCTGTGTAGAAATTTCCATTTATATACAGGAACCTGTGTAGATATTTCCATGTTCATACAGACAGCGGTGTAGATATTTCCATGTCCATACAGACAGCGGTGTAGATATTTCCATGTTCATACAGATAGCGGTGTAGATATTTCCATGTTTACACAGATTGAGGTGTAGACAATTCCATGTTTACACAGATAGCGTTGCAGATATTTACATGTTTGTAGAGATAGCGGTGTAGTTATTTCCATGTTTATACAGATGTCGGTGTAGATATTTCCATTTTTATACAGTTAGCAGTGTTGATATTTCCATGTTCATACAGATGGCGGTGTAGATATTTCCATGTTTCTACAGAAAGCGCTGTGTTTATTTCCATGTTTACACAGAGAGCGGTGAAGGTATTTCCATGTTTATACAGATAGCGGTGTAGATATTTCCATGTTTATACTGATAGCGGTGCAGATATTTCCATGTTTGTAAACATAGCAGTGTAGATATTTCCATGTCTATACAGATAGCAGTGTAGATATTTCCATGTTTATACAGATGGCGGTGTAGATATTTCCATGTTTATAGAGATGGCGGTGTAGATATTTCCATGTTTATACAGAAAGCGGTGTAGACATTTCCATGTTTACACAGATAGCGGTGTAGACCATTCCATGTTTACACAGATACCGTTGTAGATATTTACATGTTGCTAGAGATAACAGTGTAGTTATTTCCATGTTTATATAGATAGCGGTGAAGATATTTCCATGTTTACACAGATAGCGGTGTAGATATTTCCATGTTTACATAGATAACGGTGTAGACATTTCCATGTTTACACAGATAGCGTTGCAGATATTTACATGTTTATAGAGATAGCGGTGTAGTTATTTCCACATTTATACAGATGGCGGTGCAGATATTTCCATTTTTATACAGTTAGCAGTGTTGATATTTTCATGTTCATACAGATAGTGGTGTAGATATTTCCACCTTTATAGAGATGGCGGTGTAGATATTTCCATGTTCATACAGCTGGTGGTGTAGATATTTCCAAGTTTATAGAGATGGCGGTGTAGATATTTCCATGTTTATACAAATGGCAAATTAGATTTTTCCATGTATACAGAGATAGCGGTGTGGATATTTCCATGTTTATAGAGATAGCAGTGTAGATATTTCCATGTTCATACAGATGGCGGTGTAGATATTTCCATGTTCATACAGAAAGCGGTGTAGATATTTCCATGTTCATACAGATAGCGGTGTAAATATTTCCACGTTTATAGAGACGGCGGTGTAGATATTTCCATGTTCATAGAGATGGAGGTGTAGATATTTCCATGTTCATACAGACAGCGGTGTAGATATTTCCATGTTCATACAGATGGCGGTGTAGATATTTCCATGTTTATAGAGATGGCGGTGTGGATATTTCCATGTTTATACAGATGGCGGTGTAGATATTTCCATGTTTATACAGGTGGCGGTGTTGACATTTCCATGTTTATACAGAAAGCGGTGTAGATATTTCCACGTTTACACAGATAGCGGTGTAGACCTTTCCATGTTTACACAGAGAGCGTTGTAGATATTTACATGTCTATAGAGATAGCGGTGTAGTTATTTCCATATTTATATAGATAACGGTGAAGATATTTCCATGTTTACACAGATAGCGGTTTGGATATTTCCACATTTATTCAGATAGCGGTGTAGATACTTCCATGTTTATACAGATAGCGGTGCAGATATTTCCATGTTTATACAGATAGCGGTGTAGATATTTCCATGTTCATACAGATAGCGGTGTAGACACTTCCATCTTAATAGAGATGGCTGTGTAGATATTTCCATGTTCCTAAAGATGTCGGTGTTGATATTTCCTTGTTCATGCAGATGGCGGTGTAGATATTTCCATGTTTATTGAGATAGCGGTGTAGTTATTTCCATGATTATAGAGATATCTGTGTAGATATTATCATGTGCATACTGATAGCTGTGTAGATATTTCTGTGTTCATACACACAGCTTTGTAGGTATTTCCATGTTCATACAGACAGCGATGTAGATATTTCCATGTTCACACAGATAGCGGTGTAGATATTTCCATGTTTACACAGATAGCGGTGTAGACATTTCCATGTTTACACAGATAGCGTTGTAGATATTTACATGTTTATAGATATAGCGGTGTAGATACTTCCTGGTTTCTACAGATAGCTGTATGGATATTTCCATGTTTATACAGATGGCGGTGTAGATATTTCCTCGTTTATAGAGATGGCTGTCAAGATACTTCCATGTTTACAGAGATGGTGGTGTAGTTATTTCCAAGTTTATGGAGATAGCGGTGTAGATATTTCCATGTTTATACAGATAGCGGTGTAGACATTTCCATGTTTACACAGATAGCATTGTAGGTATTTACTTGTTTGTAGAGATAGCGGTGTAGTTATTTCCAAGTTTATAAAGATAGCACTGTAGATATTTCCATGTTTATGCAGATAGCGGTGTAGATATTTCTATCTTCATACAGATGGCAGTGTAGATATTTCTATGTTCATACACATGGCGGTGTATATATTTCCATGTTCATAGAGATGGCGGTGTAGATACTTCCATGTCTATAGAGATAGCACTGTAGATATTTCCATGTTTATACAGATAGCGTTGTAGATATTTCCATGTTTATACTGATAGCGGTGTAGATAATTCCATCTTTATAGAGATGGCGGTCTAGATATTTCCTTGTTTATAAAGATAGCTGTGTAGATATTTCCACGTTTATAGAGATAGCGGTGTAGATATTTTCATGTTCATACAGATAGCGGTGTAGATATTTCCACCTTTACTGATATGGCTGTGTAGATATTTTCATGTTCATACATTTGGCTGTGTAGATATTTCCATGTTTATAGAGATGGCGGTGTAGATATTTCCATGTTTATACAGAAGGCGGTGTAGATATTTCCATGTTTATAGAGATGGCGGTGTAGATATTTCTATGTTTATACAGATAGCGGTGTAGATATTTACATGTTTGCACAGATAGCGGCGTAGACATTTCCATGTTTACACAGATAGTGTTGTAAATATTTACATGTTTATAGAGATAGCGGCATAGTTATTTCCATGTTTATACAGATAGCGGTGAAGATATTTCCATGTTTACACAGATAGCGGTGGAGGTATTTCCATGTCTATACAGATAGCAGAATAGATATTTCCATGTTTATGCAGCTGGCGGTGTAGATATTTCCATGTTTATAGAGATGGCGGTGTAGATATTCCATGTTTATACAGAAAGCGGTGTAGACATTTCCATGTTTACACAGATAACGTTGTAGACCATTCCGTGTTTACACAGATACCGTTGTAGATATTTACATGTTTCTAGAGATAACTGTGTAGTTATTTCCATGTTTATATAGATAGCGGTGAAGATATTTCCATGTTTACACAGATAGTGGTGTGGATATTTCCATGTTTATACAGTTAGTGGTGTACATATTTCCATGTTTATACAGATAGCGGTTCCGATACCTCCATGTTCATACAGATAGCGGTGAAGATATTTCCATGTTTATACAGAGAGCGGTGTAGATATTTCCATGTTTATACAGATAGCAGTGTAGACATTTCCATGTTTGTACAGATAGCGGTGTAGATATTTCCATCTTAATACAGATGGTGGGGTAGATATTTCCATCTTCCTACAGATGTGGTTGTAGATATTTCCATGTTCATACAGATGGCGGTGTACATATTTCCATGTTTATAGAGATAGCGATGTAGTTATTTCCATGTTTCTAGATATAGCTGTGTAGATATTTCAATTTATATACAGGTACCTGTGTAGATATTTCCATGTTCATACAGACAGTGGTGTAGATATTTTGATGTCCATACAGACAGCATTGTAGATATTTCCATGTTCATACAGATAGCGGTGTAGATATTTCCATGTTTACACAGATAGCCGTGTAGACATTTCCATGTTTACACAGATAGCGTTGCAGATATTTACGTGTTTATAGAGATAGCGGTGTAGTTATTTCCATGTTTATACAGATGTCGGTGTAGATATTTACATTTTTATACAGTTAGCAGTGTTGATATTTCCAAGTTCATACAGATAGCGGAGCAGATATTTCCATGTTTGTAAACATAGCAGTGTAGATATTTCCATGTCTATACAGATAGCAGTTTAGATATTTCCATGTTTATACAGATGGCGGTGTAGATATTTCCATGTTTATAGAGATGGCGGTGTAGATATTTCCATGTTTATACAGAAAGCGGTGTAGACATTTCCATGTTTAGACAGATAGCGGTGTAGACCATTCCATGTTTACACAGATACCGTTGTAGATATTTACATGTTTCTAGAGATAATGGTGTAGTTATTTCCATGTTTATATAGAAAGCGGTGAAGAAATTTCCATGTTTACACAGATAGTGTTGTGGATATTTCCATGTTTATACAGTTAGTGGTGTACATATTTCCATGTTTATACAGATAGCGGTGTAGATATTTCCATGTTCATACAGATAGCGGTGTAGACACTTCCATCTTAATAGAGATGGCGGTGTAGATATTTCCATGTTCCTAAAGATGTCGGTGTTGATATTTCCATGTTCATGCAGATGGCGGTGTAGATATTTCCATGTTTATTGAGATAGCGGTGTAGTTATTTCCATGATTATAGAGATATCTGTGTAGATATTATCATGTATATACTGATAGCTGTGCAGATATTTCTATGTTCATACAGACAACTTTGTAGGTATTTCCATGTTCATGCAGACAGCAGTGTAGATATTTCCATGTTCACACAGATAGCGGTGTAGATATTTCCATGTTTACACAGATAGCGGTGTAGGCATTTCCATGTTTACACAGATAGCATTGTTGATATTTACATGTTTATAGATATAGCGGTGTAGATACTTCCTGGTTTGTACAGATAGCTGTATGGATATTTCCATGTTTATACAGATGGCGGTGTAGATATTTCCACGTTTATAGAGATGGCTGTCAAGATACTTCCATGTTTATAGAGATGGTGGTGTAGTTATTTCCAAGTTTATGGAGATAGCGGTGTAGATATTTCCATGTTTATACAGATAGCGGTGTAGACATTTCCATGTTTACACAGATAGCGTTGTAGGTATTTACTTGTTTGTAGAGATAGCGGTGTAGTTATTTCCAAGTTATTAAGATAGCACTGTAGATATTTCCATGTTTATGCAGATAGCGGTGTAGATATTTCTATCTTCATACAGATGGCAGTGTAGATATTTCCATGTTCATACACATGGCGGTGTATATATTTCCATGTTCATAGAGATGGCGGTGTAGATATTTCCATGTTTATAGAGATAGCACTGTAGATATTTCCATGTTTATACAGATAGCGTTGTAGATATTTCCATGTTTATACTGATAGCGGTGTAGATAATTCCATCTTTATAGAGATGGCGGTCTAGATATTTCCTTGTTAATACAGATAGCTGTGTAGATATTTCCACATTTATAGAGATAGCAGTGTAGATATTTTCATGTTCATACAGATAGCGGTGTAGATATTTCCACCTTTACTGATATGGCTGTGTAGATATTTTCATGTTCATACAGTTGGCTGTGTAGATATTTCCATGTTTATAGAGATGGCGGTGTAGATATTTCCATGTTTATACAGAATGCGGTGAAGATATTTCCATGTTTACACAGATAGCGGTGAAGATATTTCCATGTTTACACAGATAGCGGTGGAGGTATTTCCATGTTTATACAGATAGCGGTGTAGATATTTAAATGTTTATGCAGATTTCGGTGCAGATATTTCCATGTTTGTACACATAGCGGTGTAGATATTTCCATGTCTATACAGATAGCAGAAAACATATTTCCATGTTTATGCAGCTGGCGGTGTAGATATTTCCATGTTTATGGAGATGGCGGTGTAGATATTTCCATGTTTATACAGAAAGCGTTGTAGACATTTCCATGTTTACACAGATAACGTTGTAGACCATTCCATGTTTACACAGATACCGTTGTAGATATTTACATGTTTCTAGAGATAACGGTGTAGTTATTTCCATGTTTATATAGATAGCGGTGAAGATATTTCCATGTTTACACAGATAGTGGTGTGGATATTTCCATGTTTATACAGTTAGTGGTGTACATATTTCCATGTTTATACAGATAGTGGTGCCGATATCTCCATGTTTATACAGATCGCGGTGAAGATATTTCCATGTTTATACAGATAGCGGTGTAGATATTTCCATGTTTATACAGATAGCAGTGTATATATTTCCATGTTTGTACAGATAGCGGTGTAGATATTTCCTTCTTAATACAGATGGTGGGGTAGATATTTCCATGTTCCTACAGATGTGGTTGTAGATATTTCCATGTTCATACAGATGGTTGTGTACATATTTCCATGTTTATAGAGATAGCGATGTAGTTATTTCCATGTTTCTAGATATAGCTGCGTAGATATTTCCATTTATATACAGGTACCTGTGTAGATATTTCCATGTTCATACAGACAGCGGTGTAGATATTTCCATGTCCATACAGACAGCGGTGTAGATATTTCCATGTTCATACAGATAGCGGTGTAGATATTTCCATGTTTACACAGATAGCCGTGTAGACATTTCCATGTTTACACAGATAGCGTTGCAGATATTTACATGTTTATAGAGATAGCGGTGTAGTTATTTCCACGTTTATACAGATGTCGGTGTAGATATTTCCATTTTTATACAGTTAGCAGTGTTGATATTTCCAAGTTCATAAAGATAGCGGTGTAGATATTTCCACCTTTATAGAGATGGCGGTGTAGATATTAAAATGTTCATACAGTTGGCGGTGTAGATATTTCCAAGTTTATAGAGATGGCGGTGTAGATATTTCCATGTTTATACAAATGGCAAATTAGATATTTCCATGTATACAGAGATAGCGGTGTGGATATTTCCATGTTGATAGAGATAGCGGTGTAGATATTTCCATGTTCATACAGACAGCGGTGTAGATATTTCCATGTTCATACAGATAGCGGTGTAAATATTTCCACGTTTATAGAGACGGCGGTGTAAATATTTCCATGTTCATAGAGATGGCGTCGTAGATATTTCCATATTCATACAGACAGCGGTGTAGATGTTTCCATGTTCATACAGATGGCGGTGTAGATATTTCCATGTTTATAGAGATGGCAGTGTGGATATTTCCATGTTTATACAGATGGCGGTGTAGATATTTCCATGTTTATAGAGATGGCGGTGTTGATATTTCCATGTTTATACAGAAAGCGGTGTAGATATTTCCATGTTTACACAGATAGCGGTGTAGACCTTTCCATGTTTACACAGATAGCGTTGTAGATATTTACATGTCTATAGAGATAGCGGTGTAGTTATTTCCATATTTATATAGATAACGGTGAAGATATTTCCATGTTTACACAGATAGCGGTTTGGATATTTCCACATTTATTCAGATAGCGTTGTAGATACTTCCATGTTTATACAGATAGCGGTGCAGATATTTCCATGTTTATACAGATAGCGGTGTAGATATTTCCATGTTCATACAGATAGCGGTGTAGACACTTCCATCTTATTAGAGATGGCGGTGTAGATATTTCCATGTTCCTAAAGATGTCGGTGTTGATATTTCCATGTTCATGCAGATGGCGGTGTAGATATTTCCATGTTTATTGAGATAGCGGTGTAGTTATTTCCATGATTATAGAGATATCTGTGTAGATATTATCATGTATATACTGATAGCTGTGTAGATATTTCTGTGTTCATACAGACAGCTTCGTAGGTATTTCCATGTTCATACAGACAGCGATGTAGATATTTCCATGTTCACACAGATAGCGGTGTAGATATTTGCATGTTTACACAGATAGCGGTGTAGGCATTTCCATGTTTACTCAGATAGCGTTGTAGATATTTACATGTTTATAGATATAGCGGTGTAGATACTTCCTGGTTTGTACAGATAGCTGTATAGATATTTCCATGTTTATACAGATGGCGGTGTAGATATTTCCACGTTTATAGAGATGGCTGTCAAGATATTTCCATGTTTATAGAGATGGTGGTGTTGTTATTTCCAAGTTTATGGAGATACCGGTGTAGATATTTCCATGTTTATACAGATAGCGGTGTAGACATTTCCATGTTTACACAGATAGCGTTGTAGGTATTTACTTGTTTGTAGAGATAGCGGTGTAGTTATTTCCAAGTTTATAAAGATAGCACTGTAGATATTTCCATGTTTATGCAGATAGCGGTATAGATATTTCTATCTTCAAACAGATGGCAGTGTAGATACTTCCATGTTCATACACATGGCGGTGTAGATATTTCCATGTTCATAGAGATGGCCCTGTAGATATTTCCATGTTTATAGAGATAGCACTGTAGATATTTCCATGTTTATACAGATAGCGTTGTAGATATTTCCATGTTTATACTGATAGCGGTGTAGATAATCCCATGTTTATAGAGATGGCGGTCTAGATATTTCCTTGTTTATACAGATAGCTGTGTAGATATTTCCACGTTTATAGAGATAGCGGTGTAGATATTTTCATGTTCATACAGATAGCGGTGTAGATATTTCCACCTTTACTGAGATGGCTGTGTAGATATTTTCATGTTCATACAGTTGGCTGAGTAGATATTTCAATGTTTATAGAGATGGCGGTGTAGATATTTCCATGTTTATACAGAAGGCGGTGTAGATATTTCCATGTTTATAGAGATGGCGGTGTAGATATTTCCATGTTTATACAGATAGCGGTGTACATATTTACATGTTTGCACAGATAGCGGCGTAGACATTTCCATGTTTACACAGATAGTGTTGTAAATATTTACATGTTTATAGAGATAGCGGCATAGTTATTTCCATGTTTATACAGATAGCGGTGAAGATATTTCCATGTTTACACAGATAGCGGTGAAGATATTTCCATGTTGATACAGATAGCGGTGTAGATATTTCCATGTTTATACAGATAGCGGTGCAGATATTTCTATGTTGGTACACATAGCGGTGTAGATATTTCCATGTCTATACAGATAGCAGTGTAGATATTTCCATGTTTATACAGATGGCGGTGTAGATATTTCCATGTTTATAGAGATGGCGGTGTAGATATTTCCATGTTTATACAGAAAGCGGTGTAGACATTTCCATGTTTACACAGATAGCGGTGTAGACCATTCCATGTTTACACAGATACCGTTGTAGATATTTACATGTTCCTAGAGATAACAGTGTAGTTATTTTCATGTTTATATAGATAGCGGTGAAGATATTTCCATGTTTACACAGATAGCGGTGTAGATATTTCCATGTTTACACAGATAGCGGTGTAGACATTTCCGTGTTTACACAGATAGCGTTGCAGATATTTACATGTTTATAGAGATAACGATGTAGTTATTTCCATGTTTATACAGATGGCGGTGTAGATATTTCCATTTTTATACAGTTAACAGTGTTGATATTTCCATGTTCATACAGATAGTGGTGTAGATATTTCCACCTTTATAGAGATGGCGGTGTAGATATTTCCATGTTCATACAGTTGGTGGTGTAGATATTTCCAAGTTTATAGAGATGGCAGTGTAGATATTTCCATGTTTATACAAATGGCAAATTAGATATTTCCATGTATACAGAGATAGCGGTGTGGATATTTCCATGTTTATAGAGATAGCAGTGTAGATATTTCCATGTTCGTACAGATGGCGGTGTTGATATTTCCATGTTCATGCAGATGGCGGTGTAGATATTTCCATGTTTATTGAGATAGCGGTGTAGTTATTTCCATGATTATAGAGATATCTGTGTAGATATTATCATGTATATACTGATAGCTGTGTAGATATTTCTGTGTTCATACAGACAGCTTTGTAGGTATTTCCATGTTCATACAGACAGCGTTGTAGATATTTCCATGTTCACACAGATAGCGGGGTAGATATTTCCATGTTTACACAGATAGCGGTGTAGACATTTCCATGTTTACACTGATAGCGTTGTAGCTATTTTCATGTTTATAGATATAGCGGTGTAGATACTTCCTGGTTTGTACAGATAGCTGTATGGATATTTCCATGTTTATACAGATGGCGGTGTAGATATTTCCGCGTTTATAGAGATGGCTGTCAAGATATTTCCATGTTTATAAAGATGGTGGTGTAGATATTTCCAAGTTTATGCAGATAGCGGTGTAGATATTTCCATGTTTATACAGATAGCGGTGTAGACATTTCCATGTTTACACAGATAGCGTTGTAGGTATTTACTTGTTTGTAGAGATAGCGGTGTAGTTATTTCCAAGTTTATAAAGATAGCACTGTAGATATTTCCATGTTTATGCAGATAGCGGTGTAGATATTTCTATCTTCATACAGATGGCAGTGTAAATATTTCCATGTTCATACACATGGCGGTGTATATATTTCCATGTTCACAGAGATGGCGGTGTAGATATTTCCATGTTTATAGAGATAGCACTGTAGATATTTCCATGTTTATACAGATAGCGTTGTAGATATTTCCATGTTTATACTGATAGCGGTGTAGATAATTCCATGTTTATAGAGATGGCGGTCTAGATATTTCCTTGTTTATACAGGTAGCTGTGTAGATATTTCCACGTTTATAGAGATACCGGTGTAGATATTTTCATGTTCATACAGATAGCGTTGTAGATATTTCCATGTTCATACAGATAGCGGTGTAGATATTTCCATGTTCATGCAGATGGCGGTGTAGATATTTCCATGTTCATGCAGATGGCGGTGAAGATATTTCCGTGTTCATACAGATGGCGGTGTAGATATTTCCATGTCCATACAGACGGTGGTGCAGATATTTCCATGTCCATACACATGGCAGTGTAGATATTTCCATGTTCATAGAGATGGTGGTGTAATTATTTCCACGTTTATAGAGATAGCGGTGTAGTTATTTCCATGTTTATAGAGATAGCAGTGTAGATATCTCCATTTATATACAGATAGCTGTGTAGATATTTCCATGTTCATACAGATAGCGGTGTAGATATTTCCATGTTCATACAGATAGCGGTGTAGATATTTCCATGTTCATGCAGATGGCGGTGTAGTTATTTCCATGTTCATACAGATGGCGGTGAAGATATTTCCATGTTCATACAGATGGCAGTGAAGTTATTTCCATGTTCATACAGATGGCGGTGTAGATATTTCCATGTTTATAGAGATGGTGGTGTAGATATTTTCATGTTTATACAGAGGGCAGTTTAGATATTTCCATGTTTACAGAGATAGCAGTGTAGATATTTCCATGCTGATACACATAGCGGTGTGGAGATTTCTGAGTTTATAGAGATAGCAGTGTAGATATTTCCAAGTTTATAGAGATAGCGGTGTAGATATTTCCATGTTTATGGAAATAGCGGTGTAGATATTTCCATGTTTATACAGATAGCGGTATAGATATTTCCATGTTTATACAGATGGTGGTGTAGGTATTTCCATGTTTATAGAGATGGCGGTCTAGATATTTCCATGTTTATACAGATAGCGGTGAAGATATTTACATGTTTATAGAGATAGCGGTGTAGTTATTTCCATGTTTATACAGATGTCGG
The DNA here is from genome assembly GCF_029281585.2 of Gorilla gorilla gorilla. Taxonomy (NCBI): domain Eukaryota; kingdom Metazoa; phylum Chordata; class Mammalia; order Primates; family Hominidae; genus Gorilla; species Gorilla gorilla. Next base: position 170,055,663 of record NC_073230.2, read on the forward strand.
TGTAGATATTTACATTTTTATACACTTAGCAGTGTTGATATTTCCAAGTTCATACAGATAGCGGTGTAGATATTTCCACCTTTATAGAGATGGCGGTGTAGATATTTCCATGTTTATACAAATGGCAAATTAGATATTTCCATGTATACAGAGATAGCGGTGTGGATATTTCCATGTTTATAGAGATAGCGGTGAAGATATCTCCATGTTCATACAGATGGCGGTGTAGATATTTCCATGTTCATACAGACAGCGGTGTAGATATTTCCATGTTCATACTGATAGCGGTGTAAACATTTCCACGTTTATAGAGACGGCGGTGTAAATATTTCCATGTTCATAGAGATGGCGGTGTAGATATTTCCATGTTCATACAGACAGCGGTGTAGATGTTTCCATGTTCATACAGATGGCGGTGTAGATATTTCCATGTTTATAGAGATGGCGGTGTGGATATTTCCATGTTTATACAGTTGGCGGTGTAGATATTTGCATGTTCATACAGATAGCGGTGTAGATATTTCCATGTTCATACAGATAGCGGTGTAGATATTTCCATGTTCATACAGATAGCGGTGTAGATATTTCCATGTTCATACACATGGCAGTGTAGATACTTACGTGTTCATACAGATGGCGGTGCAGATATTTCCATGTTTATGCAGATAGCAGTATAGATATTTCCATGTTTATACAGATGGTGTTGTAGATATTTCCATGTTTATAGAGGTGGCAGTCTAGATATTTCCATATTTATAGAGACAGTGGTGTAGTTATTTCCAAGTTTTAGAGACAGCGTTGTAGATATTTCCATGTTTATACAGATAGCGGTGAAGGTATTTCCATGTTTATACAGATAGCGGTGTAGATATTTCCATGTTTATACAGATAGCGGTGAGGATATTTCCATGTTTATAGAGATAGTGGTGTAGATAATTCCAATTTTATACAGATAGCAGTGTAGATATTTATAAGTTCATACAGATAGCGGTGTAGATATTTCCACGTTTATAGAGTTGGCGGTGTAGATATTTCCATGTTCATACAGATGGCGGTGTAGATATTTCCATGTTTATAGAGACGGCGGTGTAGGTATTTTCATGTTTACACAGATGGCGGTGTAGATATTTCCATGTTTACACAGATAGCGGTGTAGACATTTCCATGTTTACACAGATAGCGGTGTGGATATTTCCATGTTTATGCAGATAGCGGTGTAGATATTTCCATGTTTATACAGATAGCGGTGCGGTTATTTCCATGTTTATACAGATAGTGGTGGAGATATTTCCATGTTTATACAGATAGCGGTGTAGATATTTCCATCTTATTACAGATTGCGGTGTAGATATGTCCATGTTCGTACAGATGGCGGTTTAGATATTTCCTTGTTCATAGAGATGGCGGTGTAGATATTTCCATGTTTATACAGATAGCAGTGTAGTTATTTCCATGTTTATATAGATAGCAGTGTAGATATTTCCATTGATATACAGATAGCTGTGTAGATATTTCCATGTTTATACAGAAAGCGGTGTAGACATTTCCATGTTTAGACAGATAGCGGTGTAGACCATTCCATGTTTACACAGATACCGTTGTAGATATTTACATGTTTCTAGAGATAACGGTGTAGTTATTTCCATGTTTATATAGAAAGCGGTGAAGAAATTTCCATGTTTACACAGATAGTGTTGTGGATATTTCCATGTTTATACAGTTAGTGGTGTACATATTTCCATGTTTATACAGATAGCGGTGTAGATATTTCCATGTTCATACAGATAGCGGTGTAGACACTTCCATCTTAATAGAGATGGCGGTGTAGATATTTCCATGTTCCTAAAGATGTCGGTGTTGATATTTCCATGTTCATGCAGATGGCGGTGTAGATATTTCCATGTTTATTGAGATAGCGGTGTAGTTATTTCCATGATTATAGAGATATCTGTGTAGATATTATCATGTATATACTGATAGCTGTGCAGATATTTCTATGTTCATACAGACAGCTTTGTAGGTATTTCCATGTTCATGCAGTCAGCGGTGTAGATATTTCCATGTTCACACAGATAGCGGTGTAGATATTTCCATGTTTACACAGATAGCGGTGTAGGCATTTCCATGTTTACACAGATAGCATTGTTGATATTTACATGTTTATAGATATAGCGGTGTAGATACTTCCTGGTTTGTACAGATAGCTGTATGGATATTTCCATGTTTATACAGATGGCGGTGTAGATATTTCCACGTTTATAGAGATGGCTGTCAAGATACTTCTATGTTTATAGAGATGGTGGTGTAGTTATTTCCAAGTTTATGGAGATAGCGGTGTAGATATTTCCATGTTTATACAGATAGCGGTGTAGACATTTCCATGTTTACACAGATAGCGTTGTAGGTATTTACTTGTTTGTAGAGATAGCGGTGTAGTTATTTCCAAGTTTATAAAGATAGCACTGTAGATATTTCCATGTTTATGCAGATAGCGGTGTAGATATTTCTATCTTCATACAGATGGCAGTGTAGATATTTCCATGTTCATACACATGGCGGTGTATATATTTCCATGTTCATAGAGATGGCGGTGTAGATATTTCCATGTTTATAGAGATAGCACTGTAGATATTTCCATGTTTATACAGATAGCGTTGTAGATATTTCCATGTTTATACTGATAGCGGTGTAGATAATTCCATCTTTATAGAGATGGCGGTCTAGATATTTCCTTGTTAATACAGATAGCTGTGTAGATATTTCCACATTTATAGAGATAGCAGTGTAGATATTTTCATGTTCATACAGATAGCGGTGTAGATATTTCCACCTTTACTGATATGGCTGTGTAGATATTTTCATGTTCATACAGTTGGCTGTGTAGATATTTCCATGTTTATAGAGATGGCGGTGTAGATATTTCCATGTTTATACAGAATGCGGTGTAGATATTTCCATGTTTATACAGATGGTGGTGTAGATACTTCCATGTTTATACAGATAGCGGTGTAGATATTTACATGTTTGCACAGATAGCGGTGTAGACATTTCCATGTTTACACAGATAGTGTTGTAAATATTTACATGTTTATAGAGATAGCGGCATAGTTATTTCCATGTTTAAACAGATAGCGGTGAAGATATTTCCATGTTTACACAGACAGCGGTGAAGGTATTTCCATGTTTGTACAGATAGCGGTGAAGATATTTCCATGTTTACACAGATAGCGGTGGAGGTATTTCCATGTTTATACAGATAGCGGTGTAGATATTTAAATGTTTATGCAGATTTCGGTGCAGATATTTCCATGTTTGTACACATAGCGGTGTAGATATTTCCATGTCTATACAGATAGCAGAAAACATATTTCCATGTTTATGCAGCTGGCGGTGTAGATATTTCCATGTTTATGGAGATGGCGGTGTAGATATTTCCATGTTTATACAGAAAGCGTTGTAGACATTTCCATGTTTACACAGATAACGTTGTAGACCATTCCATGTTTACACAGATACCGTTGTAGATATTTACATGTTTCTAGAGATAACGGTGTAGTTATTTCCATGTTTATATAGATAGCGGTGAAGATATTTCCATGTTTACACAGATAGTGGTGTGGATATTTCCATGTTTATACAGTTAGTGGTGTACATATTTCCATGTTTATACAGATAGCGGTGCCGATATCTCCATGTTTATACAGATAGCGGTGAAGATATTTCCATGTTTATACAGATAGCGGTGTAGATATTTCCATGTTTATACAGATAGCAGTGTATATATTTCCATGTTTGTACAGATAGCGGTGTAGATATTTCCTTCTTAATACAGATGGTGGGGTAGATATTTCCATGTTCCTACAGATGTGGTTGTAGATATTTCCATGTTCATACAGATGGTTGTGTACATATTTCCATGTTTATAGAGATAGCGATGTAGTTATTTCCATGTTTCTAGATATAGCTGCGTAGATATTTCCATTTATATACAGGTACCTGTGTAGATATTTCCATGTTCATACAGACAGCGGTGTAGATATTTCCATGTCCATAAAGACAGCGGTGTAGATATTTCCATGTTCATACAGATAGCGGTGTAGATATTTCCATGTTTACACAGATAGCCGTGTAGACATTTCCATGTTTACACAGATAGCGTTGCAGATATTTACATGTTTATAGAGATAGCGGTGTAGTTATTTCCATGTTTATACAGATGTCGGTGTAGATATTTCCATTTTTATACAGTTAGCAGTGTTGATATTTCCAAGTTCATAAAGATAGCGGTGTAGATATTTCCACCTTTATAGAGATGGCGGTGTAGATATTTCAATGTTCACACAGTTGGCGGTGTAGATATTTCCAAGTTTATAGAGATGGCGGTGTAGATATTTCCATGTTTATACAAATGGCAAAGTAGATATTTCCATGTATACAGAGATAGCGGTGTGGATATTTCCATGTTGATAGAGATAGCGGTGTAGATATTTCCATGTTCATACAGATAGCGGTGTAAATATTTCCACGTTTATAGAGACGGCGGTGTAAATATTTCCATGTTCATAGAGATGGCGTCGTAGATATTTCCATATTCATACAGACAGCGGTGTAGTTGTTTCCATGTTCATACAGATGGCGGTGTAGATATTTCCATGTTTATAGAGATGGCAGTGTGGATATTTCCATGTTTATACAGATGGCGGTGTAGATATTTCCATGTTTATAGAGATGGCGGTGTTGATATTTCCATGTTTATACAGAAAGCGGTGTAGATATTTCCATGATTACACAGATAGCGGTGTAGACCTTTCCATGTTTACACAGAGAGCGTTGTAGATATTTACATGTCTATAGAGATAGCGGTGTAGTTATTTCCATATTTATATAGATAACGGTGAAGATATTTCCATGTTTACACAGATAGCAGTTTGGATATTTCCACATTTATTCAGATAGCGTTGTAGATACTTCCATGTTTATACAGATAGCGGTGCAGATATTTCCATGTTTATACAGATAGCGGTGTAGATATTTCCATGTTCATACAGATAGCGGTGTAGACACTTCCATCTTAATAGAGATGGCGGTGTAGATATTTCCATGTTCCTAAAGATGTCGGTGTTGATATTTCCATGTTCATGCAGATGGCGGTGTAGATATTTCCATGTTTATTGAGATAGCGGTGTAGTTATTTCCATGATTATAGAGATATCTGTGTAGATATTATCATGTATATACTGATAGCTGTGTAGATATTTCTGTGTTCATACAGACAGCTTCGTAGGTATTTCCATGTTCATACAGACAGCGATGTAGATATTTCCATGTTCACACAGATAGCGGTGTAGATATTTCCATGTTTACACAGATAGCGGTGTAGGCATTTCCATGTTTACTCAGATAGCGTTGTAGATATTTACATGTTTATAGATATAGCGGTGTAGATACTTCCTGGTTTGTACAGATAGCTGTATAGATATTTCCATGTTTATACAGATCGCGGTGTAGATATTTCCACGTTTATAGAGATGGCTGTCAAGATATTTCCATGTTTATAGAGATGGTGGTGTTGTTATTTCCAAGTTTATGGAGATACCAGTGTAGATATTTCCATGTTTATACAGATAGCGGTGTAGACATTTCCATGTTTACACAGATAGCGTTGTAGGTATTTACTTGTTTGTAGAGATAGCGGTGTAGTTATTTCCAAGTTTATAAAGATAGCACTGTAGATATTTCCATGTTTATGCAGATAGCGGTATAGATATTTCTATCTTCATACAGATGGCAGTGTAGATACTTCCATGTTCATACACATGGCGGTGTAGATATTTCCATGTTCATAGAGATGGCCGTGTAGATATTTCCATGTTTATAGAGATAGCACTGTAGATATTTCCATGTTTATACAGATAGCGTTGTAGATATTTCCATGTTTATACTGATAGCGGTGTAGATAATTCCATGTTTATAGAGACGGCGGTCTAGATATTTCCTTGTTTATACAGATAGCTGTGTAGTTATTTCCACGTTTATAGAGATAGCGGTGTAGATATTTTCATGTTCATACAGATAGCGGTGTAGATATTTCCACCTTTACTGAGATGGCTGTGTAGATATTTTCATGTTCATACAGTTGGCTGAGTAGATATTTCAATGTTTATAGAGATGGCGGTGTAGATATTTCCATGTTTATACAGAAGGCGGTGTAGATATTTCCATGTTTATAGAGATGGCGGTGTAGATATTTCCATGTTTATACAGATAGCGGTGTACATATTTACATGTTTGCACAGATAGCGGCGTAGACATTTCCATGTTTACACAGATAGTGTTGTAAATATTTACATGTTTATAGAGATAGCGGCATAGTTATTTCCATGTTTATACAGATAGCGGTGAAGATATTTCCATGTTTACACAGATAGCGGTGAAGATATTTCCATGTTGATACAGATAGCGTTGTAGATACTTCCATGTTTATACAGATAGCGGTGCAGATATTTCTATGTTGGTACACATAGCGGTGTAGATATTTCCATGTCTATACAGATAGCAGTGTAGATATTTCCATGTTTATACAGATGGCGGTGTAGATATTTCCATGTTTATAGAGATGGCGGTGTAGATATTTCCATGTTTATACAGAAAGCGGTGTAGACATTTCCATGTTTACACAGATAGCGGTGTAGACCATTCCATGTTTACACAGATACTGTTGTAGATATTTACATGTTCCTAGAGATAACAGTGTAGTTATTTTCATGTTTATATAGATAGCGGTGAAGATATTTCCATGTTTACACAGATAGCGGTGTAGATATTTCCATGTTTACACAGATAGCGGTGTAGACATTTCCGTGTTTACACAGATAGCGTTGCAGATATTTACATGTTTATAGAGATAACGATGTAGTTATTTCCATGTTTATACAGATGGCGGTGTAGATATTTCCATTTTTATACAGTTAACAGTGTTGATATTTCCATGTTCATACAGATAGTGGTGTAGATATTTCCACCTTTATAGAGATGGCGGTGTAGATATTTCCATGTTCATACAGTTGGTGGTGTAGATATTTCCAAGTTTATAGAGATGGCAGTGTAGATATTTCCATGTTTATACAAATGGCAAATTAGATATTTCCATGTATACAGAGATAGCGGTGTGGATATTTCCATGTTTATAGAGATAGCAGTGTAGATATTTCCATGTTCGTACAGATGGCGGTGTTGATATTTCCATGTTCATGCCGATGGCGGTGTAGATATTTCCATGTTTATTGAGATAGCGGTTTAGTTATTTCCATGATTAAAGAGATATCTGTGTAGATATTATCATGTATATACTGATAGCTGTGTAGATATTTCTGTGTTCATACAGACAGCTTTGTAGGTATTTCCATGTTCATACAGACAGCGTTGTAGATATTTCCATGTTCACACAGATAGCGGTGTAGATATTTCCATGTTTACACAGATAGCGGTGTAGACATTTCCATGTTTACACTGATAGCGTTGTAGATATTTACATGTTTATAGATATAGCGGTGTAGATACTTCCTGGTTTGTACAGATAGCTGTATGGATATTTCCATGTTTATACAGATGGCGGTGTAGATACTTCCGCGTTTATAGAGATGGCTGTCAAGGTATTTCCATGTTTATAGAGATGGTGGTGTAGTTATTTCCAAGTTTATGGAGATAGCGGTGTAGATATTTCCATGTTTATACAGATAGCGGTGTAGACATTTCCATGTTTACACAGATAGCGTTGTAGGTATTTACTTGTTTGTAGAGATAGCGGTGTAGTTATTTCCAAGTTTATAAAGATAGCACTGTAGATATTTCCATGTTTATGCAGATAGCGGTGTAGATATTTCTATCTTCATACAGATGGCAGTGTAAATATTTCCATGTTCATACACATGGCGGTGTATATATTTCCGTGTTCACAGAGATGGCGGTGTAGATATTTCCATGTTTATAGAGATAGCACTGTAGATATTTCCATGTTTATACAGATAGCGTTGTAGATATTTCCATGTTTATACTGATAGCGGTGTAGATAATTCCATGTTTATAGAGATGGCGGTCTAGATATTTCCTTGTTTATACAGATAGCTGTGTAGATATTTCCACGTTTATAGAGATAGCGGTGTAGACATTTTCATGTTCATACAGATAGCGGTGTAGATATTTCCACCTTTACTGAGATGGCTGTGTAGATATTTTCATGTTCATACATTTGGCTGTGTAGATATTTCCATGTTTATAGAGATGGCGGTGTAGATATTTCCATGTTTATACAGAAGGCGGTATAGATATTTCCATGTTTATAGAGATAGCGGTGTAGATATTTACATATTTGCACAGATAGCTTCGTAGACATTTCCATGTTTACACAGATAGTTGTAAATATGTACATGATTATACAGATAGCGGCATAGTTATTTCCATGTTTATACAGATAGCGGTGAAGATATTTCCATGTTTACACAGAGAGCGGTGAAAGTATTTCCATGTTTATACAGTTAGCGGTGTAGATATTTCCATGTTTATACAGATAGCGGTGCAGATATTTCCATGTTTGTACACATAGCGGTGTAGATATTTCCATGTCTATACAGATAGCAGTGTAGATATTTCCATGTTTATAAAGATGGCGGTGTAGATATTTCCATGTTTATAGAGATGGCGGTGTAGATATTTCCATGTTTATACAGAAAGCGGTGTAGACATTTCCATGTTTACACAGATAGCGGTGTAGACCATTCCATGTTTACACAGATACCGTTGAAGATATTTACATGTTTCTAGAGATAACGGTGTAGTTATTTCCATGTTTATATAGAAAGCGGTGAAGATATTTCCATGTTTACACAGATAGTGGTGTGGATATTTCCATGTTTATACAGTTAGTGGTGTACATATTTCCATGTTTATACAGATAGCGGTGCCGATATCTCCATGTTTATACAGATAGCGGTGAAGATATTTCCATGTTTATACAGATAGCGGTGTAGATATTTCCATCTTAATACAGATGGCGGGGTTGATATTTCCATGTTCCTACAGATGGGGTTGTAGATATTTCCATGTTCATACAGATGGCGGTGTAGATGTTTCCATGTTTATAGAGATAGCGATGTAGTTATTTCCATGTTTCTAGATATAGCTGTGTAGAAATTTCCATTTATATACAGGAACCTGTGTAGATATTTCCATGTTCATACAGACAGCGGTGTAGATATTTCCATGTCCATACAGACAGCGGTGTAGATATTTCCATGTTCATACAGATAGCGGTGTAGATATTTCCATGTTTACACAGATTGAGGTGTAGACAATTCCATGTTTTCACAGATAGCGTTGCAGATATTTACATGTTTGTAGAGATAGCGGTGTAGTTATTTCCATGTTTATACAGATGTCGGTGTAGATATTTCCATTTTTATACAGTTAGCAGTGTTGATATTTCCATGTTCATACAGATGGCGGTGTAGATATTTCCATGTTTCTACAGAAAGCGCTGTGTTTATTTCCATGTTTACACAGATAGCAGTGAAGGTATTTCCATGTTTATACAGATAGCGGTGTAGATATTTCCATGTTTATACAGATAGCGGTGCAGATATTTCCATGTTTGTAAACATAGCAGTGTAGATATTTCCATGTCTATACAGATAGCAGTGTAGATATTTCCATGTTTATACAGATGGCGGTGTAGATATTTCCATGTTTATAGAGATGGCGGTGTAGATATTTCCATGTTTATACAGAAAGCGGTGTAGACATTTCCATGTTTACACAGATAGCGGTGTAGACCATTCCATGTTTACACAGATACCGTTGTAGATATTTACATGTTGCTAGAGATAACAGTGTAGTTATTTCCATGTTTATATAGATAGCGGTGAAGATATTTCCATGTTTACACAGATAGCGGTGTAGATATTTCCATGTTTACACAGAAAACGGTGTAGACATTTCCATGTTTACACAGATAGCGTTGCAGATATTTACATGTTTATAGAGATAGCGGTGTAGTTATTTCCACATTTATACAGATGGCGGTGCAGATATTTCCATTTTTATACAGTTAGCAGTGTTGATATTTTCATGTTCATACAGATAGTGGTGAAGATATTTCCACCTTTATAGAGATGGCGGTGTAGATATTTCCATGTTCATTCAGTTGGTGGTGTAGATATTTCCAAGTTTATAGAGATGGCGGTGTAGATATTTCCATGTTTATACAAATGGCAAACTAGATTTTTCCATGTATACAGAGATAGCGGTGTGGATATTTCCATGTTTATAGAGATAGCAGTGTAGATATTTCCATGTTCATACAGATGGCGGTGTAGATATTTCCATGTTCATACAGAAAGCGGTGTAGATATTTCCATGTTCATACAGATAGCGGTGTAAATATTTCCACGTTTATAGAGACGGCGGTGTAGATATTTCCATGTTCATAGAGATGGAGGTGTAGATATTTCCATGTTCATACAGACAGCGGTGTAGATATTTCCATGTTCATACAGATGGCGGTGTAGATATTTCCATGTTTATAGAGATGGCGGTGTGGATATTTCCATGTTTATACAGATGGCGGTGTAGATATTTCCATGTTTATACAGGTGGCGGTGTTGACATTTCCATGTTTATACAGAAAGCGGTGTAGATATTTCCACGTTTACACAGATAGCGGTGTAGACCTTTCCATGTTTACACAGAGAGCGTTGTAGATATTTACATGTCTATAGAGATAGCGGTGTAGTTATTTCCATATTTATATAGATAACGGTGAAGATATTTCCATGTTTACACAGATAGCAGTTTGGATATTTCCACATTTATTCAGATAGCGGTGTAGATACTTCCATGTTTATACAGATAGCGGTGCAGATATTTCCATGTTTATACAGATAGCGGTGTAGATATTTCCATGTTCATACAGATAGCGGTGTAGACACTTCCATCTTAATAGAGATGGCTGTGTAGATATTTCCATGTTCCTAAAGATGTCGGTGTTGATATTTCCTTGTTCATGCAGATGGCGGTGTAGATATTTCCATGTTTATTGAGATAGCGGTGTAGTTATTTCCATGATTATAGAGATATCTGTGTAGATATTCTCATGTATATACTGATAGCTGTGTAGATATTTCTATGTTCATACAGACAGCTTTGTAGGTATTTCCATGTTCATACAGACAGCGATGTAGATATTTCCATGTTCACACAGATAGCGGTGTAGATATTTCCATGTTTACACAGATAGCGGTGTAGACATTTCCATGTTTACACAGATAGCGTTGTAGATATTTACATGTTTATAGATATAGCGGTGTAGATACTTCCTGGTTTCTACAGATAGCTGTATGGATATTTCCATGTTTATACAGATGGCGGTGTAGATATTTCCTCGTTTATAGAGATGGCTGTCAAGATACTTCCATGTTTACAGAGATGGTGGTGTAGTTATTTCCAAGTTTATGGAGATAGCGGTGTAGATATTTCCATGTTTATACAGATAGCGGTGTAGACATTTCCATGTTTACACAGATAGCGTTGTAGGTATTTACTTGTTTGTAGAGATAGCGGTGTAGTTATTTCCAAGTTTATAAAGATAGCACTGTAGATATTTCCATGTTTATGCAGATAGCGGTGTAGATATTTCTATCTTCATACAGATGGCAGTGTAGATATTTCTATGTTCATACACATGGCGGTGTATATATTTCCATGTTCATAGAGATGGCGGTGTAGATACTTCCATGTCTATAGAGATAGCACTGTAGATATTTCCATGTTTATACAGATAGCGTTGTAGATATTTCCATGTTTATACTGATAGCGGTGTAGATAATTCCATCTTTATAGAGATGGCGGTCTAGATATTTCCTTGTTTATAAAGATAGCTGTGTAGATATTTCCACGTTTATAGAGATAGCGGTGTAGATATTTTCATGTTCATACAGATAGCGGTGTAGATATTTCCACCTTTACTGATATGGCTGTGTAGATATTTTCATGTTCATACATTTGGCTGTGTAGATATTTCCATGTTTATAGAGATGGCGGTGTAGATATTTCCATGTTTATACAGAAGGCGGTGTAGATATTTCCATGTTTATAGAGATGGCGGTGTAGATATTTCTATGTTTATACAGATAGCGGTGTAGATATTTACATGTTTGCACAGATAGCGGCGTAGACATTTCCATGTTTACACAGATAGTGTTGTAAATATTTACATGTTTATAGAGATAGCGGCATAGTTATTTCCATGTTTATACAGATAGCGGTGAAGATATTTCCATGTTTACACAGATAGCGGTGGAGGTATTTCCATGTCTATACAGATAGCAGAATAGATATTTCCATGTTTATGCAGCTGGCGGTGTAGATATTTCCATGTTTATAGAGATGGCGGTGTAGATATTCCATGTTTATACAGAAAGCGGTGTAGACATTTCCATGTTTACACAGATAACGTTGTAGACCATTCCGTGTTTACACAGATACCGTTGTAGATATTTACATGTTTCTAGAGATAACTGTGTAGTTATTTCCATGTTTATATAGATAGCGGTGTAGATATTTCCATGTTTATACAGATAGCAGTGTAGACATTTCCATGTTTGTACAGATAGCGGTGTAGATATTTCCATCTTAATACAGATGGTGGGGTAGATATTTCCATCTTCCTACAGATGTGGTTGTAGATATTTCCATGTTCATACAGATGGCGGTGTACATATTTCCATGTTTATAGAGATAGCGATGTAGTTATTTCCATGTTTCTAGATATAGCTGTGTAGATATTTCAATTTATATACAGGTACCTGTGTAGATATTTCCATGTTCATACAGACAGTGGTGTAGATATTTTGATGTCCATACAGACAGCGTTGTAGATATTTCCATGTTCATACAGATAGCGGTGTAGATATTTCCATGTTTACACAGATAGCCGTGTAGACATTTCCATGTTTACACAGATAGCGTTGCAGATATTTACGTGTTTATAGAGATAGCGGTGTAGTTATTTCCATGTTTATACAGATGTCGGTGTAGATATTTACATTTTTATACAGTTAGCAGTGTTGATATTTCCAAGTTCATACAGATAGCGGAGCAGATATTTCCATGTTTGTAAACATAGCAGTGTAGATATTTCCATGTCTATACAGATAGCAGTTTAGATATTTCCATGTTTATACAGATGGCGGTGTAGATATTTCCATGTTTATAGAGATGGCGGTGTAGATATTTCCATGTTTATACAGAAAGCGGTGTAGACATTTCCATGTTTAGACAGATAGCGGTGTAGACCATTCCATGTTTACACAGATACCGTTGTAGATATTTACATGTTTCTAGAGATAACGGTGTAGTTATTTCCATGTTTATATAGAAAGCGGTGAAGAAATTTCCATGTTTACACAGATAGTGTTGTGGATATTTCCATGTTTATACAGTTAGTGGTGTACATATTTCCATGTTTATACAGATAGCGGTGTAGATATTTCCATGTTCATACAGATAGCGGTGTAGACACTTCCATCTTAATAGAGATGGCGGTGTAGATATTTCCATGTTCCTAAAGATGTCGGTGTTGATATTTCCATGTTCATGCAGATGGCGGTGTAGATATTTCCATGTTTATTGAGATAGCGGTGTAGTTATTTCCATGATTATAGAGATATCTGTGTAGATATTATCATGTATATACTGATAGCTGTGCAGATATTTCTATGTTCATACAGACAGCTTTGTAGGTATTTCCATGTTCATGCAGACAGCAGTGTAGATATTTCCATGTTCACACAGATAGCGGTGTAGATATTTCCATGTTTACACATATAGCGGTGTAGGCATTTCCATGTTTACACAGATAGCATTGTTGATATTTACATGTTTATAGATATAGCGGTGTAGATACTTCCTGGTTTGTACAGATAGCTGTATGGATATTTCCATGTTTATACAGATGGCGGTGTAGATATTTCCACGTTTATAGAGATGGCTGTCAAGATACTTCCATGTTTATAGAGATGGTGGTGTAGTTATTTCCAAGTTTATGGAGATAGCGGTGTAGATATTTCCATGTTTATACAGATAGCGGTGTAGACATTTCCATGTTTACACAGATAGCGTTGTAGGTATTTACTTGTTTGTAGAGATAGCGGTGTAGTTATTTCCAAGTTATTAAGATAGCACTGTAGATATTTCCATGTTTATGCAGATAGCGGTGTAGATATTTCTATCTTCATACAGATGGCAGTGTAGATATTTCCATGTTCATACACATGGCGGTGTATATATTTCCATGTTCATAGAGATGGCGGTGTAGATATTTCCATGTTTATAGAGATAGCACTGTAGATATTTCCATGTTTATACAGATAGCGTTGTAGATATTTCCATGTTTATACTGATAGCGGTGTAGATAATTCCATCTTTATAGAGATGGCGGTCTAGATATTTCCTTGTTAATACAGATAGCTGTGTAGATATTTCCACATTTATAGAGATAGCAGTGTAGATATTTTCATGTTCATACAGATAGCGGTGTAGATATTTCCACGTTTACTGATATGGCTGTGTAGATATTTTCATGTTCATACAGTTGGCTGTGTAGATATTTCCATGTTTATAGAGATGGCGGTGTAGATATTTCCATGTTTATACAGAATGCGGTGTAGATATTTCCATGTTTATAGAGATGGCGGTGTAGATATTTCCATGTTTATACAGATAGCGGTGTAGATATTTACATGTTTGCACAGATAGCGGTGTAGACATTTCCATGTTTACACAGATAGTGTTGTAAATATTTACATGTTTATAGATATAGCGGCATAGTTATTTCCATGTTTAAACAGATGGCGGTGAAGATATTTCCATGTTTACACAGATAGCGGTGAAGGTATTTCCATGTTTGTACAGATAGCGGTGAAGATATTTCCATGTTTACACAGATAGCGGTGGAGGTATTTCCATGTTTATACAGATAGCGGTGTAGATATTTAAATGTTTAGGCAGATTTCGGTGCAGATATTTCCATGCTTGTACACATAGCAGTGTAGATATTTCCATGTCTATACAGATAGCAGAAAACATATTTCCATGTTTATGCAGCTGGCGGTGTAGATATTTCCATGTTTATAGTGATGGCGGTGTAGATATTTCCATGTTTATACAGAAAGCGGTGTAGACATTTCCATGTTTACACAGATAACGTTGTAGACCATTCCATGTTTACACAGATACCGTTGTAGATATTTACATGTTTCTAGAGATAACGGTGTAGTTATTTCCATGTTTATATAGATAGCGGTGAAGATATTTCCATGTTTACACAGATAGTGGTGTGGATATTTCCATGTTTATACAGTTAGTGGTGTACATATTTCCATGTTTATACAGATAGCGGTGCCGATATCTCCATGTTTATACAGATCGCGGTGAAGATATTTCCATGTTTATACAGATAGCGGTGTAGATATTTCCATGTTTATACAGATAGCGGTGTAGATATTTCCTTCTTAATACAGATGGTGGGGTAGATATTTCCATGTTCCTACAGATGTGGTTGTGGATATTTCCATGTTCATACAGATGGTTGTGTACATATTTCCATGTTTATAGAGATAGCAATGTAGTTATTTCCATGTTTCTAGATATAGCTGCGTAGATATTTCCATTTATATACAGGTACCTGTGTAGATATTTCCATGTTCATACAGACAGCGGTGTAGATATTTCCATGTCCATACAGACAGCGGTGTAGATATTTCCATGTTCATACAGATAGCGGTGTAGATATTTCCATGTTTACACAGATAGCCGTGTAGACATTTCCATGTTTACACAGATAGCGTTGCAGATATTTACATGTTTATAGAGATAGCGGTGTAGTTATTTCCATGTTTATACAGATGTCGGTGTAGATATTTCCATTTTTATACAGTTAGCAGTGTTGATATTTCCAAGTTCATAAAGATAGCGGTGTAGATATTTCCACCTTTATAGAGATGGCGGTGTAGATATTTCAATGTTCATACAGTTGGCGGTGTAGATATTTCCAAGTTTATAGAGATGGCGGTGTAGATATTTCCATGTTTATACAAATGGCAAATTAGATATTTCCATGTATACAGAGATAGCGGTGTGGATATTTCCATGTTGATAGAGATAGCGGTGTAGATATTTCCATGTTCATACAGACAGCGGTGTAGATATTTCCATGTTCATACAGATAGCGGTGTAAATATTTCCACGTTTATAGAGACGGCGGTGTAAATATTTCCATGTTCATAGAGATGGCGTCGTAGATATTTCCATATTCATACAGACAGCGGTGTAGACGTTTCCATGTTCATACAGATGGCGGTGTAGATATTTCCATGTTCATAGAGATGGCAGTGTGGATATTTCCATGTTTATACAGATGGCGGTGTAGATATTTCCATGTTTATAGAGATGGCGGTGTTGATATTTCCATGTTTATACAGAAAGCGGTGTAGATATTTCCATGTTTACACAGATAGCGGTGTAGACCTTTCCATGTTTACACAGATAGCGTTGTAGATATTTACATGTCTATAGAGATAGCGGTGTAGTTATTTCCATATTTATATAGATAACGGTGAAGATATTTCCATGTTTACACAGATAGCGGTTTGGATATTTCCACATTTATTCAGATAGCGTTGTAGATACTTCCATGTTTATACAGATAGCGGTGCAGATATTTCCATGTTTATACAGATAGCGGTGTAGATATTTCCATGTTCATACAGATAGCGGTGTAGACACTTCCATCTTAATAGAGATGGCGGTGTAGATATTTCCATGTTCCTAAAGATGTCGGTGTTGATATTTCCATGTTCATGCAGATGGCGGTGTAGATATTTCCATGTTTATTGAGATAGCGGTGTAGTTATTTCCATGATTATAGAGATATCTGTGTAGATATTATCATGTATATACTGATAGCTGTGTAGATATATCTGTGTTCATACAGACAGCTTCGTAGGTATTTCCATGTTCATACAGACAGCGGTGTAGATATTTCCATGTTCACACAGATAGCGGTGTAGATATTTCCATGTTTACACAGATAGCGGTGTAGGCATTTCCATGTTTACTCAGATAGCGTTGTAGATATTTACATGTTTATAGATATAGCGGTGTAGATACTTCCTGGTTTGTACAGATAGCTGTATAGATATTTCCATGTTTATACAGATGGCGGTGTAGATATTTCCACGTTTATAGAGATGGCTGTCAAGATATTTCCATGTTTATAGAGATGGTGGTGTTGTTATTTCCAAGTTTATGGAGATACCGGTGTAGATATTTCCATGTTTATACAGATAGCGGTGTAGACATTTCCATGTTTACACAGATAGCGTTGTAGGTATTTACTTGTTTGTAGAGATAGCGGTGTAGTTATTTCCAAGTTTATAAAGATAGCACTGTAGATATTTCCATGTCTATGCAGATAGCGGTATAGATATTTCTATCTTCATACAGATGGCAGTGTAGATACTTCCATGTTCATACACATGGCGGTGTAGATATTTCCATGTTCATAGAGATGGCCGTGTAGATATTTCCATGTTTATAGAGATAGCACTGTAGATATTTCCATGTTTATACAGATAGCGTTGTAGATATTTCCATGTTTATACTGATAGCGGTGTAGATTATTCCATGTTTATAGAGGTGGCGGTCTAGATATTTCCTTGTTTATACAGATAGCTGTGTAGATATTTCCACGTTTATAGAGATAGCGGTGTAGATATTTTCATGTTCATACAGATAGCGGTGTAGATATTTCCACCTTTACTGAGATGGCTGTGTAGATATTTTCATGTTCATACAGTTGGCTGAGTAGATATTTCAATGTTTATAGAGATGGCGGTGTAGATATTTCCATGTTTATACAGAAGGCGGTGTAGATATTTCCATGTTTATAGAGATGGCGGTGTAGATATTTCCATGTTTATACAGATAGCGGTGTACATATTTACATGTTTGCACAGATAGCGGCGTAGACATTTCCATGTTTACACAGATAGTGTTGTAAATATTTACATGTTTATAGAGATAGCGGCATAGTTATTTCCATGTTTATACAGATAGCAGTGAAGATATTTCCATGTTTACACAGATAGCGGTGAAGATGTTTCCATGTTTATACAGATAGCGCTGTAGATATTTCCATGTTTATACAGATAGCGGTGCAGATATTTCTATGTTGGTACACATAGCGGTGTAGATATTTCCATGTCTATACAGATAGCAGTGTAGATATTTCCATGTTTATACAGATGGCGGTGTAGATATTTCCATGTTTATAGAGATGGCGGTGTAGATATTTCCATGTTTATACAGCTGGCGGTGTAGATATTTCCATGTTTATACAGAAAGCGGTGTAGACATTTCCATGTTTACACAGATAGCGGTGTAGACCATTCCATGTTTACACAGATACCGTTGTAGATATGTACATGTTCCTAGAGATAACAGTGTAGTTATTTTCATGTTTATATAGATAGCGGTGAAGATATTTCCATGTTTACACAGATAGCGGTGTAGATATTTCCGTGTTTACACAGATAGCGGTGTAGACATTTCCGTGTTTACACAGATAGCGTTGCAGATATTTACATGTTTATAGAGATAACGATGTAGTTATTTCCATGTTTATACAGATGGCGGTGTAGATATTTCCATTTTTATACAGTTAACAGTGTTGATATTTCCATGTTCATACAGATAGTGGTGTAGATATTTCCACCTTTATAGAGATGGCGGTGTAGATATTTCCATGTTCATACAGTTGGTGGTGTAGATATTTCCAAGTTTATAGAGATGGCAGTGTAGATATTTCCATGTTTATACAAATGGCAAATTAGATATTTCCATGTATACAGAGATAGCGGTGTGGATATTTCCATGTTTATAGAGATAGCAGTGTAGATATTTCCATGTTCGTACAGATGGCGGTGTTGATATTTCCATGTTCATGCAGATGGCGGTGTAGATATTTCCATGTTTATTGAGATAGCGGTGTAGTTATTTCCATGATTATAGAGATATCTGTGTAGATATTATCATGTATATACTGATAGCTGTGTAGATATTTCTGTGTTCATACAGACAGCTTTGTAGGTATTTCCATGTTCATACAGACAGCGTTGTAGATATTTCCATGTTCACACAGATAGCGGTGTAGATATTTCCATATTTACACAGATAGCGGTGTAGACATTTCCATGTTTACACTGATAGCGTTGTAGATATTTTCATGTTTATAGATATAGCGGTGTAGATACTTCCTGGTTTGTACAGATAGCTGTATGGATATTTCCATGTTTATACAGATGGCGGTGTAGATATTTCCGTGTTTATAGAGATGGCTGTCAAGATATTTCCATGTTTATAAAGATGGTGGTGTAGATATTTCCAAGTTTATGCAGATAGCGGTGTAGATATTTCCATGTTTATACAGATAGCGGTGTAGACATTTCCATGTTTACACAGATAGCGTTGTAGGTATTTACTTGTTTGTAGAGATAGCGGTGTAGTTATTTCCAAGTTTATAAAGATAGCACTGTAGATATTTCCATGTTTATGCAGATAGCGGTGTAGATATTTCTATCTTCATACAGATGGCAGTGTAAATATTTCCATGTTCATACACATGGCGGTGTATATATTTCCATGTTCACAGAGATGGCGGTGTAGATATTTCCATGTTTATAGAGATAGCACTGTAGATATTTCCATGTTTATACAGATAGCGTTGTAGATATTTCCATGTTTATACTGATAGCGGTGTAGATAATTCCATGTTTATAGAGATGGCGGTCTAGATATTTCCTTGTTTATACAGGTAGCTGTGTAGATATTTCCACGTTTATAGAGATACCGGTGTAGATATTTTCATGGTCATACAGATAGCGTTGTAGATATTTCCATGTTCATACAGATAGCGGTGTAGATATTTCCATGTTCATGCAGATGGCGGTGTAGATATTTCCATGTTCATGCAGATGGCGGTGAAGATATTTCCGTGTTCATACAGATGGCGGTGTAGATATTTCCATGTCCATACAGACGGTGGTGCAGATATTTCCATGTCCATACACATGGCAGTGTAGATATTTCCATGTTCATAGAGATGGCGGTGTAATTATTTCCACGTTTATAGAGATAGCGGTGTAGTTATTTCCATGTTTATAGAGATAGCAGTGTAGATATGTCCATTTATATACAGATAGCTGTGTAGATATTTCCATGTTCATACAGATAGCGGTGTAGATATTTCCATGTTCATACAGATAGCGGTGTAGATATTTCCATGTTCATGCAGATGGCGGTGTAGATATTTCCATGTTCATACAGATGGCGGTGAAGATATTTCC
Source organism: Gorilla gorilla gorilla (assembly GCF_029281585.2). Lineage (NCBI taxonomy): Eukaryota > Metazoa > Chordata > Mammalia > Primates > Hominidae > Gorilla > Gorilla gorilla. The sequence goes on from NC_073230.2 coordinate 170,076,119, forward strand.
ATGTTCATACAGATGGCAGTGAAGTTATTTCCATGTTCATACAGATGGCGTTGTAGATATTTCCATGTTTATAGAGATGGTGGTGTAGATATTTTCATGTTTATACAGAGGGCAGTTTAGATATTTCCATGTTTACAGAGATAGCAGTGTAGATATTTCCATGCTGATACACATAGCGGTGTGGAGATTTCTGAGTTTATAGAGATAGCAGTGTAGATATTTCCAAGTTTATAGAGATAGCGGTGAAGATATTTCCATGTTTATGGAAATAGCGGTGTAGATATTTCCATGTTTATACAGATAGCGGTATAGATATTTCCATGTTTATACAGATGGTGGTGTAGGTATTTCCATGTTTATAGAGATGGCGGTCTAGATATTTCCATGTTTATAAAGATAGCGGTGAAGATATTTACATGTTTATAGAGATAGCGGTGTAGTTATTTCCATGTTTATACAGATGTCGGTGTAGATATTTACATTTTTATACACTTAGCAGTGTTGATATTTCCAAGTTCATACAGATAGCGGTGTAGATATTTCTACCTTTATAGAGATGGCGGTGTAGATATTTCCATGTTTATACAAATGGCAAATTAGATATTTCCATGTATACAGAGATAGCGGTGTGGATATTTCCATGTTTATAGAGATAGCGGTGAAGATATTTCCATGTTCATACAGATGGCGGTGTAGATATTTCCATGTTCATACAGACAGCGGTGTAGATATTTCCATCTTCATACAGATAGCGGTGTAAACATTTCCACGTTTATAGAGACGGCGGTGTAAACATTTCCATGTTCATAGAGATGGCGGTGTAGATATTTCCATGTTCATACAGACAGCGGTGTAGATGTTTCCATGTTCATACAGATGGCAGTGTAGATATTTCCATGTTTATAGAGATGGCGGTGTGGATATTTCCATGTTTATACAGTTGGCGGTGTAGATATTTGCATGTTCATACAGATAGCGGTGTAGATATTTCCATGTTCATACAGATAGCGGTGTAGATATTTCCATGTTCATACAGATAGCGGTGTAGATATTTCCATGTTCATACACATGGCGGTGTAGATACTTACGTGTTCATACAGATGGCGGTGCAGATATTTCCATGTTTATGCAGATAGCAGTATAGATATTTCCATGTTTATACAGATGGTGTTGTAGATATTTCCATGTTTATAGAGGTGGCAGTCTAGATATTTCCATATTTATAGAGACAGTGGTGTAGTTATTTCCAAGTTTTAGAGACAGCGTTGTAGATATTTCCATGTTTATACAGATAGCGGTGAAGGTATTTCCATGTTTATACAGATAGCGGTGTAGATATTTCCATGTTTATACAGATAGCGGTGAGGATATTTCCATGTTTATAGAGATAGTGGTGTAGATAATTCCAATTTTATACAGATAGCAGTGTAGATATTTATCAGTTCATACAGATAGCGGTGTAGATATTTCCACGTTTATAGAGTTGGCGGTGTAGATATTTCCATGTTCATACAGATGGCGGTGTAGATATTTCCATGTTTATAGAGACGGCGGTGTAGGTATTTTCATGTTTACACAGATGGCGGTGTAGATATTTCCATGTTTACACAGATAGCGGTGTAGACATTTCCATGTTTACACAGATAGCGGTGTGGATATTTCCATGTTTATGCTGATAGCGGTGTAGATATTTCCATGTTTATACAGATAGCGGTGCGGTTATTTCCATGTTTATACAGATAGTGGTGGAGATATTTCCATGTTTATACAGATAGCGGTGTAGATATTTCCATCTTATTACAGATTGCGGTGTAGATATGTCCATGTTCGTACAGATGGCGGTTTAGATATTTCCTTGTTCATAGAGATGGTGGTGTAGATATTTCCATGTTTATACAGATAGCAGTGTAGTTATTTCCATGTTTATAGAGATAGCAGTGTAGATATTTCCATTGATATACAGATAGCTGTGTAGATATTTCCATGTTTATACAGAAAGCGGTGTAGACATTTCCATGTTTAGACAGATAGCGGTGTAGACCATTCCATGTTTACACAGATACCGTTGTAGATATTTACATGTTTCTAGAGATAACGGTGTAGTTATTTCCATGTTTATATAGAAAGCGGTGAAGAAATTTCCATGTTTACACAGATAGTGTTGTGGTTATTTCCATGTTTATACAGTTAGTGGTGTACATATTTCCATTTTTATACAGATAGCGGTGTAGATATTTCCATGTTCATACAGATAGCGGTGTAGACACTTCCATCTTAATAGAGATGGCGGTGTAGATATTTCCATGTTCCTAAAGATGTCGGTGTTGATATTTCCATGTTCATGCAGATGGCGGTGTAGATATTTCCATGTTTATTGAGATAGCGGTGTAGTTATTTCCATGATTATAGAGATATCTGTGTAGATATTATCATGTATATACTGATAGCTGTGCAGATATTTCTATGTTCATAGAGACAGCTTTGTAGGTATTTCCATGTTCATGCATACAGCGGTGTAGATATTTCCATGTTCACACAGATAGCGGTGTAGATATTTCCATGTTTACACAGATAGCAGTGTAGGCATTTCCATGTTTACACAGATAGCATTGTTGATATTTACATGTTTATAGATATAGCGGTGTAGATACTTCCTGGTTTGTACAGATAGCTGTATGGATATTTCCATGTTTATACAGATGGCGGTGTAGATATTTCCACGTTTATAGAGATGGCTGTCAAGATACTTCCATGTTTATAGAGATGGTGGTGTAGTTATTTCCAAGTTTATGGAGATAGCGGTGTAGATATTTCCATGTTTATACAGATAGCGGTGTAGACATTTCCATGTTTACACAGATAGCGTTGTAGGTATTTACTTGTTTGTAGAGATAGCGGTGTAGTTATTTCCAAGTTTATAAAGATAGCACTGTAGATATTTCCATGTTTATGCAGATAGCGGTGTAGATATTTCTATCTTCATACAGATGGCAGTGTAGATATTTCCATGTTCATACACATGGCGGTGTATATATTTCCATGTTCATAGAGATGGCAGTGTAGATATTTCCATGTTTATAGAGATAGCACTGTAGATATTTCCATGTTTATACAGATAGCGTTGTAGATATTTCCATGTTTATACTGATAGCGGTGTAGATAATTCCATCTTTATAGAGATGGCGGTCTAGATATTTCCTTGTTAATACAGATAGCTGTGTAGATATTTCCACATTTATAGAGATAGCAGTGTAGATATTTTCATGTTCATACAGATAGCGGTGTAGATATTTCCACCTTTACTGATATGGCTGTGTAGATATTTTCATGTTCATACAGTTGGCTGTGTAGATATTTCCATGTTTATAGAGATGGCGGTGTAGATATTTCCATGTTTATACAGAATGCGGTGTAGATATTTCCATGTTTATAGAGATGGCGGTGTAGATATTTCCATGTTTATACAGATAGCGGTGTAGATATTTACATGTTTGCACAGATAGCGGTGTAGACATTTCCATGTTTACACAGATAGTGTTGTAAATATTTACATGTTTATAGAGATAGCGGCATAGTTATTTCCATGTTTAAACAGATAGCGGTGAAGATATTTCCATGTTTACACAGATAGCGGTGAAGGTATTTCCATGTTTGTACAGATAGCGGTGAAGATATTTCCATGTTTACACAGATAGCGGTGGAGGTATTTCCATGTTTATACAGATAGCGGTGTAGATATTTAAATGTTTATGCAGATTTCGGTGCAGATATTTCCATGTTTGTACACATAGCGGTGTAGATATTTCCATGTCTATACAGATAGCAGAAAACATATTTCCATGTTTATGCAGCTGGCGGTGTAGATATTTCCATGTTTATGGAGATGGCGGTGTAGATATTTCCATGTTTATACAGAAAGCGTTGTAGACATTTCCATGTTTACACAGATAACGTTGTAGACCATTCCATGTTTACACAGATACCGTTGTAGATATTTACATGTTTCTAGAGATAACGGTGTAGTTATTTCCATGTTTATATAGATAGCGGTGAAGATATTTCCATGTTTACACAGATAGTGGTGTGGATATTTCCATGTTTATACAGTTAGTGGTGTACATATTTCCATGTTTATACAGATAGCGGTGCCGATATCTAAATGTTTATACAGATCGCGGTGAAGATATTTCCATGTTTATACAGATAGCGGTGTAGATATTTCCATGTTTATACAGATAGCAGTGTATATATTTCCATGTTTGTACAGATAGCGGTGTAGATATTTCCTTCTTAATACAGATGGTGGGGTAGATATTTCCATGTTCCTACAGATGTGGTTGTAGATATTTCCATGTTCATACAGATGGTTGTGTACATATTTCCATGTTTATAGAGATAGCGATGTAGTTATTTCCATGTTTCTAGATATAGCTGCGTAGATATTTCCATTTATATACAGGTACCTGTGTAGATATTTCCATGTTCATACAGACAGCGGTGTAGATATTTCCATGTCCATACAGACAGCGGTGTAGATATTTCCATGTTCATACAGATAGCGGTGTAGATATTTCCATGTTTACACAGATAGCCGTGTAGACATTTCCATGTTTACACAGATAGCGTTGCAGATATTTACATGTTTATAGAGATAGCGGTGTAGTTATTTCCATGTTTATACAGATATCGGTGTAGATATTTCCATTTTTATACAGTTAGCAGTGTTGATATTTCCAAGTTCATAAAGATAGCGGTGTAGATATTTCCACCTTTATAGAGATGGCGGTGTAGATATTTCAATGTTCATACAGTTGGCGGTGTAGATATTTCCAAGTTTATAGAGATGGCGGTGTAGATATTTCCATGTTTATACAAATGGCAAATTAGATATTTCCATGTATACAGAGATAGCGGTGTGGATATTTCCATGTTTATAGAGATAGCGGTGTAGATATTTCCATGTTCATACAGACAGCGGTGTAGATATTTCCATGTTCATACAGATAGCGGTGTAAATATTTCCACGTTTATAGAGACGGCGGTGTAAATATTTCCATGTTCATAGAGATGGCGTCGTAGATATTTCCATATTCATACAGACAGCGGTGTAGATGTTTCCATGTTCATACAGATGGCGGTGTAGATATTTCCATGTTCATAGAGATGGCAGTGTGGATATTTCCATGTTTATACAGATGGCGGTGTAGATATTTCCATGTTTATAGAGATGGCGGTGTTGATATTTCCATGTTTATACAGAAAGCGGTGTAGATATTTCCATGTTTACACAGATAGCGGTGTAGACCTTTCCATGTTTACACAGATAGCGTTGTAGATATTTACATGTCTATAGAGATAGCGGTGTAGTTATTTCCATATTTATATAGATAACGGTGAAGATATGTCCATGTTTACACAGATAGCGGTTTGGATATTTCCACATTTATTCAGATAGCGTTGTAGATACTTCCATGTTTATACAGATAGCGGTGCAGATATTTCCATGTTTATACAGATAGCGGTGTAGATATTTCCATGTTCATACAGATAGCGGTGTAGACACTTCCATCTTAATAGAGATGGCGGTGTAGATATTTCCATGTTCCTAAAGATGTCGGTGTTGATATTTCCATGTTCATGCAGATGGCGGTGTAGATATTTCCATGTTTATTGAGATAGCGGTGTAGTTATTTCCATGATTATAGAGATATCTGTGTAGATATTATCATGTATATACTGATAGCTGTGTAGATATATCTGTGTTCATACAGACAGCTTCGTAGGTATTTCCATGTTCATACAGACAGCGGTGTAGATATTTCCACGTTTATAGAGATAGCGGTGTAGATATTTTCATGTTCATACAGATAGCGGTGTAGATATTTCCACCTTTACTGAGATGGCTGTGTAGATATTTTCATGTTCATACAGTTGGCTGAGTAGATATTTCAATGTTTATAGAGATGGCGGTGTAGATATTTCCATGTTTATACAGAAGGCGGTGTAGATATTTCCATGTTTATAGAGATGGCGGTGTAGATATTTCCATGTTTATACAGATAGCGGTGTACATATTTACATGTTTGCACAGATAGCGGCGTAGACATTTCCATGTTTACACAGATAGTGTTGTAAATATTTACATGTTTATAGAGATAGCGGCATAGTTATTTCCATGTTTATACTGATAGCGGTGAAGATATTTCCATGTTTACACAGATAGCGGTGAAGATATTTCCATGTTTATACAGATAGCGGTGTAGATATTTCCATGTTTATACAGATAGCGGTGCAGATATTTCTATGTTGGTACACATAGCGGTGTAGATATTTCCATGTCTATACAGATAGCAGTGTAGATATTTCCATGTTTATACAGATGGCGGTGTAGATATTTCCATGTTTATAGAGATGGCGGTGTAGATATTTCCATGTTTATACAGAAAGCGGTGTAGACATTTCCATGTTTACACAGATAGCGGTGTAGACCATTCCATGTTTACACAGATACCGTTGTAGATATTTACATGTTCCTAGAGATAACAGTGTAGTTATTTTCATGTTTATATAGATAGCGGTGAAGATATTTCCATGTTTACACAGATAGCGGTGTAGATATTTCCATGTTTACACAGATAGCGGTGTAGACATTTCCGTGTTTACACAGATAGCGTTGCAGATATTTACATGTTTATAGAGATAACGATGTAGTTATTTCCATGTTTATACAGATGGCGGTGTAGATATTTCCATTTTTATACAGTTAACAGTGTTGATATTTCCATGTTCATACAGATAGTGGTGTAGATATTTCCACCTTTATAGAGATGGCGGTGTAGATATTTCCATGTTCATACAGTTGGTGGTGTAGATATTTCCAAGTTTATAGAGATGGCAGTGTAGATATTTCCATGTTTATACAAATGGCAAATTAGATATTTCCATGTATACAGAGATAGCGGTGTGGATATTTCCATGTTTATAGAGATAGCAGTGTAGATATTTCCATGTTCGTACAGATGGCGGTGTTGATATTTCCATGTTCATGCAGATGGCGGTGTAGATATTTCCATGTTTATTGAGATAGCGGTGTAGTTATTTCCATGATTATAGAGATATCTGTGTAGATATTATCATGTATATACTGATAGCTGTGTAGATATTTCTGTGTCCATACAGACAGCTTTGTAGGTATTTCCATGTTCATACAGACAGCGTTGTAGATATTTCCATGTTCACACAGATAGCGGTGTAGATATTTCCATATTTACACAGATAGCGGTGTAGACATTTCCATGTTTACACTGATAGCGTTGTAGATATTTTCATGTTTATAGATATAGCGGTGTAGATACTTCCTGGTTTGTACAGATAGCTGTATGGATATTTCCATGTTTATACAGATGGCGGTGTAGATATTTCCGTGTTTATAGAGATGGCTGTCAAGATATTTCCATGTTTATAAAGATGGTGGTGTAGATATTTCCAAGTTTATGCAGATAGCGGTGTAGATATTTCCATGTTTATACAGATAGCGGTGTAGACATTTCCATGTTTACACAGATAGCGTTGTAGGTATTTACTTGTTTGTAGAGATAGCGGTGTAGTTATTTCCAAGTTTATAAAGATAGCACTGTAGATATTTCCATGTTTATGCAGATAGCGGTGTAGATATTTCTATCTTCATACAGATGGCAGTGTAAATATTTCCATGTTCATACACATGGCGGTGTATATATTTCCATGTTCACAGAGATGGCGGTGTAGATATTTCCATGTTTATAGAGATAGCACTGTAGATATTTCCATGTTTATACAGATAGCGTTGTAGATATTTCCATGTTTATACTGATAGCGGTGTAGATAATTCCATGTTTATAGAGATGGCGGTCTAGATATTTCCTTGTTTATACAGGTAGCTGTGTAGATATTTCCACGTTTATAGAGATACCGGTGTAGATATTTTCATGTTCATACAGATAGCGTTGTAGATATTTCCATGTTCATACAGATAGCGGTGTAGATATTTCCATGTTCATGCAGATGGCGGTGTAGATATTTCCATGTTCATGCAGATGGCGGTGAAGATATTTCCGTGTTCATACAGATGGCGGTGTAGATATTTCCATGTCCATACAGACGGTGGTGCAGATATTTCCATGTCCATACACATGGCAGTGTAGATATTTCCATGTTCATAGAGATGGCGGTGTAATTATTTCCACGTTTATAGAGATAGCGGTGTAGTTATTTCCATGTTTATAGAGATAGCAGTGTAGATATGTCCATTTATATACAGATAGCTGTGTAGATATTTCCATGTTCATACAGATAGCGGTGTAGATATTTCCATGTTCATACAGATAGCGGTGTAGATATTTCCATGTTCATGCAGATGGCGGTGTAGATATTTCCATGTTCATACAGATGGCGGTGAAGATATTTCCATGTTCATACAGATGGCAGTGAAGTTATTTCCATGTTCATACAGATGGCGTTGTAGATATTTCCATGTTTATAGAGATGGTGGTGTAGATATTTTCATGTTTATACAGAGGGCAGTTTAGATATTTCCATGTTTACAGAGATAGCAGTGTAGATATTTCCATGCTGATACACATAGCGGTGTGGAGATTTCTGAGTTTATAGAGATAGCAGTGTAGATATTTCCAAGTTTATAGAGATAGCGGTGAAGATATTTCCATGTTTATGGAAATAGCGGTGTAGATATTTCCATGTTTATACAGATAGCGGTATAGATATTTCCATGTTTATACAGATGGTGGTGTAGGTATTTCCATGTTTATAGAGATGGCGGTCTAGATATTTCCATGTTTATACAGATAGCGGTGAAGATATTTACATGTTTATAGAGATAGCGGTGTAGTTATTTCCATGTTTATACAGATGTCGGTGTAGATATTTACATTTTTATACAGTTAGCAGTGTTGATATTTCCAAGTTCATACAGATAGCGGTGTAGATATTTCCACCTTTATAGAGATGGCGGTGTAGATATTTCCATGTTTATACAAATGGCAAATTAGATATTTCCATGTATACAGAGATAGCGGTGTGGATATTTCCATGTTTATAGAGATAGCGGTGTAGATATTTCAATGTTCATACAGATGGCGGTGTAGATATTTCCATGTTCATACAGACAGCGGTGTAGATATTTCCATGTTCATACAGATAGCGGTGTAAACATTTCCACGTTTATAGAGACGGCGGTGTAAACATTTCCATGTTCATAGAGATGGCGGTGTAGATATTTCCATGTTCATACAGACAGCGGAGTAGATGTTTCCATGTTCATACAGATGGCGGTGTAGATATTTCCATGTTTATAGAGATGGCGGTGTGGATATTTCCATGTTTATACCGTTGGCGGTGTAGATATTTGCATGTTCATACAGATAGCGGTGTAGATATTTCCATGTTCATACAGATAGCGGTGTAGATATTTCCATATTCATACAGATAGCGGTGTAGATATTTCCATGTTCATACACATGGCGGTGTAGATACTTACGTGTTCATACAGATGGCGGTGCAGATATTTCCATGTTTATGCAGATAGCAGTATAGATATTTCCATGTTTATACAGATGGTGTTGTAGATATTTCCATGTTTATAGAGGTGGCAGTCTAGATATTTCCATATTTATAGAGACAGTGGTGTAGTTATTTCCAAGTTTTAGAGACAGCGTTGTAGATATTTCCATGTTTATACAGATAGCGGTGAAGGTATTTCCATGTTTATACAGATAGCGGTGTAGATATTTCCATGTTTATACAGATAGCGGTGAGGATATTTCCATGTTTATAGAGATAGTGGTGTAGATAATTCCAATTTTATACAGATAGCAGTGTAGATATTTATAAGTTCATACAGATAGCGGTGTAGATATTTCCACGTTTATAGAGTTGGCGGTGTAGATATTTCCATGTTCATACAGATGGCGGTGTAGATATTTCCATGTTTATAGAGACGGCGGTGTAGGTATTTTCATGTTTACACAGATGGCGGTGTAGATATTTCCATGTTTACACAGATAGCGGTGTAGACATTTCCATGTTTACACAGATAGCGGTGTGGATATTTCCATGTTTATGCAGATAGCGGTGTAGATATTTCCATGTTTATACAGATAGCGGTGCGGTTATTTCCATGTTTATACAGATAGTGGTGGAGATATTTCCATGTTTATACAGATAGCGGTGTAGATATTTCCATCTTATTACAGATTGCGGTGTAGATAATTCCATGTTTATAGAGATGGCGGTCTAGATATTTCCTTGTTTATACAGGTAGCTGTGTAGATATTTCCACGTTTATAGAGATACCGGTGTAGATATTTTCATGTTCATACAGATAGCGTTGTAGATATTTCCATGTTCATACAGATAGCGGTGTAGATATTTCCATGTTCATGCAGATGGCGGTGTAGATATTTCCATGTTCATGCAGATGGCGGTGAAGATATTTCCGTGTTCATACAGATGGCGGTGTAGATATTTCCATGTCCATACAGACGGTGGTGCAGATATTTCCATGTCCATACACATGGCAGTGTAGATATTTCCATGTTCATAGAGATGGCGGTGTAATTATTTCCACGTTTATAGAGATAGCGGTGTAGTTATTTCCATGTTTATAGAGATAGCAGTGTAGATATGTCCATTTATATACAGATAGCTGTGTAGATATTTCCATGTTCATACAGATAGCGGTGTAGATATTTCCATGTTCATACAGATAGCGGTGTAGATATTTCCATGTTCATGCAGATGGCGGTGTAGATATTTCCATGTTCATACAGATGGCGGTGAAGATATTTCCATGTTCATACAGATGGCAGTGAAGTTATTTCCATGTTCATACAGATGGCGTTGTAGATATTTCCATGTTTATAGAGATGGTGGTGTAGATATTTTCATGTTTATACAGAGGGCAGTTTAGATATTTCCATGTTTACAGAGATAGCAGTGTAGATATTTCCATGCTGATACACATAGCGGTGTGGAGATTTCTGAGTTTATAGAGATAGCAGTGTACATATTTCCAAGTTTATAGAGATAGCGGTGAAGATATTTCCATGTTTATGGAAATAGCGGTGTAGATATTTCCATGTTTATACAGATAGCGGTATAGATATTTCCATGTTTATACAGATGGTGGTGTAGGTATTTCCATGTTTATAGAGATGGCGGTCTAGATATTTCCATGTTTATACAGATAGCGGTGAAGATATTTACATGTTTATAGAGATAGCGGTGTAGTTATTTCCATGTTTATACAGATGTCGGTGTAGATATTTACATTTTTATACAGTTAGCAGTGTTGATATTTCCAAGTTCATACAGATAGCGGTGTAGATATTTCCACCTTTATAGAGATGGCGGTGTAGATATTTCCATGTTTATACAAATGGCAAATTAGATATTTCCATGTATACAGAGATAGCGGTGTGGATATTTCCATGTTTATAGAGATAGCGGTGAAGATATTTCAATGTTCATACAGATGGCGGTGTAGATATTTCCATGTTCATACAGACAGCGGTGTAGATATTTCCATGTTCATACAGATAGCGGTGTAAACATTTCCACGTTTATAGAGACGGCGGTGTAAACATTTCCATGTTCATAGAGATGGCGGTGTAGATATTTCCATGTTCATACAGACAGCGGAGTAGATGTTTCCATGTTCATACAGATGGCGGTGTAGATATTTCCATGTTTATAGAGATGGCGGTGTGGATATTTCCATGTTTATACCGTTGGCGGTGTAGATATTTGCATGTTCATACAGATAGCGGTGTAGATATTTCCATGTTCATACAGATAGCGGTGTAGATATTTCCATGTTCATACAGATAGCGGTGTAGATATTTCCATGTTCATACACATGGCCGTGTAGATACTTACGTGTTCATACAGATGGCGGTGCAGATATTTCCATGTTTATGCAGATAGCAGTATAGATATTTCCATGTTTATACAGATGGTGTTGTAGATATTTCCATGTTTATAGAGGTGGCAGTCTAGATATTTCCATATTTATAGAGACAGTGGTGTAGTTATTTCCGAGTTTTAGAGACTGCGTTGTAGATATTTCCATGTTTATACAGATAGCGGTGAAGGTATTTCCATGTTTATACAGATAGCGGTGTAGATATTTCCATGTTTATACAGATAGCGGTGAGGATATTTCCATGTTTATAGTGATAGTGGTGTAGATAATTCCAATTTTATACAGATAGCAGTGTAGATATTTATAAGTTCATACAGATAGCGGTGTAGATATTTCCACGTTTATAGAGTTGGCGGTGTAGATATTTCCATGTTCATACAGATGGCGGTGTAGATATTTCCATGTTTATAGAGACGGCGGTGTAGGTATTTTCATGTTTACACAGATGGCGGTGTAGATATTTCCATGTTTACACAGATAGTGGTGTAGACATTTCCATGTTTACACAGATAGCGGTGTGGATATTTCCATGTTTATGCAGATAGCGGTGTAGATATTTCCATGTTTATACAGATAGCGGTGCGGTTATTTCCATGTTTATACAGATAGTGGTGGAGATATTTCCATGTTTATACAGATAGCGGTGTAGATATTTCCATCTTATTACAGATTGCGGTGTAGATATGTCCATGTTCGTACAGATGGCGGTTTAGATATTTCCTTGTTCATAGAGATGGCGGTGTAGATATTTCCATGTTTATACAGATAGCAGTGTAGTTATTTCCATGTTTATAGAGATAGCAGTGTAGATATTTCCATTGATTTACAGATAGCTGTGTAGATATTTCCATGTTTATACAGAAAGCGGTGTAGACATTTCCATGTTTAGACAGATAGCGGTGTAGACCATTCCATGTTTACACAGATACCGTTGTAGATATTTACATGTTTCTAGAGATAACGGTGTAGTTATTTCCATGTTTACATAGAAAGCGGTGAAGAAATTTCCATGTTTACACAGATAGTGTTGTGGATATTTCCATGTTTATACAGTTAGTGGTGTACATATTTCCATGTTTATACAGATAGCGGTGTAGATATTTCCATGTTCATACAGATAGCGGTGTAGACACTTCCATCTTAATAGAGATGGCGGTGTAGATATTTCCATGTTCCTAAAGATGTCAGTGTTGATATTTCCATGTTCATGCAGATGGCGGTGTAGATATTTCCATGTTTATTGAGATAGCGGTGTAGTTATTTCCATGATTATAGAGATATCTGTGTAGATATTATCATGTATATACTGATAGCTGTGCAGATATTTCTATGTTCATAGAGACAGCTTTGTAGGTATTTCCATGTTCATGCATACAGCGGTGCACAGATACATACACAGATACCGTTGTAGATATTTACATGTTTCTAGAGATAACGGTGTAGTTATTTCCATGTTTACATAGAAAGCGGTGAAGATATTTCCATGTTTACACAGATAGCGGTGAAGGTATTTCCATGTTTGTACGGATAGCGGTGAAGATATTTCCATGTTTACACAGATAGCGGTGGAGGTATTTCCATGTTTATACAGATAGCGGTGTAGATATTTAAATGTTTATGCAGATTTCGGTGCAGATATTTCCATGTTTGTACACATAGCGGTGTAGATATTTCCATGTCTATACAGATAGCAGAAAACATATTTCCATGTTTATGCAGCTGGCGGTGTAGATATTTCCATGTTTATGGAGATGGCGGTGTAGTTATTTCCATGATTATAGAGATATCTGTGTAGATATTATCATGTATATACTGATAGCTGTGTAGATATTTCTGTGTTCATACAGACAGCTTCGTAGGTATTTCCATGTTCATACAGACAGCGATGTAGATATTTCCATGTTCACACAGATAGCGGTGTAGATATTTCCATGTTTACACAGATAGCGGTGTAGGCATTTCCATGTTTACTCAGATAGCGTTGTAGATATTTACATGTTTATAGATATAGCGGTGTAGATACTTCCTGGTTTGTACAGATAGCTGTATAGATATTTCCATGTTTATACAGATGGCGGTGTAGATATTTCCACGTTTATAGAGATGGCTGTCAAGATATTTCCATGTTTATAGAGATGGTGGTGTTGTTATTTCCAAGTTTATGGAGATACCGGTGTAGATATTTCCATGTTTATACAGATAGCGGTGTAGACATTTCCATGTTTACACAGATAGCGTTGTAGGTATTTACTTGTTTGTAGAGATAGCGGTGTAGTTATTTCCAAGTTTATAAAGATAGCACTGTAGATATTTCCATGTTTATGCAGATAGCGGTATAGATATTTCTATCTTCATACAGATGGCAGTGTAGATACTTCCATGTTCATACACATGGCGGTGTAGATATTTCCATGTTCATAGAGATGGCCGTGTAGATATTTCCATGTTTATAGAGATAGCACTGTAGATATTTCCATGTTTATACAGATAGCGTTGTAGATATTTCCATGTTTATACTGATAGCGGTGTAGATAATTCCATGTTTATAGAGATGGCGGTCTAGATATTTCCTTGTTTATACAGATAGCTGTGTAGTTATTTCCACGTTTATAGAGATAGCGGTGTAGATATTTTCATGTTCATACAGATAGCGGTGTAGATATTTCCACCTTTACTGAGATGGCTGTGTAGATATTTTCATGTTCTTACTGTTGGCTGAGTAGATATTTCAATGTTTATAGAGATGGCGGTGTAGATATTTCCATGTTTATACAGAAGGCGGTGTAGATATTTCCATGTTTATAGAGATGGCGGTGTAGATATTTCCATGTTTATACAGATAGCGGTGTACATATTTACATGTTTGCACAGATAGCGGCGTAGACATTTCCATGTTTACACAGATAGTGTTGTAAATATTTACATGTTTATAGAGATAGCGGCATAGTTATTTCCATGTTTATACAGATAGCGGTGAAGATATTTCCATGTTTACACAGATAGCGGTGAAGATATTTCCATGTTGATACAGATAGCGGTGTAGATATTTCCATGTTTATACAGATAGCGGTGCAGATATTTCTATGTTGGTACACATAGCGGTGTAGATATTTCCATGTCTATACAGATAGCAGTGTAGATATTTCCATGTTTATACAGATGGCGGTGTAGATATTTCCATGTTTATAGAGATGGCGGTGTAGATATTTCCATGTTTATACAGAAAGCGGTGTAGACATTTCCATGTTTACACAGATAGCGGTGTAGACCATTCCATGTTTACACAGATACTGTTGTAGATATTTACATGTTCCTAGAGGTAACAGTGTAGTTATTTTCATGTTTATATAGATAGCGGTGAAGATATTTCCATGTTTACACAGATAGCGGTGTAGATATTTCCATGTTTACACAGATAGCGGTGTAGACATTTCCGTGTTTACACAGATAGCGTTGCAGATATTTACATGTTTATAGAGATAACGATGTAGTTATTTCCATGTTTATACAGATGGCGGTGTAGATATTTCCATTTTTATACAGTTAACAGTGTTGATATTTCCATGTTCATACAGATAGTGGTGTAGATATTTCCACCTTTATAGAGATGGCGGTGTAGATATTTCCATGTTCATACAGTTGGTGGTGTAGATATTTCCAAGTTTATAGAGATGGCAGTGTAGATATTTCCATGTTTATACAAATGGCAAATTAGATATTTCCATGTATACAGAGATAGCGGTGTGGATATTTCCATGTTTATGGAGATAGCAGTGTAGATATTTCCATGTTCGTACAGATGGCGGTGTTGATATTTCCATGTTCATGCAGATGGCGGTGTAGATATTTCCATGTTTATTGAGATAGCGGTGTAGTTATTTCCATGATTATAGAGATATCTGTGTAGATATTATCATGTATATACTGATAGCTGTGTAGATATTTCTGTGTTCATACAGACAGCTTTGTAGGTATTTCCATGTTCATACAGACAGCGTTGTAGATATTTCCATGTTCACACAGATAGCGGTGTAGATATTTCCATGTTTACACAGATAGCGGTGTAGACATTTCCATGTTTACACTGATAGCGTTGTAGATATTTACATGTTTATAGATATAGCGGTGTAGATACTTCCTGGTTTGTACAGATAGCTGTATGGATATTTCCATGTTTATACAGATGGCGGTGTAGATATTTCCGCGTTTATAGAGATGGCTGTCAAGATATTTCCATGTTTATAGAGATGGTGGTGTAGTTATTTCCAAGTTTATGGAGATAGCGGTGTAGATATTTCCATGTTTATACAGATAGCGGTGTAGACATTTCCATGTTTACACAGATAGCGTTGTAGGTATTTACTTGTTTGTAGAGATAGCGGTGTAGTTATTTCCAAGTTTATAAAGATAGCACTGTAGATATTTCCATGTTTATGCAGATAGCGGTGTAGATATTTCTATCTTCATACAGATGGCAGTGTAAATATTTCCATGTTCATACACATGGCGGTGTATATATTTCCATGTTCACAGAGATGGCGGTGTAGATATTTCCATGTTTATAGAGATAGCACTGTAGATATTTCCATGTTTATACAGATAGCGTTGTAGATATTTCCATGTTTATACTGATAGCGGTGTAGATAATTCCATGTTTATAGAGATGGCGGTCTAGATATTTCCTTGTTTATACAGATAGCTGTGTAGATATTTCCACGTTTATAGAGATAGCGGTGTAGATATTTTCATGTTCATACAGATAGCGGTGTAGATATTTCCACCTTTACTGAGATGGCTGTGTAGATATTTTCATGTTCATACAGTTGGCTGTGTAGATATTTCCATGTTTATAGAGATGGCGGTGTAGATATTTCCATGTTTATACAGAAGGCGGTATAGATATTTCCATGTTTATAGAGATAGCGGTGTAGATATTTACATATTTGCACAGATAGCGGCGTAGACATTTCCATGTTTACACAGATAGTTGTAAATATGTACATGATTATAGAGATAGCGGCATAGTTATTTCCATGTTTATACAGATAGCGGTGAAGATATTTCCATGTTTACACAGAGAGCGGTGAAAGTATTTCCATGTTTATACAGTTAGCGGTGTAGATATTTCCATGTTTATACAGATAGCGGTGCAGATATTTCCATGTTTGTACACATAGCGGTGTAGATATTTCCATGTCTATACAGATAGCAGTGTAGATATTTCCATGTTTATACAGATGGCGGTGTAGATATTTCCATGTTTATAGAGATGGCGGTGTAGATATTTCCATGTTTATACAGAAAGCGGTGTAGACATTTCCATGTTTACACAGATAGCGGTGTAGACCATTCTATGTTTACACAGATACCGTTGAAGATATTTACATGTTTCTAGAGATAACGGTGTAGTTATTTCCATGTTTATATAGAAAGCGGTGAAGATATTTCCATGTTTACACAGATAGTGGTGTGGATATTTCCATGTTTATACAGTTAGTGGTGTACATATTTCCATGTTTATACAGATAGCGGTGCCGATATCTCCATGTTTATACAGATAGCGGTGAAGATATTTCCATGTTTATACAGATAGCGGTGTAGATATTTCCATGTTTATGCAGATAGCAGTGTAGATATTTCCATGTTTATACAGATAGCGGTGTAGATATTTCCATCTTAATACAGATGGCGGGGTTGATATTTCCATGTTCCTACAGATGGGGTTGTAGATATTTCCATGTTCATACAGATGGCGGTGTAGATGTTTCCATGTTTATAGAGATAGCGATGTAGTTATTTCCATGTTTCTAGATATAGCTGTGTAGAAATTTCCATTTATATACAGGTACCTGTGTAGATATTTCCATGTTCATACAGACAGCGGTGTAGATATTTCCATGTCCATACAGACAGCGGTGTAGATATTTCCATGTTCATACAGATAGCGGTGTAGATATTTCCATGTTTACACAGATTGAGGTGTAGACAATTCTATGTTTACACAGATAGCGTTGCAGATATTTACATGTTTGTAGAGATAGTGGTGTAGTTATTTCCATGTTTATACAGATGTCGGTGTAGATATTTCCATTTTTATACAGTTAGCAGTGTTGATATTTCCATGTTCATACAGATGGCGGTGTAGATATTTCCATGATTCTACAGAAAGCGCTGTGTTTATTTCCATGTTTACACAGATAGCGGTGAAGGTATTTCCATGTTTATACAGATAGCGGTGTAGATATTTCCATGTTTATACAGATAGCGGTGCAGATATTTCCATGTTTGTAAACATAGCAGTGAAGATATTTCCATGTCTATACAGATAGCAGTGTAGATATTTCCATGTTTATACAGATGGCGGGGTAGATATTTCCATGTTTATAGAGATGGCGGTGTAGATATTTCCATGTTTATACAGAAAGCGGTGTAGACATTTCCATGTTTACACAGATAGCGGTGTAGACCATTCCATGTTTACACAGATACCGTTGTAGATATTTACATGTTGCTAGAGATAACAGTGTAGTTATTTCCATGTTTATATAGATAGCGGTGAAGATATTTCCATGTTTACACAGATAGCGGTGTAGATATTTCCATGTTTACACAGATAACGGTGTAGACATTTCCATGTTTACACAGATAGTGCTGCAGATATTTACATGTTTATAGAGATAGCGGTGTAGTTATTTCCACATTTATACAGATGGCGGTGCAGATATTTCCATTTTTATACAGTTAGCAGTGTTGATATTTTCATGTTCATACAGATAGTGGTGTAGATATTTCCACCTTTATAGAGATGGCGGTGTAGATATTTCCATGTTCATACAGTTGGTGGTGTAGATATTTCCAAGTTTATAGAGATGGCGGTGTAGATATTTCCATGTTTATACAAATGGCAAATTAGATTTTTCCATGTATACAGAGATAGCGGTGTGGATATTTCCATGTTTATAGAGATAGCA
Organism: Gorilla gorilla gorilla; assembly: GCF_029281585.2. NCBI lineage: Eukaryota > Metazoa > Chordata > Mammalia > Primates > Hominidae > Gorilla > Gorilla gorilla. Next base: position 170,095,070 of record NC_073230.2, read on the forward strand.
GTGTAGATATTTCCATGTTCATACAGATGGCGGTGTAGATATTTCCATGTTCATACAGAAAGCGGTGTAGATATTTCCATGTTCATACAGATAGCGGTGTAAATATTTCCACGTTTATAGAGACGGCGGTGTAGATATTTACATGTTCATAGAGATGGAGGTGTAGATATTTCCATGTTCATACAGACAGCGGTGTAGATATTTCCATGTTCATACAGATGGCGGTGTAGGTATTTCCATGTTTATAGAGATGGCAGTGTGGATATTTCCTTGTTTATACAGATGGCGGTGTAGATATTTCCATGTTTATACAGGTGGCGGTGTTGACATTTCCATGTTTATACAGAAAGCGGTGTAGATATTTCCACGTTTACACAGATAGCGGTGTAGACCTTTCCATGTTTACACAGAGAGCGTTGTAGATATTTACATGTCTATAGAGATAACGGTGTAGTTATTTCCATATTTATATAGATAACGGTGAAGATATTTCCATGTTTACACAGATAGCGGTTTGGATATTTCCACATTTATTCAGATAGCGGTGTAGATACTTCCATGTTTATACAGATAGCGGTGCAGATATTTCCATGTTTATACAGATAGCGGTGTAGATATTTCCATGTTCATACAGATAGCGGTGTAGACACTTCCATCTTAATAGAGATGGCTGTGTAGATATTTCCATGTTCCTAAAGATGTCGGTGTTGATATATCCTTGTTCATGCAGATGGCGGTGTAGATATTTCCATGTTTATTGAGATAGCGGTGTAGTTATTTCCATGATTATAGAGATATCTGTGTAGATATTATCATGTATATACTGATAGCTGTGTAGATATTTCTATGTTCATACAGACAGCTTTGTAGATATTTCCATGTTCATACAGACAGCGATGTAGATATTTCCATGTTCACACAGATAGCGGTGTAGATATTTCCATGTTTACACAGATAGCGGTGTAGACATTTCCATGTTTACACAGATAGCGTTGTAGATATTTACATGTTTATAGATATAGCGGTGTAGATACTTCCTGGTTTGTACAGATAGCTGTATGGATATTTCCATGTTTATACAGATGGCGGTGTAGATATTTCCTCGTTTATAGAGATGGCTGTCAAGATACTTCCATGTTTACAGAGATGGTGGTGTAGTTATTTCCAAGTTTATGGAGATAGCGGTGTAGATATTTCCATGTTTATACAGATAGCGGTGTAGACATTTCCATGTTTACACAGATAGCATTGTAGGTATTTACTTGTTTGTAGAGATAGCGGTGTAGTTATTTCCAAGTTTATAAAGATAGCACTGTAGATATTTCCATGTTTATGCAGATAGCGGTGTAGATATTTCTATCTTCATACAGATGGCAGTGTAGATATTTCTATGTTCATACACATGGCGGTGTATATATTTCCATGTTCATAGAGATGGCGGTGTAGATACTTCCATGTCTATAGAGATAGCACTGTAGATATTTCCATGTTTATACAGATAGCGTTGTAGATATTTCCATGTTTATACTGATAGCGGTGTAGATAATTCCATCTTTATAGAGATGGCGGTCTAGATATTTCCTTGTTTATAAAGATAGCTGTGTAGATATTTCCACGTTTATAGAGATAGCGGTGTAGATATTTTCATGTTCATACAGATAGCGGTGTAGATATTTCCACCTTTACTGATATGGCTGTGTAGATATTTTCATGTTCATACATTTGGCTGTGTAGATATTTCCATGTTTATAGAGATGGCGGTGTAGATATTTCCATGTTTATACAGAAGGCGGTGTAGATATTTCCATGTTTATAGAGATGGCGGTGTAGATATTTCCATGTTTATACAGATAGCGGTGTAGATATTTACATGTTTGCACAGATAGCGGCGTAGACATTTCCATGTTTACACAGATAGTGTTGTAAATATTTACATGTTTATAGAGATAGCGGCATAGTTATTTCCATGTTTATACAGATAGCGGTGAAGATATTTCCATGTTTACACAGATAGTGGTGGAGGTATTTCCATGTCTATACAGATAGCAGAATAGATATTTCCATGTTTATGCAGCTGGCGGTGTAGATATTTCCATGTTTATAGAGATGGCGGTGTAGATATTCCATGTTTATACAGAAAGCGGTGTAGACATTTCCATGTTTACACAGATAACGTTGTAGACCATTCCGTGTTTACACAGATACCGTTGTAGATATTTACATGTTTCTAGAGATAACTGTGTAGTTATTTCCATGTTTATATAGATAGCGGTGAAGATATTTCCATGTTTACACAGATAGTGGTGTGGATATTTCCATGTTTATACAGTTAGTGGTGTACATATTTCCATGTTTATACAGATAGCGGTTCCGATACCTCCATGTTCATACAGATAGCGGTGAAGATATTTCCATGTTTATACAGAGAGCGGTGTAGATATTTCCATGTTTATACAGATAGCAGTGTAGACATTTCCATGTTTGTACAGATAGCGGTGTAGATATTTCCACCTTAATACAGATGGTGGGGTAGATATTTCCATCTTCCTACAGATGTGGTTGTAGATATTTCCATGTTCATACAGATGGCGGTGTACATATTTCCATGTTTATAGAGATAGCGATGTAGTTATTTCCATGTTTCTAGATATAGCTGTGTAGATATTTCAATTTATATACAGGTACCTGTGTAGATATTTCCATGTTCATACAGACAGTGGTGTAGATATTTCGATGTCCATACAGACAGCGTTGTAGATATTTCCATGTTCATACAGATAGTGGTGTAGATATTTCCATGTTTACACAGATAGCCGTGTAGACATTTCCATGTTTACACAGATAGCGTTGCAGATATTTACGTGTTTATAGAGATAGCGGTGTCGTTATTTCCATGTTTATACAGATGTCGGTGTAGATATTTACATTTTTATACAGTTAGCAGTGTTGATATTTCCAAGTTCATACAGATAGCGGTGTAGATATTTCCACCTTTATAGAGATGGCGGTGTAGATATTTCAATGTTCATTCAGTTGGCGGTGTAGATATTTCCAAGTTTATAGAGATGGCGGTGTAGATATTTCCATGTTTATACAAATGGCAAATTAGATATTTCCATGTATACAGAGATAGCGGTGTGGATATTTCCATGTTTATAGAGATAGCGGTGAAGATATTTCCATGTTCATACAGATGGCGGTGTAGATATTTCCATGTTCATACAGACAGCGGTGTAGATATTTCCATGTTCATACAGATAGCGGTGTAAATATTTCCACGTTTATAGAGACGGCGGTGTAAATATTTCCATGTTCATAGAGATGGCGGTGTAGATATTTCCATGCTCATACAGACAGCGGTGTAGATGTTTCCATGTTCATACAGATGGCGGTGTAGATATTTCCATGTTTATAGAGATGGCGGTGTGGATATTTCCATGTTTATACAGCTGGCGGTGTAGATATTTCCATGTTTATACTGATAGCGGTGTAGATAATTCCATGTTTATACAGATGGCGGTATAGATATTTCCTTGTTTATACAGATAGCTGTGTAGATATTTCCACGTTTATAGAGATAGCGGTGTAGATATTTTCATGTTCATACAGATAGCGGTGTAGATATTTCCACGTTTACTGATATGGCTGTGTAGATATTTTCATGTTCATACATTTGGCTGTGTAGATATTTCCATGTTTATAGAGATGGCGGTGTAGATATTTCCATGTTTATACAGAAGGCGGTGTAGATATTTCCATGTTTATAGAGATGGCGGTGTAGATATTTCCATGTTTATACAGATAGCGGTGTAGATATTTACATGTTTGCACAGATAGCGGCGTAGACATTTCCATGTTTACACAGATAGTGTTGTAAATATTTACATGTTTATAGAGATAGCGGCATAGTTATTTCCATGTTTATACAGATAGCGGTGAAGATATTTCCATGTTTACACAGATAGCGGTGAAGGTATTTCCATGTTTATACAGATAGCGGTGAAGATATTTCCATGTTTACACAGATAGCAGTGGAGGGATTTCCATGTTTATACAGATAGCGGTGTAGATATTTAAATGTTTATGCAGATATCGGTGCAGATATTTCAATGTTTGTACACATAGCGGTGTAGATATTTCCATGTCTATACAGATAGCAGAATAGATATTTCCATGTTTATACCGCTGGCGGTGTAGATATTTCCATGTTTATAGAGATGGCGGTGTAGATATTCCATGTTTATACAGAAAGCGGTGTAGACATTTCCATGTTTACACAGATAACGTTGTAGACCATTCCATGTTTACACAGATACCGTTGTAGATATTTACATGTTTCTAGAGATAACGGTGTAGTTATTTCCATGTTTATATAGATAGCGGTGAAGATATTTCCATGTTTACACAGATAGTGGTGTGGATATTTCCATGTTCATACAGTTAGTGGTGTACATATTTCCATGTTTATACAGATAGCGGTGCCGATATCTCCATGTTTATACAGATAGCGGTGAAGATATTTCCATGTTTATACAGAGAGCGGTGTAGATATTTCCATGTTTATACAGATAGCAGTGTAGACATTTCCATGTTTGTACAGATAGCGGTGTAGATATTTCCATCTTAATACAGATGGTGGGATAGATATTTCCATGTTCCTACAGATGTGGTTGTAGATATTTCCATGTTCATACAGATGGCGGTGTACATATTTCCATGTTTATAGAGATAGCGATGTAGTTATTTCCATGTTTCTAGATATAGCTGTGTAGATATTTCCATTTATATACAGGTACCTGTGTAGATATTTCCATGTTCATACAGACAGCGGTGTAGATATTTCCATGTCCATACAGACAGCGTTGTAGATATTTCCATGTTCATACAGATAGCGGTGTAGATATTTCCAAGTTTACACAGATAGCCGTGTAGACATTTCCATGTTTACACAGATAGCGTTGCAGATATTTACATGTTTATAGAGATAGCAGTGTAGATATTTCCATGTTCATACAGATGGCGGTGTAGATATTTCCATGTTCATACAGAAAGCGATGTAGATATTTCCATGTTCATACAGATAGCGGTGTAAATATTTCCACGTTTATAGAGACGGCGGTGTAGATATTTCCATGTTCATAGAGATGGAGGTGTAGATATTTCCATGTTCATACAGACAGCGGTGTAGATATTTCCATGTTCATACAGATGGCGGTGTAGATATTTCCATGTTTATAGAGATGGCGGTGTGGATATTTCCATGTTTATACAGATTGCGGTGTTGATATTTCCATGTTTATACAGGTGGCGGTGTTGACATTTCCATGTTTATACAGAAAGCGGTGTAGATATTTCCACGTTTACACAGATAGCTGTGTAGACCTTTCCATGTTTACACAGAGAGCGTTGTAGATATTTACATGTCTATAGAGAGAGCGGTGTAGTTATTTCCATATTTATATAGATAACGGTGAAGATATTTCCATGTTTACACAGATAGCGGTTTGGATATTTCCACATTTATTCAGATAGCGGTGTAGATACTTCCATGTTTATACAGATAGCGGTGCAGATATTTCCATGTTTATACAGATAGCGGTGTAGATATTTCCATGTTCATACAGATAGCGGTGTAGACACTTCCATCTTAATAGAGATGGCTGTGTAGATATTTCCATGTTCCTAAAGATGTCGGTGTTGATATATCCTTGTTCATGCAGATGGCGGTGTAGATATTTCCATGTTTATTGAGATAGCGGTGTAGTTATTTCCATGATTATAGAGATATCTGTGTAGATATTATCATGTATATACTGATTGCTGTGTAGATATTTCTATGTTCATACAGACAGCTTTGTAGGTATTTCCATGTTCATACAGACAGCGATGTAGATATTTCCATGTTCACACAGATAGCGGTGTAGATATTTCCATGTTTACACAGATAGCGGTGTAGACATTTCCATGTTTACACAGATAGCGTTGTAGATATTTACATGTTTATAGATATAGCGGTGTAGATACTTCCTGGTTTCTACAGATAGCTGTATGGATATTTCCATGTTTATACAGATGGCGGTGTAGATATTTCCTCGTTTATAGAGATGGCTGTCAAGATACTTCCATGTTTACAGAGATGGTGGTGTAGTTATTTCCAAGTTTATGGAGATAGCGGTGTAGATATTTCCATGTTTATACAGATAGCGGTGTAGACATTTCCATGTTTACACAGATAGCATTGTAGGTATTTACTTGTTTGTAGAGATAGCGGTGTAGTTATTTCCAAGTTTATAAAGATAGCACTGTAGATATTTCCATGTTTATGCAGATAGCGGTGTAGATATTTCTATCTTCATACAGATGGCAGTGTAGATATTTCTATGTTCATACACATGGCGGTGTATATATTTCCATGTTCATAGAGATGGCGGTGTAGATACTTCCATGTCTATAGAGATAGCACTGTAGATATTTCCATGTTTATACAGATAGCGTTGTAGATATTTCCATGTTTATACTGATAGCGGTGTAGATAATTCCATCTTTATAGAGATGGCGGTCTAGATATTTCCTTGTTTATAAAGATAGCTGTGTAGATATTTCCACGTTTATAGAGATAGCGGTGTAGATATTTTCATGTTCATACAGATAGCGGTGTAGATATTTCCACCTTTACTGATATGGCTGTGTAGATATTTTCATGTTCATACATTTGGCTGTGTAGATATTTCCATGTTTATAGAGATGGCGGTGTAGATATTTCCATGTTTATACAGAAGGCGGTGTAGATATTTCCATGTTTATAGAGATGGCGGTGTGGATATTTCCATGTTTATACCGTTGGCGGTGTAGATATTTGCATGTTCATACAGATAGCGGTGTAGATATTTCCATGTTCATACAGATAGCGGTGTAGATATTTCCATATTCATACAGATAGCGGTGTAGATATTTCCATGTTCATACACATGGCGGTGTAGATACTTACGTGTTCATACAGATGGCGGTGCAGATATTTCCATGTTTATGCAGATAGCAGTATAGATATTTCCATGTTTATACAGATGGTGTTGTAGATATTTCCATGTTTATAGAGGTGGCAGTCTAGATATTTCCATATTTATAGAGACAGTGGTGTAGTTATTTCCAAGTTTTAGAGACAGCGTTGTAGATATTTCCATGTTTATACAGATAGCGGTGAAGGTATTTCCATGTTTATACAGATAGCGGTGTAGATATTTCCATGTTTATACAGATAGCGGTGAGGATATTTCCATGTTTATAGAGATAGTGGTGTAGATAATTCCAATTTTATACAGATAGCAGTGTAGATATTTATAAGTTCATACAGATAGCGGTGTAGATATTTCCACGTTTATAGAGTTGGCGGTGTAGATATTTCCATGTTCATACAGATGGCGGTGTAGATATTTCCATGTTTATAGAGACGGCGGTGTAGGTATTTTCATGTTTACACAGATGGCGGTGTAGATATTTCCATGTTTACACAGATAGCGGTGTAGACATTTCCATGTTTACACAGATAGCGGTGTGGATATTTCCATGTTTATGCAGATAGCGGTGTAGATATTTCCATGTTTATACAGATCGCGGTGCGGTTATTTCCATGTTTATACAGATAGTGGTGGAGATATTTCCATGTTTATACAGATAGCGGTGTAGATATTTCCATCTTATTACAGATTGCGGTGTAGATAATTCCATGTTTATAGAGATGGCGGTCTAGATATTTCCTTGTTTATACAGGTAGCTGTGTAGATATTTCCACGTTTATAGAGATACCGGTGTAGATATTTTCATGTTCATACAGATAGCGTTGTAGATATTTCCATGTTCATACAGATAGCGGTGTAGATATTTCCATGTTCATGCAGATGGCGGTGTAGATATTTCCATGTTCATGCAGATGGCGGTGAAGATATTTCCGTGTTCATACAGATGGCGGTGTAGATATTTCCATGTCCATACAGACGGTGGTGCAGATATTTCCATGTCCATACACATGGCAGTGTAGATATTTCCATGTTCATAGAGATGGCGGTGTAATTATTTCCACGTTTATAGAGATAGCGGTGTAGTTATTTCCATGTTTATAGAGATAGCAGTGTAGATATGTCCATTTATATACAGATAGCTGTGTAGATATTTCCATGTTCATACAGATAGCGGTGTAGATATTTCCATGTTCATACAGATAGCGGTGTAGATATTTCCATGTTCATGCAGATGGCGGTGTAGATATTTCCATGTTCATACAGATGGCGGTGAAGATATTTCCATGTTCATACAGATGGCAGTGAAGTTATTTCCATGTTCATACAGATGGCGTTGTAGATATTTCCATGTTTATAGAGATGGTGGTGTAGATATTTTCATGTTTATACAGAGGGCAGTTTAGATATTTCCATGTTTACAGAGATAGCAGTGTAGATATTTCCATGCTGATACACATAGCGGTGTGGAGATTTCTGAGTTTATAGAGATAGCAGTGTACATATTTCCAAGTTTATAGAGATAGCGGTGAAGATATTTCCATGTTTATGGAAATAGCGGTGTAGATATTTCCATGTTTATACAGATAGCGGTATAGATATTTCCATGTTTATACAGATGGTGGTGTAGGTATTTCCATGTTTATAGAGATGGCGGTCTAGATATTTCCATGTTTATACAGATAGCGGTGAAGATATTTACATGTTTATAGAGATAGCGGTGTAGTTATTTCCATGTTTATACAGATGTCGGTGTAGATATTTACATTTTTATACAGTTAGCAGTGTTGATATTTCCAAGTTCATACAGATAGCGGTGTAGATATTTCCACCTTTATAGAGATGGCGGTGTAGATATTTCCATGTTTATACAAATGGCAAATTAGATATTTCCATGTATACAGAGATAGCGGTGTGGATATTTCCATGTTTATAGAGATAGCGGTGAAGATATTTCAATGTTCATACAGATGGCGGTGTAGATATTTCCATGTTCATACAGACAGCGGTGTAGATATTTCCATGTTCATACAGATAGCGGTGTAAACATTTCCACGTTTATAGAGACGGCGGTGTAAACATTTCCATGTTCATAGAGATGGCGGTGTAGATATTTCCATGTTCATACAGACAGCGGAGTAGATGTTTCCATGTTCATACAGATGGCGGTGTAGATATTTCCATGTTTATAGAGATGGCGGTGTGGATATTTCCATGTTTATACCGTTGGCGGTGTAGATATTTGCATGTTCATACAGATAGCGGTGTAGATATTTCCATGTTCATACAGATAGCGGTGTAGATATTTCCATGTTCATACAGATAGCGGTGTAGATATTTCCATGTTCATACACATGGCCGTGTAGATACTTACGTGTTCATACAGATGGCGGTGCAGATATTTCCATGTTTATGCAGATAGCAGTATAGATATTTCCATGTTTATACAGATGGTGTTGTAGATATTTCCATGTTTATAGAGGTGGCAGTCTAGATATTTCCATATTTATAGAGACAGTGGTGTAGTTATTTCCGAGTTTTAGAGACTGCGTTGTAGATATTTCCATGTTTATACAGATAGCGGTGAAGGTATTTCCATGTTTATACAGATAGCGGTGTAGATATTTCCATGTTTATACAGATAGCGGTGAGGATATTTCCATGTTTATAGTGATAGTGGTGTAGATAATTCCAATTTTATACAGATAGCAGTGTAGATATTTATAAGTTCATACAGATAGCGGTGTAGATATTTCCACGTTTATAGAGTTGGCGGTGTAGATATTTCCATGTTCATACAGATGGCGGTGTAGATATTTCCATGTTTATAGAGACGGCGGTGTAGGTATTTTCATGTTTACACAGATGGCGGTGTAGATATTTCCATGTTTACACAGATAGTGGTGTAGACATTTCCATGTTTACACAGATAGCGGTGTGGATATTTCCATGTTTATGCAGATAGCGGTGTAGATATTTCCATGTTTATACAGATAGCGGTGCGGTTATTTCCATGTTTATACAGATAGTGGTGGAGATATTTCCATGTTTATACAGATAGCGGTGTAGATATTTCCATCTTATTACAGATTGCGGTGTAGATATGTCCATGTTCGTACAGATGGCGGTTTAGATATTTCCTTGTTCATAGAGATGGCGGTGTAGATATTTCCATGTTTATACAGATAGCAGTGTAGTTATTTCCATGTTTATAGAGATAGCAGTGTAGATATTTCCATTGATTTACAGATAGCTGTGTAGATATTTCCATGTTTATACAGAAAGCGGTGTAGACATTTCCATGTTTAGACAGATAGCGGTGTAGACCATTCCATGTTTACACAGATACCGTTGTAGATATTTACATGTTTCTAGAGATAACGGTGTAGTTATTTCCATGTTTACATAGAAAGCGGTGAAGAAATTTCCATGTTTACACAGATAGTGTTGTGGATATTTCCATGTTTATACAGTTAGTGGTGTACATATTTCCATGTTTATACAGATAGCGGTGTAGATATTTCCATGTTCATACAGATAGCGGTGTAGACACTTCCATCTTAATAGAGATGGCGGTGTAGATATTTCCATGTTCCTAAAGATGTCAGTGTTGATATTTCCATGTTCATGCAGATGGCGGTGTAGATATTTCCATGTTTATTGAGATAGCGGTGTAGTTATTTCCATGATTATAGAGATATCTGTGTAGATATTATCATGTATATACTGATAGCTGTGCAGATATTTCTATGTTCATAGAGACAGCTTTGTAGGTATTTCCATGTTCATGCATACAGCGGTGCACAGATACATACACAGATACCGTTGTAGATATTTACATGTTTCTAGAGATAACGGTGTAGTTATTTCCATGTTTACATAGAAAGCGGTGAAGATATTTCCATGTTTACACAGATAGCGGTGAAGGTATTTCCATGTTTGTACGGATAGCGGTGAAGATATTTCCATGTTTACACAGATAGCGGTGGAGGTATTTCCATGTTTATACAGATAGCGGTGTAGATATTTAAATGTTTATGCAGATTTCGGTGCAGATATTTCCATGTTTGTACACATAGCGGTGTAGATATTTCCATGTCTATACAGATAGCAGAAAACATATTTCCATGTTTATGCAGCTGGCGGTGTAGATATTTCCATGTTTATGGAGATGGCGGTGTAGTTATTTCCATGATTATAGAGATATCTGTGTAGATATTATCATGTATATACTGATAGCTGTGTAGATATTTCTGTGTTCATACAGACAGCTTCGTAGGTATTTCCATGTTCATACAGACAGCGATGTAGATATTTCCATGTTCACACAGATAGCGGTGTAGATATTTCCATGTTTACACAGATAGCGGTGTAGGCATTTCCATGTTTACTCAGATAGCGTTGTAGATATTTACATGTTTATAGATATAGCGGTGTAGATACTTCCTGGTTTGTACAGATAGCTGTATAGATATTTCCATGTTTATACAGATGGCGGTGTAGATATTTCCACGTTTATAGAGATGGCTGTCAAGATATTTCCATGTTTATAGAGATGGTGGTGTTGTTATTTCCAAGTTTATGGAGATACCGGTGTAGATATTTCCATGTTTATACAGATAGCGGTGTAGACATTTCCATGTTTACACAGATAGCGTTGTAGGTATTTACTTGTTTGTAGAGATAGCGGTGTAGTTATTTCCAAGTTTATAAAGATAGCACTGTAGATATTTCCATGTTTATGCAGATAGCGGTATAGATATTTCTATCTTCATACAGATGGCAGTGTAGATACTTCCATGTTCATACACATGGCGGTGTAGATATTTCCATGTTCATAGAGATGGCCGTGTAGATATTTCCATGTTTATAGAGATAGCACTGTAGATATTTCCATGTTTATACAGATAGCGTTGTAGATATTTCCATGTTTATACTGATAGCGGTGTAGATAATTCCATGTTTATAGAGATGGCGGTCTAGATATTTCCTTGTTTATACAGATAGCTGTGTAGTTATTTCCACGTTTATAGAGATAGCGGTGTAGATATTTTCATGTTCATACAGATAGCGGTGTAGATATTTCCACCTTTACTGAGATGGCTGTGTAGATATTTTCATGTTCTTACTGTTGGCTGAGTAGATATTTCAATGTTTATAGAGATGGCGGTGTAGATATTTCCATGTTTATACAGAAGGCGGTGTAGATATTTCCATGTTTATAGAGATGGCGGTGTAGATATTTCCATGTTTATACAGATAGCGGTGTACATATTTACATGTTTGCACAGATAGCGGCGTAGACATTTCCATGTTTACACAGATAGTGTTGTAAATATTTACATGTTTATAGAGATAGCGGCATAGTTATTTCCATGTTTATACAGATAGCGGTGAAGATATTTCCATGTTTACACAGATAGCGGTGAAGATATTTCCATGTTGATACAGATAGCGGTGTAGATATTTCCATGTTTATACAGATAGCGGTGCAGATATTTCTATGTTGGTACACATAGCGGTGTAGATATTTCCATGTCTATACAGATAGCAGTGTAGATATTTCCATGTTTATACAGATGGCGGTGTAGATATTTCCATGTTTATAGAGATGGCGGTGTAGATATTTCCATGTTTATACAGAAAGCGGTGTAGACATTTCCATGTTTACACAGATAGCGGTGTAGACCATTCCATGTTTACACAGATACTGTTGTAGATATTTACATGTTCCTAGAGGTAACAGTGTAGTTATTTTCATGTTTATATAGATAGCGGTGAAGATATTTCCATGTTTACACAGATAGCGGTGTAGATATTTCCATGTTTACACAGATAGCGGTGTAGACATTTCCGTGTTTACACAGATAGCGTTGCAGATATTTACATGTTTATAGAGATAACGATGTAGTTATTTCCATGTTTATACAGATGGCGGTGTAGATATTTCCATTTTTATACAGTTAACAGTGTTGATATTTCCATGTTCATACAGATAGTGGTGTAGATATTTCCACCTTTATAGAGATGGCGGTGTAGATATTTCCATGTTCATACAGTTGGTGGTGTAGATATTTCCAAGTTTATAGAGATGGCAGTGTAGATATTTCCATGTTTATACAAATGGCAAATTAGATATTTCCATGTATACAGAGATAGCGGTGTGGATATTTCCATGTTTATGGAGATAGCAGTGTAGATATTTCCATGTTCGTACAGATGGCGGTGTTGATATTTCCATGTTCATGCAGATGGCGGTGTAGATATTTCCATGTTTATTGAGATAGCGGTGTAGTTATTTCCATGATTATAGAGATATCTGTGTAGATATTATCATGTATATACTGATAGCTGTGTAGATATTTCTGTGTTCATACAGACAGCTTTGTAGGTATTTCCATGTTCATACAGACAGCGTTGTAGATATTTCCATGTTCACACAGATAGCGGTGTAGATATTTCCATGTTTACACAGATAGCGGTGTAGACATTTCCATGTTTACACTGATAGCGTTGTAGATATTTACATGTTTATAGATATAGCGGTGTAGATACTTCCTGGTTTGTACAGATAGCTGTATGGATATTTCCATGTTTATACAGATGGCGGTGTAGATATTTCCGCGTTTATAGAGATGGCTGTCAAGATATTTCCATGTTTATAGAGATGGTGGTGTAGTTATTTCCAAGTTTATGGAGATAGCGGTGTAGATATTTCCATGTTTATACAGATAGCGGTGTAGACATTTCCATGTTTACACAGATAGCGTTGTAGGTATTTACTTGTTTGTAGAGATAGCGGTGTAGTTATTTCCAAGTTTATAAAGATAGCACTGTAGATATTTCCATGTTTATGCAGATAGCGGTGTAGATATTTCTATCTTCATACAGATGGCAGTGTAAATATTTCCATGTTCATACACATGGCGGTGTATATATTTCCATGTTCACAGAGATGGCGGTGTAGATATTTCCATGTTTATAGAGATAGCACTGTAGATATTTCCATGTTTATACAGATAGCGTTGTAGATATTTCCATGTTTATACTGATAGCGGTGTAGATAATTCCATGTTTATAGAGATGGCGGTCTAGATATTTCCTTGTTTATACAGATAGCTGTGTAGATATTTCCACGTTTATAGAGATAGCGGTGTAGATATTTTCATGTTCATACAGATAGCGGTGTAGATATTTCCACCTTTACTGAGATGGCTGTGTAGATATTTTCATGTTCATACAGTTGGCTGTGTAGATATTTCCATGTTTATAGAGATGGCGGTGTAGATATTTCCATGTTTATACAGAAGGCGGTATAGATATTTCCATGTTTATAGAGATAGCGGTGTAGATATTTACATATTTGCACAGATAGCGGCGTAGACATTTCCATGTTTACACAGATAGTTGTAAATATGTACATGATTATAGAGATAGCGGCATAGTTATTTCCATGTTTATACAGATAGCGGTGAAGATATTTCCATGTTTACACAGAGAGCGGTGAAAGTATTTCCATGTTTATACAGTTAGCGGTGTAGATATTTCCATGTTTATACAGATAGCGGTGCAGATATTTCCATGTTTGTACACATAGCGGTGTAGATATTTCCATGTCTATACAGATAGCAGTGTAGATATTTCCATGTTTATACAGATGGCGGTGTAGATATTTCCATGTTTATAGAGATGGCGGTGTAGATATTTCCATGTTTATACAGAAAGCGGTGTAGACATTTCCATGTTTACACAGATAGCGGTGTAGACCATTCTATGTTTACACAGATACCGTTGAAGATATTTACATGTTTCTAGAGATAACGGTGTAGTTATTTCCATGTTTATATAGAAAGCGGTGAAGATATTTCCATGTTTACACAGATAGTGGTGTGGATATTTCCATGTTTATACAGTTAGTGGTGTACATATTTCCATGTTTATACAGATAGCGGTGCCGATATCTCCATGTTTATACAGATAGCGGTGAAGATATTTCCATGTTTATACAGATAGCGGTGTAGATATTTCCATGTTTATGCAGATAGCAGTGTAGATATTTCCATGTTTATACAGATAGCGGTGTAGATATTTCCATCTTAATACAGATGGCGGGGTTGATATTTCCATGTTCCTACAGATGGGGTTGTAGATATTTCCATGTTCATACAGATGGCGGTGTAGATGTTTCCATGTTTATAGAGATAGCGATGTAGTTATTTCCATGTTTCTAGATATAGCTGTGTAGAAATTTCCATTTATATACAGGTACCTGTGTAGATATTTCCATGTTCATACAGACAGCGGTGTAGATATTTCCATGTCCATACAGACAGCGGTGTAGATATTTCCATGTTCATACAGATAGCGGTGTAGATATTTCCATGTTTACACAGATTGAGGTGTAGACAATTCTATGTTTACACAGATAGCGTTGCAGATATTTACATGTTTGTAGAGATAGTGGTGTAGTTATTTCCATGTTTATACAGATGTCGGTGTAGATATTTCCATTTTTATACAGTTAGCAGTGTTGATATTTCCATGTTCATACAGATGGCGGTGTAGATATTTCCATGATTCTACAGAAAGCGCTGTGTTTATTTCCATGTTTACACAGATAGCGGTGAAGGTATTTCCATGTTTATACAGATAGCGGTGTAGATATTTCCATGTTTATACAGATAGCGGTGCAGATATTTCCATGTTTGTAAACATAGCAGTGAAGATATTTCCATGTCTATACAGATAGCAGTGTAGATATTTCCATGTTTATACAGATGGCGGGGTAGATATTTCCATGTTTATAGAGATGGCGGTGTAGATATTTCCATGTTTATACAGAAAGCGGTGTAGACATTTCCATGTTTACACAGATAGCGGTGTAGACCATTCCATGTTTACACAGATACCGTTGTAGATATTTACATGTTGCTAGAGATAACAGTGTAGTTATTTCCATGTTTATATAGATAGCGGTGAAGATATTTCCATGTTTACACAGATAGCGGTGTAGATATTTCCATGTTTACACAGATAACGGTGTAGACATTTCCATGTTTACACAGATAGTGCTGCAGATATTTACATGTTTATAGAGATAGCGGTGTAGTTATTTCCACATTTATACAGATGGCGGTGCAGATATTTCCATTTTTATACAGTTAGCAGTGTTGATATTTTCATGTTCATACAGATAGTGGTGTAGATATTTCCACCTTTATAGAGATGGCGGTGTAGATATTTCCATGTTCATACAGTTGGTGGTGTAGATATTTCCAAGTTTATAGAGATGGCGGTGTAGATATTTCCATGTTTATACAAATGGCAAATTAGATTTTTCCATGTATACAGAGATAGCGGTGTGGATATTTCCATGTTTATAGAGATAGCAGTGTAGATATTTCCATGTTCATACAGATGGCGGTGTAGATATTTCCATGTTCATACAGAAAGCGGTGTAGATATTTCCATGTTCATACAGATAGCGGTGTAAATATTTCCACGTTTATAGAGACGGCGGTGTAGATATTTACATGTTCATAGAGATGGAGGTGTAGATATTTCCATGTTCATACAGACAGCGGTGTAGATATTTCCATGTTCATACAGATGGCGGTGTAGGTATTTCCATGTTTATAGAGATGGCAGTGTGGATATTTCCTTGTTTATACAGATGGCGGTGTAGATATTTCCATGTTTATACAGGTGGCGGTGTTGACATTTCCATGTTTATACAGAAAGCGGTGTAGATATTTCCACGTTTACACAGATAGCGGTGTAGACCTTTCCATGTTTACACAGAGAGCGTTGTAGATATTTACATGTCTATAGAGATAACGGTGTAGTTATTTCCATATTTATATAGATAACGGTGAAGATATTTCCATGTTTACACAGATAGCGGTTTGGATATTTCCACATTTATTCAGATAGCGGTGTAGATACTTCCATGTTTATACAGATAGCGGTGCAGATATTTCCATGTTTATACAGATAGCGGTGTAGATATTTCCATGTTCATACAGATAGCGGTGTAGACACTTCCATCTTAATAGAGATGGCTGTGTAGATATTTCCATGTTCCTAAAGATGTCGGTGTTGATATATCCTTGTTCATGCAGATGGCGGTGTAGATATTTCCATGTTTATTGAGATAGCGGTGTAGTTATTTCCATGATTATAGAGATATCTGTGTAGATATTATCATGTATATACTGATAGCTGTGTAGATATTTCTATGTTCATACAGACAGCTTTGTAGATATTTCCATGTTCATACAGACAGCGATGTAGATATTTCCATGTTCACACAGATAGCGGTGTAGATATTTCCATGTTTACACAGATAGCGGTGTAGACATTTCCATGTTTACACAGATAGCGTTGTAGATATTTACATGTTTATAGATATAGCGGTGTAGATACTTCCTGGTTTGTACAGATAGCTGTATGGATATTTCCATGTTTATACAGATGGCGGTGTAGATATTTCCTCGTTTATAGAGATGGCTGTCAAGATACTTCCATGTTTACAGAGATGGTGGTGTAGTTATTTCCAAGTTTATGGAGATAGCGGTGTAGATATTTCCATGTTTATACAGATAGCGGTGTAGACATTTCCATGTTTACACAGATAGCATTGTAGGTATTTACTTGTTTGTAGAGATAGCGGTGTAGTTATTTCCAAGTTTATAAAGATAGCACTGTAGATATTTCCATGTTTATGCAGATAGCGGTGTAGATATTTCTATCTTCATACAGATGGCAGTGTAGATATTTCTATGTTCATACACATGGCGGTGTATATATTTCCATGTTCATAGAGATGGCGGTGTAGATACTTCCATGTCTATAGAGATAGCACTGTAGATATTTCCATGTTTATACAGATAGCGTTGTAGATATTTCCATGTTTATACTGATAGCGGTGTAGATAATTCCATCTTTATAGAGATGGCGGTCTAGATATTTCCTTGTTTATAAAGATAGCTGTGTAGATATTTCCACGTTTATAGAGATAGCGGTGTAGATATTTTCATGTTCATACAGATAGCGGTGTAGATATTTCCACCTTTACTGATATGGCTGTGTAGATATTTTCATGTTCATACATTTGGCTGTGTAGATATTTCCATGTTTATAGAGATGGCGGTGTAGATATTTCCATGTTTATACAGAAGGCGGTGTAGATATTTCCATGTTTATAGAGATGGCGGTGTAGATATTTCCATGTTTATACAGATAGCGGTGTAGATATTTACATGTTTGCACAGATAGCGGCGTAGACATTTCCATGTTTACACAGATAGTGTTGTAAATATTTACATGTTTATAGAGATAGCGGCATAGTTATTTCCATGTTTATACAGATAGCGGTGAAGATATTTCCATGTTTACACAGATAGCGGTGGAGGTATTTCCATGTCTATACAGATAGCAGAATAGATATTTCCATGTTTATGCAGCTGGCGGTGTAGATATTTCCATGTTTATAGAGATGGCGGTGTAGATATTCCATGTTTATACAGAAAGCGGTGTAGACATTTCCATGTTTACACAGATAACGTTGTAGACCATTCCGTGTTTACACAGATACCGTTGTAGATATTTACATGTTTCTAGAGATAACTGTGTAGTTATTTCCATGTTTATATAGATAGCGGTGAAGATATTTCCATGTTTACACAGATAGTGGTGTGGATATTTCCATGTTTATACAGTTAGTGGTGTACATATTTCCATGTTTATACAGATAGCGGTTCCGATACCTCCATGTTCATACAGATAGCGGTGAAGATATTTCCATGTTTATACAGAGAGCGGTGTAGATATT
The DNA here is from genome assembly GCF_029281585.2 of Gorilla gorilla gorilla. Taxonomy (NCBI): domain Eukaryota; kingdom Metazoa; phylum Chordata; class Mammalia; order Primates; family Hominidae; genus Gorilla; species Gorilla gorilla. The sequence continues at coordinate 170,113,916 of NC_073230.2, forward strand.
TCCATGTTTATACAGATAGCAGTGTAGACATTTCCATGTTTGTACAGATAGCGGTGTAGATATTTCCACCTTAATACAGATGGTGGGGTAGATATTTCCATCTTCCTACAGATGTGGTTGTAGATATTTCCATGTTCATACAGATGGCGGTGTACATATTTCCATGTTTATAGAGATAGCGATGTAGTTATTTCCATGTTTCTAGATATAGCTGTGTAGATATTTCAATTTATATACAGGTACCTGTGTAGATATTTCCATGTTCATACAGACAGTGGTGTAGATATTTCGATGTCCATACAGACAGCGTTGTAGATATTTCCATGTTCATACAGATAGTGGTGTAGATATTTCCATGTTTACACAGATAGCCGTGTAGACATTTCCATGTTTACACAGATAGCGTTGCAGATATTTACGTGTTTATAGAGATAGCGGTGTCGTTATTTCCATGTTTATACAGATGTCGGTGTAGATATTTACATTTTTATACAGTTAGCAGTGTTGATATTTCCAAGTTCATACAGATAGCGGTGTAGATATTTCCACCTTTATAGAGATGGCGGTGTAGATATTTCAATGTTCATTCAGTTGGCGGTGTAGATATTTCCAAGTTTATAGAGATGGCGGTGTAGATATTTCCATGTTTATACAAATGGCAAATTAGATATTTCCATGTATACAGAGATAGCGGTGTGGATATTTCCATGTTTATAGAGATAGCGGTGAAGATATTTCCATGTTCATACAGATGGCGGTGTAGATATTTCCATGTTCATACAGACAGCGGTGTAGATATTTCCATGTTCATACAGATAGCGGTGTAAATATTTCCACGTTTATAGAGACGGCGGTGTAAATATTTCCATGTTCATAGAGATGGCGGTGTAGATATTTCCATGCTCATACAGACAGCGGTGTAGATGTTTCCATGTTCATACAGATGGCGGTGTAGATATTTCCATGTTTATAGAGATGGCGGTGTGGATATTTCCATGTTTATACAGCTGGCGGTGTAGATATTTCCATGTTTATACTGATAGCGGTGTAGATAATTCCATGTTTATACAGATGGCGGTATAGATATTTCCTTGTTTATACAGATAGCTGTGTAGATATTTCCACGTTTATAGAGATAGCGGTGTAGATATTTTCATGTTCATACAGATAGCGGTGTAGATATTTCCACGTTTACTGATATGGCTGTGTAGATATTTTCATGTTCATACATTTGGCTGTGTAGATATTTCCATGTTTATAGAGATGGCGGTGTAGATATTTCCATGTTTATACAGAAGGCGGTGTAGATATTTCCATGTTTATAGAGATGGCGGTGTAGATATTTCCATGTTTATACAGATAGCGGTGTAGATATTTACATGTTTGCACAGATAGCGGCGTAGACATTTCCATGTTTACACAGATAGTGTTGTAAATATTTACATGTTTATAGAGATAGCGGCATAGTTATTTCCATGTTTATACAGATAGCGGTGAAGATATTTCCATGTTTACACAGATAGCGGTGAAGGTATTTCCATGTTTATACAGATAGCGGTGAAGATATTTCCATGTTTACACAGATAGCAGTGGAGGGATTTCCATGTTTATACAGATAGCGGTGTAGATATTTAAATGTTTATGCAGATATCGGTGCAGATATTTCAATGTTTGTACACATAGCGGTGTAGATATTTCCATGTCTATACAGATAGCAGAATAGATATTTCCATGTTTATACCGCTGGCGGTGTAGATATTTCCATGTTTATAGAGATGGCGGTGTAGATATTCCATGTTTATACAGAAAGCGGTGTAGACATTTCCATGTTTACACAGATAACGTTGTAGACCATTCCATGTTTACACAGATACCGTTGTAGATATTTACATGTTTCTAGAGATAACGGTGTAGTTATTTCCATGTTTATATAGATAGCGGTGAAGATATTTCCATGTTTACACAGATAGTGGTGTGGATATTTCCATGTTCATACAGTTAGTGGTGTACATATTTCCATGTTTATACAGATAGCGGTGCCGATATCTCCATGTTTATACAGATAGCGGTGAAGATATTTCCATGTTTATACAGAGAGCGGTGTAGATATTTCCATGTTTATACAGATAGCAGTGTAGACATTTCCATGTTTGTACAGATAGCGGTGTAGATATTTCCATCTTAATACAGATGGTGGGATAGATATTTCCATGTTCCTACAGATGTGGTTGTAGATATTTCCATGTTCATACAGATGGCGGTGTACATATTTCCATGTTTATAGAGATAGCGATGTAGTTATTTCCATGTTTCTAGATATAGCTGTGTAGATATTTCCATTTATATACAGGTACCTGTGTAGATATTTCCATGTTCATACAGACAGCGGTGTAGATATTTCCATGTCCATACAGACAGCGTTGTAGATATTTCCATGTTCATACAGATAGCGGTGTAGATATTTCCAAGTTTACACAGATAGCCGTGTAGACATTTCCATGTTTACACAGATAGCGTTGCAGATATTTACATGTTTATAGAGATAGCAGTGTAGATATTTCCATGTTCATACAGATGGCGGTGTAGATATTTCCATGTTCATACAGAAAGCGATGTAGATATTTCCATGTTCATACAGATAGCGGTGTAAATATTTCCACGTTTATAGAGACGGCGGTGTAGATATTTCCATGTTCATAGAGATGGAGGTGTAGATATTTCCATGTTCATACAGACAGCGGTGTAGATATTTCCATGTTCATACAGATGGCGGTGTAGATATTTCCATGTTTATAGAGATGGCGGTGTGGATATTTCCATGTTTATACAGATTGCGGTGTTGATATTTCCATGTTTATACAGGTGGCGGTGTTGACATTTCCATGTTTATACAGAAAGCGGTGTAGATATTTCCACGTTTACACAGATAGCTGTGTAGACCTTTCCATGTTTACACAGAGAGCGTTGTAGATATTTACATGTCTATAGAGAGAGCGGTGTAGTTATTTCCATATTTATATAGATAACGGTGAAGATATTTCCATGTTTACACAGATAGCGGTTTGGATATTTCCACATTTATTCAGATAGCGGTGTAGATACTTCCATGTTTATACAGATAGCGGTGCAGATATTTCCATGTTTATACAGATAGCGGTGTAGATATTTCCATGTTCATACAGATAGCGGTGTAGACACTTCCATCTTAATAGAGATGGCTGTGTAGATATTTCCATGTTCCTAAAGATGTCGGTGTTGATATATCCTTGTTCATGCAGATGGCGGTGTAGATATTTCCATGTTTATTGAGATAGCGGTGTAGTTATTTCCATGATTATAGAGATATCTGTGTAGATATTATCATGTATATACTGATTGCTGTGTAGATATTTCTATGTTCATACAGACAGCTTTGTAGGTATTTCCATGTTCATACAGACAGCGATGTAGATATTTCCATGTTCACACAGATAGCGGTGTAGATATTTCCATGTTTACACAGATAGCGGTGTAGACATTTCCATGTTTACACAGATAGCGTTGTAGATATTTACATGTTTATAGATATAGCGGTGTAGATACTTCCTGGTTTCTACAGATAGCTGTATGGATATTTCCATGTTTATACAGATGGCGGTGTAGATATTTCCTCGTTTATAGAGATGGCTGTCAAGATACTTCCATGTTTACAGAGATGGTGGTGTAGTTATTTCCAAGTTTATGGAGATAGCGGTGTAGATATTTCCATGTTTATACAGATAGCGGTGTAGACATTTCCATGTTTACACAGATAGCATTGTAGGTATTTACTTGTTTGTAGAGATAGCGGTGTAGTTATTTCCAAGTTTATAAAGATAGCACTGTAGATATTTCCATGTTTATGCAGATAGCGGTGTAGATATTTCTATCTTCATACAGATGGCAGTGTAGATATTTCTATGTTCATACACATGGCGGTGTATATATTTCCATGTTCATAGAGATGGCGGTGTAGATACTTCCATGTCTATAGAGATAGCACTGTAGATATTTCCATGTTTATACAGATAGCGTTGTAGATATTTCCATGTTTATACTGATAGCGGTGTAGATAATTCCATCTTTATAGAGATGGCGGTCTAGATATTTCCTTGTTTATAAAGATAGCTGTGTAGATATTTCCACGTTTATAGAGATAGCGGTGTAGATATTTTCATGTTCATACAGATAGCGGTGTAGATATTTCCACCTTTACTGATATGGCTGTGTAGATATTTTCATGTTCATACATTTGGCTGTGTAGATATTTCCATGTTTATAGAGATGGCGGTGTAGATATTTCCATGTTTATACAGAAGGCGGTGTAGATATTTCCATGTTTATAGAGATGGCGGTGTAGATATTTCCATGTTTATACAGATAGCGGTGTAGATATTTACATGTTTGCACAGATAGCGGCGTAGACATTTCCATGTTTACACAGATAGTGTTGTAAATATTTACATGTTTATAGAGATAGCGGCATAGTTATTTCCATGTTTATACAGATAGCGGTGAAGATATTTCCATGTTTACACAGATAGCGGTGGAGGTATTTCCATGTCTATACAGATAGCAGAATAGATATTTCCATGTTTATGCAGCTGGCGGTGTAGATATTTCCATGTTTATAGAGATGGCGGTGTAGATATTCCATGTTTATACAGAAAGCGGTGTAGACATTTCCATGTTTACACAGATAACGTTGTAGACCATTCCGTGTTTACACAGATACCGTTGTAGATATTTACATGTTTCTAGAGATAACTGTGTAGTTATTTCCATGTTTATATAGATAGCGGTGAAGATATTTCCATGTTTACACAGATAGTGGTGTGGATATTTCCATGTTTATACAGTTAGTGGTGTACATATTTCCATGTTTATACAGATAGCGGTTCCGATACCTCCATGTTCATACAGATAGCGGTGAAGATATTTCCATGTTTATACAGAGAGCGGTGTAGATATTTCCATGTTTATACAGATAGCAGTGTAGACATTTCCATGTTTGTACAGATAGCGGTGTAGATATTTCCACCTTAATACAGATGGTGGGGTAGATATTTCCATCTTCCTACAGATGTGGTTGTAGATATTTCCATGTTCATACAGATGGCGGTGTACATATTTCCATGTTTATAGAGATAGCGATGTAGTTATTTCCATGTTTCTAGATATAGCTGTGTAGATATTTCAATTTATATACAGGTACCTGTGTAGATATTTCCATGTTCATACAGACAGTGGTGTAGATATTTCGATGTCCATACAGACAGCGTTGTAGATATTTCCATGTTCATACAGATAGTGGTGTAGATATTTCCATGTTTACACAGATAGCCGTGTAGACATTTCCATGTTTACACAGATAGCGTTGCAGATATTTACGTGTTTATAGAGATAGCGGTGTCGTTATTTCCATGTTTATACAGATGTCGGTGTAGATATTTACATTTTTATACAGTTAGCAGTGTTGATATTTCCAAGTTCATACAGATAGCGGTGTAGATATTTCCACCTTTATAGAGATGGCGGTGTAGATATTTCAATGTTCATTCAGTTGGCGGTGTAGATATTTCCAAGTTTATAGAGATGGCGGTGTAGATATTTCCATGTTTATACAAATGGCAAATTAGATATTTCCATGTATACAGAGATAGCGGTGTGGATATTTCCATGTTTATAGAGATAGCGGTGAAGATATTTCCATGTTCATACAGATGGCGGTGTAGATATTTCCATGTTCATACAGACAGCGGTGTAGATATTTCCATGTTCATACAGATAGCGGTGTAAATATTTCCACGTTTATAGAGACGGCGGTGTAAATATTTCCATGTTCATAGAGATGGCGGTGTAGATATTTCCATGTTCATACAGACAGCGGTGTAGATGTTTCCATGTTCATACAGATGGCGGTGTAGATATTTCCATGTTTATAGAGATGGCGGTGTGGATATTTCCATGTTTATACAGATGGCGGTGTAGATATTTCCATGTTTTTACTGATAGCGGTGTAGATAATTCCATGTTTATACAGATGGCGGTATAGATATTTCCTTGTTTATACAGATAGCTGTGTAGATATTTCCACGTTTATAGAGATAGCGGTGTAGATATTTTCATGTTCATACAGATAGCGGTGTAGATATTTCCACGTTTACTGATATGGCTGTGTAGATATTTTCATGTTCATACATTTGGCTGTGTAGATATTTCCATGTTTATAGAGATGGCGGTGTAGATATTTCCATGTTTATACAGAAGGCGGTGTAGATATTTCCATGTTTATAGAGATGGCGGTGTAGATATTTCCATGTTTATACAGATAGCGGTGTAGATATTTACATGTTTGCACAGATAGCGGCTTAGACATTTCCATGTTTACACAGATAGTGTTGTAAATATTTACATGTTTATAGAGATAGCGGCATAGTTATTTCCATGTTTATACAGATAGCGGTGAAGATATTTCCATGTTTACACAGATAGCGGTGAAGGTATTTCCATGTTTATACAGATAGCGGTGAAGATATTTCCATGTTTACACAGATAGCAGTGGAGGGATTTCCATGTTTATACAGATAGCGGTGTAGATATTTAAATGTTTATGCAGATATCGGTGCAGATATTTCAATGTTTGTACACATAGCGGTGTAGATATTTCCATGTCTATACAGATAGCAGAATAGATATTTCCATGTTTATACAGCTGGCGGTGTAGATATTTCCATGTTTATAGAGATGGCGGTGTAGATATTCCATGTTTATACAGAAAGCGGTGTAGACATTTCCATGTTTACACAGATAACGTTGTAGACCATTCCATGTTTACACAGATACCGTTGTAGATATTTACATGTTTCTAGAGATAACGGTGTAGTTATTTCCATGTTTATATAGATAGCGGTGAAGATATTTCCATGTTTACACAGATACTGGTGTGGATATTTCCATGTTTATACAGTTAGTGGTGTACATATTTCCATGTTTATACAGATAGCGGTGCCGATATCTCCATGTTTATACAGATAGCGGTGAAGATATTTCCATGTTTATACAGAGAGCGGTGTAGATATTTCCATGTTTATACAGATAGCAGTGTAGACATTTCCATGTTTGTACAGATAGCGGTGTAGATATTTCCATCTTAATACAGATGGTGGGATAGATATTTCCATGTTCCTACAGATGTGGTTGTAGATATTTCCATGTTCATACAGATGGCGGTGTACATATTTCCATGTTTATAGAGATAGCGATGTAGTTATTTCCATGTTTCTAGATATAGCTGTGTAGATATTTCCATTTATATACAGGTACCTGTGTAGATATTTCCATGTTCATACAGACAGCGGTGTAGATATTTCCATGTCCATACAGACAGCATTGTAGATATTTCCATGTTCATACAGATAGCGGTGTAGATATTTCCAAGTTTACACAGATAGCCGTGTAGACATTTCCATGTTTACACAGATAGCGTTGCAGATATTTACATGTTTATAGAGATAGCAGTGTAGATATTTCCATGTTCATACAGATGGCGGTGTAGATATTTCCATGTTCATACAGAAAGCGGTGTAGATATTTCCATGTTCATACAGATAGCGGTGTAAATATTTCCACGTTTATAGAGACGGCGGTGTAGATATTTCCATGTTCATAGAGATGGAGGTGTAGATATTTCCATGTTCATACAGACAGCGGTGTAGATATTTCCATGTTCATACAGATGGCGGTGTAGATATTTCCATGTTTATAGAGATGGCGGTGTGGATATTTCCATGTTTATACAGATGGCGGTGTAGATATTTCCATGTTTATACAGGTGGCGGTGTTGACATTTCCATGTTTATACAGAAAGCGGTGTAGATATTTCCACGTTTACACAGATAGCGGTGTAGACCTTTCCATGTTTACACAGAGAGCGTTGTAGATATTTACATGTCTATAGAGAGAGCGGTGTAGTTATTTCCATATTTATATAGATAACGGTGAAGATATTTCCATGTTTACACAGATAGCGGTTTGGATATTTCCACATTTATTCAGATAGCGGTGTAGATACTTCCATGTTTATACAGATAGCGGTGCAGATATTTCCATGTTTATACAGATAGCGGTGAAGATATTTCCATGTTTATACAGAGAACGGTGTAGATATTTCCATGTTTATACAGATAGCGGTGTAGATATTTCCATGTTTATAGAGATAGTGGTGTAGATAATTCCAATTTTATACAGATAGCAGTGTAGATATTTATAAGTTCATACAGATAGCGGTGTAAATATTTCCACGTTTATAGAGATGGCTGTGTAGATATTTCCATGTTCATACAGATGGCGGTGTAGATATTTCCATGTTTATAGAGACGGCGGTGTAGGTATTTTCATGTTTACACAGATGGCGGTGTAGATATTTCCATGTTTACACAGATAGCGGTGTAGACATTTCCATGTTTACTCAGATAGCGGTGTGGATATTTCCATGTTTATGCAGATAGCGGTGTAGATATTTCCATGTTTACAGATAGCGGTGCGGTTATTTCCATGTTTATACAGATAGTGGTGGAGATATTTCCATGTTTATACAGATAGCGGTGTAGATATTTCCATCTTATTACAGATTGCGGTGTAGATATGTCCATGTTCGTACAGATGGCGGTTTAGATATTTCCTTGTTCATAGAGATGGCGGTGTAGATATTTCCATGTTTATACAGATAGCAGTGTAGTTATTTCCATGTTTATAGAGATAGCAGTGTAGATATTTCCATTGATATACAGATAGCTGTGTAGATATTTGGATGTTCATAAAGATAGCGGTGTAGATATTTCCATGTTCATACAGATAGCGGTGTAGATATTTCCATTTTCATACAGATAGCGGTGTAGATATTTCTATGTTCATAGAGATAACGGTGTAGATATTTACATCTTCATACAGATAACGGTGCAGATATTTCCATGTTCATACAGTAAGCGGTGTAGATATTTCTATGTTCATACAGATGGCGGTGTAGATATTTACATGTTCATACAGATGGCGGTGTAGATATTTCCATGTTCGTACAGATGGCGGTGTAGATATTTCCATGTTCATAGAGATGGCTGTGTAGATATTTCCATGTTTATGCAGATAGCGGTATAGATAATTCCATGTTTATACAGATGGTGGTGTAGATATTTCCATGTTTATAGAGATGGCGGTCTAGATATTTCCATGTTTATAGAGATAGTGGTGTAGTTATTTCCAACTTTATAGAGACAGCGTTGTAGATATTTCCATGTTTATAGAGATAGCGGTGAAGATATTTCCATGTTTATACAGATAGCGGTGTAGATATTTCCATGTTTATACAGATAGCGGTGTAGATATTTCCATGTTTATAGAGATAGTGGTGTAGATAATTCCAATTTTATGCAGATAGCAGTGTAGATATTTCCAAGTTCATACAGATAGCAGTGTAGATATTTCCATATTTATAGATATGGCGGTGTAGATATTTCCATCTTAATACAGATGGCGGTGTAGATATTTCCATGTTTATAAAAATAGCAGTGTAGATATTTCCATTGATATACAGATAGCTGTGTTGATATTATCATGTTCATACAGATAGCGTTGTAGATATATCCATGTTCATACAGATGGCGGTGTAGATATTTCCATGTTCGTACAGATGGCGGTGTAGATATTTCCATGTTCATAGAGATGGCGGTGTAGATATTTCCATGTTTATGCAGAGAGCGGTATAGATAATTCCATGTTTATACAGATGGTGGTGTAGATATTTCCATGTTTATAGAGATGGCAGTCTAGATATTTCCATGTTTATAGAGATAGTGGTGTAGTTATTTCCAACTTTATAGAGACAGCGTTGTAGATATTTCCATGTTTATAGAGATAGCGGTGAAGATATTTCCATGTTTATACAGATAGCGGTGTAGATATTTCCATGTTTATACAGATAGCGGTGTAGATATTTCCATGTTTGAAGAGATACTGGTGTAGATAATTCCAATTTTATGCAGATAGCATTGTGGATATTTCCAAGTTCATACAGATAGCGGTGTAGATATTTCCACGTTTATAGATATGGCGGTGTAGATATTTCCCTCTTAATACAGATGGCGGTGTAGATATTTCCATGTTTATAGAAATAGCAGTGTAGATATTTCCATTGATATACAGATAGCTGTGTAGATATTTCCATGTTCATACAGATAGCGGTGTAGATATTTCCATGTTCATAGAGATGGCGGTGTAGATATTTACATGTTCGTACAGATGTCGTTGTAAATATTTCCATGTTCATACAGACGGCAGTGTAGATATTTCCATGGTCATAGAGACGGCGGTGTAGATATTTCCATGTTTATGCAGATAGCGGTATAGATATTTCCATGTTTATACAGATGGTGTTGTAGATATTTCCATGTTTATAGAGATGGCAGTCTAGATATTTCCCTGTTTATAGAGACAGTGGTGTAGTTATTTCCAAGTTTACAGAGACAGCGTTGTACATATTTCCATGTTTATACAGATAGCGGTGAAGATATTTCCATGTTTATACAGATAGTGGTGTAGATATTTCCACGTTTATACCGATAGCGGTGTAGATATTTCCATGTTTATAGAGATAGTGGTGTAGATATTTCCAATTTTATACAGATAGCAGTGTAGATATTTCTAGGTTCATACAGATAGCAGTGTAGATATTTCCATGTTCATACAGATGGCGGTGTAGATATTTCCATGTTTATAGAGATGGCGGTTTAGATATTTTCATGTTTACACAGATGGCGGTGTAGATATTTCCATGTTTACACAGATAGCGGTGTACACATTTCCATGTTTACACCGATAGCGGTGTGGATATTTCCATGTTTATGCAGATAGCGGTGTAGATACTTCCATGTTTATACAGATCGCGGTGCGGTTATTTCCATGTTTATACAGATAGTGGTGGAGATATTTCCATGTTTATACAGATAGCGGTGTAGATATTTCCATCTTATTACAGATGGCGGTGTAGATATGTCCTTGTTCGTACAGATGGCGGTGTAGATATTTCCATGTTCATACAGATGGCGGTGTAGTTATTTCGAAGTTTATAGAGATAGCGCTGTAGTTATTCCCATATTAATAGAGAAATCTGTGTAGATATTTCCATGTATATGCAGATAGCTGTGTAGATACTTCCATGTTCATGCAGATAGCGGTGAAGATATTTCCATGTTCATCCAGATGCCGGCGTAGATATATCCATGTTCATTCAGATGGCGGTGAAGATATTTCCATGTTCATACAGATGGCAGTGTAGGTATTTCCATGTTCATAGAGATGGCGGTGTATATATTTCCATGTTTACACAGATAGCAGTGTAGTTATTTCCATGTTTATTGAGATAGCAGTGTAGATATTTCCATTGATATACAGATAGCTGTGTAGATATTTGCATGTTCATACAGATAGCGGTGTAGATATTTCCATGTTCATACAGATAGCGGTGTAGATATTTCCATGTTCATAGAGATAGCGGTGTAGATATTTCCATGTTCATAGAGATAACTGTGAAGATATTTACATCTTCATACAGACAGCGGTACAGGTATATCCATGTTCATACAGTAAGCGGTGTAGATATTTCCATGTTCATACGGATGGCAGTGTAGTTATTTCCATGTTCATACAGGTGGCGGTGTAGATATTTCCATGTTTATACCGATAGCAGTGTAGTTATTTCCATGTTTATAGAGATAGTAGTGTAGATATTTCCATTGATATACAGATAGCCATGTAGATATATGCATGTTCATACAGATAGCTGTGTAGATATTTCCATGTTCATACAGATGGCGGTGTAGATACTTACATGTTCGTACAGATGGCGGTGTAAATATTTCCATGTTCATACAAATGGCGGTGTAGATATTTCCATGTTCATACAGATGGCGGTGTAGGTATTTCCATGTTTATGCAGATACCGGTATAGATATTTCCATGTTTATACAGATGGTGTTGTAGATATATCCATGTTTATAGAGGTGGCAGTCTAGATATTTCCATGTTTATAGAGACAGTGGTGTAGTTATTTCCATGTTTATAGAGACAGCGTTGTAGATATTTCAATGTTTATACAGATAGCGGTGTAGGTATTTCCATGTTTATACAGACAGTGGTGTAGATATTTCCATGTTTATAGAGATAGTGGTGTAGATAATTCCAATTTTATACAGATAGCAGTGTAGATATTTGTAAGTTCATACAGATAGCGGTGTAGATATTTCCACGTTTATAAAGAGGGCGGTGTAGATATTTCCATGTCCATACAGATGGCGGTGTAGATATTTCCATGTTTATAGAGATGGCGGTGTAGATATTTCCATGTTTAAACAGATGGCGGTGTAGATATTTCCATGTTTACACAGATAGCGGTGTAGACATTTCCATGTTTACACAGATAGCGGTGTGGATATTTCCATGTTTATGCAGATAGCGGTGTAGATATTTCCATGTTTATACAGATAGCGGTGCGGTTATTTCCATGTTTATACAGATAGTGGTGGAGATATTTCCATGTTTATGCAGATAGCGGTGTAGATATTTTCATCTTATTACAGATGGTGCTGTAGATATGTCCATGTTCGTACAGATGACGGTGTAGATATTTCCATGTTCGTACAGATGGCGGTGTAGATATTTCGAAGTTTATACAGATAGCGCTGTAGTTATTCCCATATTTATAGAGAAATCTGTGTAGATATTTCCATGTATATGCAGATAGCTGTGTAGATACTTCCATGTTCATGCAGATAGCGGTGAAGATATTTCCATGTTCATCCAGATGCCGGTGTAGATATATCCATGTTCATACTGATGGCGGTGAAGATATTTCCATGTTCATACAGATGGCGGTGTATATATTTCCATGTTCATACAGATGGCGGTGTAGATATTTCCATGTTTCTACAGATAGCAGTGTAGTTATTTCCATGTTTATAGAGATAGCAGAGTAGATATTTCCATTGATATACAGATAGCTGTGTAGATATTTGCATGTTCATACAGATAGATGTGTAGATATTTCCATGTTCATACAGATAGCGGTGTAGATATTTCCATGTTCATACAGAGAGCGGTGTAGATATTTCCATGTTCATAGTGATAACTGTGTAGATATTTACATCTTCATACAGATAGCGGTACAGACATATCCATGTTCATACAGTAAGCGGTGAAGATATTTCCATGTTCATACAGATGGCAGTGTAGATATTTACATGTTCATACAGATGGCGGTGTAGATATTACCATGTTTGTACAGATGGCGGTGTAGATATTTCCATGTTCATAGAGATGGCGGTGTAGATATTTCCATGTTTATGCATATAACGGTATAGATATTTCCATGTTTATACAGATGGTGGTGTAGATATTTCCATGTTTATAGAGATGGCGGTCTAGATATTTCCATGTTTATAGAGATAGTAGTGTAGTTATTTCCAAGTTTATAGCAACAGCGTTGTAGATATTTCCATGTTTATAGAGACAGCATTGTAGATATTTCCATGTTTATAGAGATAGCGGTGAAAATATTTCCATGTTTATACAGATAGCGGTGTAGATATTTCCATGTTTATACAGATAGCGGTGTAGATATTTCCATGTTGATAGAGATAGTGGTGTAGATAATTCCAATTTTATACAGATAGCAGTGTAGATATTTCCAAGTTCATACAGATAGCGTTGTAGATATTTCCACGTTTATAGATGTGGCGGTGTAGATAATTCCATGTTCATACATATGGCGGTGTAGATATTTCCATGTTTATAGAGATGGCAGTGTAGATATTTTCATGTTTACACAGATGGCGGTGTAGATATTTCCATGTTTACACAGATAGCGGTGTAGACATTTCCATGTTTACACAGATAGCGGTGTGGATATTTCCATGTTTATGCAGATAGCGGTGTAGATATTTCCATGTTTATACAGAAAGCGGTGCGGATATTTCCATGTTTATACAGATAGTGGTGCAGATATTTCCATGTTTATACAGATAGCGGTGTAGATATTTCCATCTTAATATAGATGGCGGTGTAGATATTTCGATGTTTATGCAGATAGCGGTATAGGTATTTCAAGTTTATACAGATGGTGGTGTAGATTTTTCCATGTTTATGCAGATGGCGGTATAGATATTTCAATGTTTATACAGATGGTGGTGTAGATATTTCCAAGTTCATACAGGTGGAGGTGTAGATATTTCGAAGTTTATAGAGATAGCGCTGTAGTTACTTCTATATTTATATTGAAATCTGTGTAGATATTTCCATGTATGTGCAGATAGCTGTGTAGATATTTCCATGTTCATGCAGATAGCGGTGTAGTTATTTCCAAGTTCATCCAGATGCCGGTGTAGATACATCCATGTTCATACAGATGTCGGTGAAGATATTTCCATGTTCATACAGATGGCTGTGTAGATATTTCCATGTTCATAGAGATGGCGGTGTAGATATTTCCATGTTGATACAGATAGCAGTGTAGTTATTTCCATGTTTATAGAGATAGCAGTGTAGTTATTTCCATTGATATACAGATAGCGGTGTAGATATTTCCATGTTCATACAGATTGCGGTGTAGATATTTCCATGTTCATACAGAGAGCGGTGTAGATATTTCCAGGTTCATACAGATAGCAGTGTAGATATTTCCATTTTCACATAGATAGCGGTTTAGATATTTCCATGTTCATACAGTTAGTGGTGTAGATATTTCCATGTTCATACAGATTTCGGTGTAGATATTTACATGTTCATAAAGATGGCGGTGTAGATATTTCCATGTTCGTACGGATGGCAGTGTAGATATTTCCATGTTCATACAGGTTGCGGTGTAGATATTTCCATGTTTATACAGATAGCAGTGTAGTTATTTTCATGTTTACACAGATGGCAGTGTAGATATTTCCATGTTGATACAGATAGCAGTGTAGTTATTTCCATGTTTATACAGATAGCAGTGTAAATATTTCCATTGATATTCAGATAGCTGTGTAGATATTTGCATGTTCATGCAGATAGCGGTGTAGATATTTCCATGTTCATACAGTTAGCGGTGTAGATATTTCCATGTTCATACAGATAGCGGTGTAGATATTTACATGTTCATACAGATGGCGGTATAGATATTTCCATTTTCTTACGGATGGCAGTGTAGATATTTCCATGTTCATACAGGTAGCGGTGTAGATATTTCCATGTTTATACAGATAGCAGTGTAGTTATTTCCATGTTTATAGAGATAGATGTGTAGATATTTCCATTGATATACAGATAGCTGTGTAGATATTTGCATGTTCATACAGATAACGGTGTAGATATTTCCATGTTCGTAGAGATAGCAGTGTAGATATTTCCATGTTCATACAGTTAGCGGTGTAGATATTTCCATGTTCATACAGATGGCGGTGTAGATATTTACATGTTCATACAGATGGCGGGGTAGATATTTCCATGTTCGTACAGATAGCCGTGCAGATATTTCCATGTTTATACAGATAGCGGTGTAGATATTTCCATGTTCATAGATATAGCGGTGTAGATATTTCAATGTTCATACATATAACGGTGTAGATATTTCCATGTTCATACAGATAGCGGTGTAGATATTTCCATGTTCATACAGTTAGCGGTGTAGATATTTCCATGTTCATACCGATGGCGGTATAGATATTTCCATGTTCGTACAGATGGCGGTGTAGGTATTTCCATGCTCATAGAGATGGCGGTGTAGATATTTCCATGTTTATGCAGATAGCGGTATAGATATTTCCATGTTAATACAGATGGTGGTGTAGATATTTCCATGTTTATGGAGATGGCGGTCTAGATATTTCCATGTTTACAGAGATAGTGGTGTAGTTATTTCCAAGTTTATAGAGACAGCGTTGTGGATATTTCCATGTTTATACAGATAGCGGTGAAGATATTTCCATGTTTATACAGATAGCGGTGTAGATATTTCCATGTTTATAGAGATGGCAGTGTAGATATTTCCATGTTCATACAGATGGCGGTGTAGATATTTCCATCCTTATACACTTAGCGGTGTAGATATTTCCATGTTTATACAGATAGCGGTGAAGATATTTCCATGTTTATACGGATAGCGGTGTAGATATTTCCATGTTTATACAGATAGCGGTGTAGATATTTCCATGTTTATAGAGATAGTGGTGTAGATAATTCCTATTTTATACAGATAGCAGTGTAGACATTTCCAAGTTCATACAGATAGCGGTGTAGATATTTCCACCTTTATAGAGATGGCGGTGTAGATATTTCAATGTCCATACAGATGGCTTTGTAAATATTTCCATGTTTATAGAGATGGTTGTGTAGATATTTTCATGTTTGCACAGATGGCGGTGTAGATATTTCCATGTTTACACAGATAGCGGTGTAGACATTTCCATGTTTATACAGGCAGCGGTGCGGATATTTCCATGTTTATACAGATAGTCGTGCAGATATTTCCATGTTTATACAGATAGTGGTGTAGATATTTCCATCTTAATACAGATGGCGGTGTAGATATGTAGATGTTCGTACAGATCGCGGTGTAGATATTTCCATGTTCATACAGATGGCGGTGTAGATATTTCGAAGTTTATAGAGATAGTGCTGTAGTTATTTCCATATTTATAGAGAAATCTGTGTAGATATTTCCATGTATATGCAGATAGCTGTGTAGATATTTCCATGTTCATGCAGAAAGCGGTGTAGATATTTCCATGTTCATCCAGATGCCGGTGTAGATACATCCATGTTCATACAGATGGCTGTGTAGATATTTCCATGTTCATACAAATGGCGGTTTAGGTATTTCCATGTTCATAGAGATTGCGGTGTAGATATTTCCATGTTCATACAAATGGTGGTGTAGATATTTCCATGTTTATACACTTAGCGGTGAAGATATTTCCATGTTTACACTGATAGCGGTGTGGATATTTCCAATTTTATACAGAGAGCGGTGTAGATACTTCCATGTTTATACAGATAGCGGTGCAGATATTTCCATGTTTATACAGATAACGGGGTAGATATTTCCATGTTTATTCAGATAGCTGTATAGATATTTCCATGTTTATACAGATGGCGGTGTAGATATATCCATGATCATTCAGATGGCGGTGAAGATATTTCCAAGTTCATACAGATGGCGGTGAAGATATTTCCGTGTTCATACAGATGGCGATGTAGATATTTCCATGTTTTTAGAGATATCGGTGTAGATATTTCCATGTTTATAGAGATAGCAATGTAGATATATCCATGTATTTACAGATAGCTGTGTAGATATTTCTATGTTCATACAGATAGCGGTGAAGATATTAACATGTTCGTACAGATAGCCGTGTAGATATTTCCATGATCATACAGACGGCGGTGTAGACATTTCCAAGTTTATAGAGATAGCAGTGCAGATATTTCCATGTTTATACAGATGGCGGTGTAGATATTTCCATGTGTATAGAGATAGTGGTGTAGTTATTTCCAAGTTTATAGAGATAGCGGTGTAGATATTTCCATGTTTATAATGACAGCGTTGTAGATATTTCCATGTTTATACAGATAGCGGTATAGATATTTCCATGTTTATACAGATGGTGGTGTAGTTATATCCATGTTCATACAGATGGCGGTGAAGATATTTCCATGTTCATACAGATGGCGGTGTAGATATTTCCAAGTTCCTACTAATGGTGGTTTAGATATTTCCATGTTCATAGAAATGGCGGTGTAGATATTTCCATGTTTTTTCAGATAGCGGTGTAGTTATTTCCATGTTTATAGAGATAGCAGTGTAGATATTTCCATTGATATACAGATAGCTGTGTAGATATATCCATGTTCATACAGACAGCAGTGTAGATATTTCCATGTTCATACAGATAGCGGTGTAGATATTTCCGTGTTCATACAGATAGCGATGTAGATATTTCCATGTTCCTACAGATAGCGGTGTAGATATTTCCATGTTCCTACAGATAGCGGTGTAGATATTTCCATGTTCATACAGATAGCGGTGTAGATATTTCCATGTTCATAGAGATGGCGGTGTAGATATTTGCATGTTCATACAGATGGCGGTGAAGATATTTACATGTTCTAAGAGATGATGCTGTAGATATTTCCATTTTCATAGAGATGGCGGTGGAGATATTACCATGCTCATAGAGATGGCAGTGTAGATATTTCCATGTTCATACGGATGGCGGTGTAGATATTTCCATGTTCATACAGATGGCGGTGAAGATATTTACATGTTCAAAGAGATGATGGTGTAGATATTTCCATTTTCATAGAGATGGCGGTGGAGATATTACCATGCTCATACGGATTTCGGTGTAGATATTTCCACGTTCATACATATGGTGGTGTAGATATTTCCATGTTTGTGGAGATGGCGGTGTAGATATTTCCCTGTTTATACAGAGTTCGGTTTTGATATTTCCATGTTTACACAGATAGCGGTGTAGATATTTCCATGTTGAAACACATTGCGGTGTAGATATTTCCAAGTTTATATATATAGCGGTGTAGATATTTCCATATTTATAATGATAGCGTTGTAGATATTTCCATGTTTATACAGATAGCGGTATAGATATTTCCATGTTTATACAGATGGCGGTGTAGATATTTCCAGATTTATAGAGATGGCGGACTAGATGTTTCCATGTTTATAGAGATAGTGGTGTTATTTCCAAGTTTATAGGGAGAGCGGTGTAGATATTTCCATGTTTATACAGATAGTGGTGTAGTTATTTTCATGTTTATAGAGATAGCAATGTAGATATTTCCACTGATATACAGATAGCTGTGTAGATATTTCCATGTTCATACAGATAGCGTTGCAGATATTTCCATGTTCATACAGATAGCGATGTAGATATTTCCATGTCCGTACAAATGGCGGTGTAGATATTTCCATGTCCATACAAATGGCGGTGTAGATATTTCCATGTTTATAGAGATAGCGGTGTGGTTATTTCCATGTTTATAGAGATAGCAGTGTAGATATTTCCATTTACATACAGATAGCTGTGTAGATATTTCCATGTTCATACAGATAGCGGTGTAGATATTTCCATGTTTACACAGATAGCAGTGTGGATATTTCCAAGTTTATACAGATAGCGGTGTAGATATTTCCATGTTCATACAGATAGCGGTGCAGATATTTCCATGTTCATACAGGTGGCGGGGTAGATATTTCCATGTTCATACAGATAGAAGTGTAGATATTTCCTAGTTCATACAGATAGCGGTGTAGATATTTCCATGTTCATACACATAGCGGTGTAGATATTTCCATGTTCATACAGATAGCGGTGTAGATATATCGATGTTCATACAGATGGCGGTGAAGTTATTTCCATGTTCATACAGATAGCCGTGTAGATATTTCCATGTTCATACAAATGGCGGTGTAGATATTTCCATGTTCATAGAGATGGCAGTGTAGATATTTCCATATTCATACAGTTAGGGGTGTAGTTATTTCCATGTTTATACAGATAGCAGTGTAGATATTTCCATTGATATACAGATATCATTGTAGATATATCCATGTTCATACAGATAGCTGTGTAGATATTTCCATGTTCATACAGATAGCGGTGTAGATATTTCCATGTTCATACAGATAGCGGTGTAGATATTTCCATCTTCATACAGATAGCGGTGTAGATATATCGATGTTCATACAGATGGCGGTGAAGTTATTTCCATGTTCATACAAATGGCGGTGTAGATATTTCCATGTTCATAGAGATGGCGTTGTAGATATTTCCATGTTTATACAGATAGCAGTGTAGATATTTCCATTGATATACAGATAGCTTTGTAGATATATCCATGTTCACACAGATAGCTTTGTAGGTATTTCCATGTTCATACAGATAGCGGTGTAGATATTTCCATGTTCATACAGATAGCCGTGTAGATATTTCCATGTTCATACAGATAGCCCTGTAGATATTTCCATGTTCATACAGTTAGCGGTGTAGATATTTCCATGTTCATACAGATGGCGGTGTAGATATTTCCATGTTCATACAGATGGCGGTGAAGATATTTACATGTTCAAAGAGATGATGCTGTAGATATTTCCATTTTCATAGAGATGGCGGTGTAGATATTTCCATGTTCATACGGTTGGCGGTGTAGGTATTTCCATGTTCATACAGATGGCGGTGAGGATATTTACATGTTCAAAGAGATGATGGTGTAGATATTTCCATTTTCATAGAGATGGCGATGGAGATATTACTATGCTCATAGAGATGGCGGTGTAGATATTTCCATGTTCTTACGGATGGCGGTGTAGATATTTCCACGTTCATACATATGGCGTTGTGGATATTTCCATGTTTATGGAGATGGCGGTGTAGATATTTCCTTGTTTATACAGAGTTCGGTTTAGATATTTCCATGTTTACACAGATAGCGGTGTAGATATTTCTATGTTGATACACATTGCGGTGTAGATATTTCCAAGTTTATAGAGATAGCAGTGTAGATATTTCCTTGTTTATAATGATAGCGTTGTAGATATTTCCATGTTTATACAGATAGCGGTATAGATATTTCCATGTTTATACAGATGGCGGTGTAGATATTTCCATGTTTATAGAGATGGCGGTCTAGATATTTCCATGTTTTTAGAGATAGTGGTGTTATTTCCAAGTTTACAGGGAGAGCGGTGTAGATATTTCCATGTCTTTACAGATAGTGGTGTAGTTATTTTCATGTTTATAGAGATAGCAATGTAGATATTTCCACTGATATACAGATAGCTGTGTAGATATTTCCATGTTCATACAGATAGCGTTGTAGGTATTTCCATGTTCATACAATTAGCGGTGTAGATATTTCCATGTCCGTACAAATGGCGGTGTAGATATTTCCATGTCCATGCAAATGGCGGTGTAGATATTTCCATGTTCATAAAGATGGCGGTGAAAATATTTACATGTTCAAAGAGATGATGCTGTAGATATTTCCATTTTCATAGAGATGGCGGTGGAGATATTACCATCCTCATAGAGATGGCGGTGTAGATATTTCCAAGTTCATACGGATGGCGGTGTAGATATTTCCATGTTCATACAGATGGCGGTGAAGATATTTACGTGTTCAAAGAGATGATGATGTAGATATTTCCATTTTCATGGAGATGGCAATGGAGATATTACCATGCTCGTAGAGATGGCGGTGTAGATATTTCGTTGTTTATACAGAGTTCGGTTTAGATATTTCCATGTTTACACAGATAGCGGTGTAGATATTTCCATGTTTATAATGATAGCATTGTAGATGTTTCCATGTCCATACAAATGGCGGTGTAGATATTTCCATGTTCATAGAGAGGGCGGTGTATTTATTTCCATGTTTATAGAGATAGCGGTCTAGTTATTTCCATGTTTATAGAGATAGCAGTGTAGATATTTCCATTTATATACAGATAGCTGTGTAGATATTTCCATGTTCAGACAGATAGCGGTGAAGATATTTGCATGTTTATACACATAGTGGTGTAGATATTTACATGCTTATAGAGATGTTGGTCTAGATATTTTCTTGTTTATACAGATAGCGGTGTAGATATTTCCATGTTTACAGAGATAGCGGTGTAGAAATTTCAAATTTTATACAGATAGCAGTGTAGGTATTTCCATGTTCATACAGATACCGGTGTAGATATTTCCACGTTTATAGAGATGGCGGTGTAGATATTTCCATGTTCATACAGATAGTGGTGTAGCCATTCCCATGTTTACACAGATAGCGATGTAGATATTTACATGTTAATAGAGATAGCGGTGTAGTTATTTCCATGTTTACACAGATTGCGGTGAAGATATTTCCATGTTTCACAGATAGCAGTGTGGATATTTCCAAGTTTATACAGATATCGGTGTAGATATTTCCATGTTCATACAGATAGCGGAGCAGATATTTCCATGTTTATACAGATAGCGGGGTAGGTATTTCCGTGTTCATACAGATAGAAGTGTAGATATTTCCATGTTCATACAGATACCGCTGTAGATATTTCCATGTTCATACACATAGCGGTGTAGATATTTCCATGTTCATACAGATAGCGGTGTAGATATATCGATGTTCATACAGATGGCGGTGAAGATATTTCCATATTCATACAGATGGCCGTGTAGCTATTTCAATGTTCATACAAATGCCGGTGTAGATATTTGCATGTTCATAGAGATGGCGGTGTAGATATTTCATGTTTATACAGATAGCTGTGTAGTTATTTCCATGTTTATACAGATAGCAGTGTAGATATTTCCATTGATATACAGATAGCTTTGTAGATATATCCATGTTCATACAGATAGCGGTGTAGATGTTTCCATGTTCATACTGATAGCGGTGTAGATATTTCCATGTTCATACAGATAGCGATGTAGATATTTCCATGTTCATACAGTTAGCGGTGTAGATATTTCCATGTTCATACAGATGGCGGTGTAGATATTTCCATGTTCATACAGATGGTGGTGAAGATATTTACATGTTCATACAGATGGCCGTGTAGATATCTCCATGTTCATACAAATGGCGGTGTAGATATTTCCATGTTCATAGAGATGGCGTTGTAGTTATTTCCATGTTTATACAGATAGCAGTGTAGATATTTCCATTGATATACAGATAGCTTTGTAGATATATCCATGTTCACACAGATAGCGGTGTAGTTATTTCCATGTTCATACAGATGGCGGTGCAGATATTTCCATGTTCATACAGATGGCGGTGAAGATATTTACATGTTCAAAGAGATGATGCTGTAGATATTTCCATTTTCATGGAGACGGCGGTGGAGATATTACCATGCTCATAGAGATGGCGGTGTAGATATTTCCATGTTCATACGGATGGCGGTGAAGATATTTATATGTTCAAACAGATGATGGTGTAGATATTTGAATTTTCATAGAGATGGCGGTGGAGATATTACCATGTTCATACGGATGGCAGTGTAGATATTTCCACGTTCATACATATGGCGGTGTAGATATTTCCATGTTTATGGAGATGGCGGTGTAGATATTTCCCTGTTTGTACAGAGTTCGGTTTAGATATTTCCATGTTTACACAGATAGCGGTGTAGATATTTCCATGTTGATACACATTGCGGTGTAGATATTTCCAAGTTTATAGATATAGCGGTGTAGATATTTCCATGTTTATAATGATAGCGTTGTAGATATTTTCATGTTTATACAGATAGCGGTATAGATATTTCCAGGTTTATACAGATGGCGGTGTAGATATTTCCATGTTTATAGAGATGGCGGTGTAGATATTTCCTTGTTTATACAGAGTTCGGTTTAGATATTTCCATGTTTACACAGATAGCGGTGTAGATATTTCTATGTTGATACACATTGCGGTGTAGATATTTCCAAGTTTATAAAGATAGCAGTGTAGATATTTCCTTGTTTATAATGATAGCGTTGTAGATATTTCCATGTTTATACAGATAGCGGTATAGATATTTCCTTGTTTATACAGATGGCGTTGTAGATATTTCCATGTTTATAGAGATGGCGGTCTAGATATTTCCATGTTTTTAGAGATAGTGGTGTTATTTCCAAGTTTATAGGGAGAGCGGTGTAGATATTTCCATGTCTTTACAGATAGTGGTGTAGTTATTTTCATGTTTATAGAGATAGCAATGTAGATATTTCCACTGATATACAGATAGCTGTGTAGATATTTCCATGTTCATACAGATAGCGTTGTAGGTATTTCCATGTTCATACAATTAGCGGTGTAGATATTTCCATGTCCGTACAAATGGCGGTGTAGATATTTCCATGTCCATGCAAACGGCGGTGTAGATATTTCCATGTTCATAAAGATGGCGGTGAAAATATTTACATGTTCAAAGAGATGATGCTGTAGATATTTCCATTTTCATAGAGATGGCGGTGGAGATATTACCATCCTCATAGAGATGGCGGTGTAGATATTTCCAAGTTCATACGGATGGCGGTGTAGATATTTCCATGTTCATACAGATGGCGGTGAAGATATTTACATGTTCAAAGAGATGATGATGTAGATATTTCCATTTTCATGGAGATGGCAATGGAGATATTACCATGCTCATAGAGATGGTGGTGTAGATATTTCGTTGTTTATACAGAGTTCGGTTTAGATATTTCCATGTTTACACAGATAGCGGTGTAGATATTTCCATGTTTATAATGATAGCATTGTAGATGTTTCCATGTCCATACAAATGGCGGTGTAGATATTTCCATGTTCATAGAGAGGGCGGTGTATTTATTTCCATGTTTATAGAGATAGCGGTCTAGTTATTTCCATGTTTATAGAGATAGCAGTGTAGATATTTCCATTTATATACAGATAGCTGTGTAGATATTTCCATGTTCAGACAGATAGCGGTGAAGATATTTGCATGTTTATACACATAGTGGTGTAGATATTTACATGCTTATAGAGATGTTGGTTTAGATATTTTCTTGTTTATACAGATAGCGGTGTAGATATTTCCATGTTTACAGAGATAGCGGTGTAGAAATTTCAAATTTTATACAGATAGCAGTGTAGGTATTTCCATGTTCATACAGATAGCGGTGTAGATATTTCCACGTTTATAGAGATGGCGGTGTAGATATTTCCATGTTCATACAGATAGTGGTGTAGCCATTCCCATGTTTACACAGATAGCGATGTAGATATTTACATGTTAATAGAGATAGCGGTGTAGTTATTTCCATGTTTACACAGATTGCGGTGAAGATATTTCCATGTTTCACAGATAGCAGTGTGGATATTTCCAAGTTTATACAGATATCGGTGTAGATATTTCCATGTTCATACAGATAGCGGAGCAGATATTTCCATGTTTATACAGATAGCGGGGTAGGTATTTCCGTGTTCATACAGATAGAAGTGTAGATATTTCCATGTTCATACAGATACCGCTGTAGATATTTCCATGTTCATACGCATAGCGGTGTAGATATTTCCATGTTCATACAGATAGCGGTGTAGATATATCGATGTTCATACAGATGGCGGTGAAGATATTTCCATATTCATACAGATGGCCGTGTAGCTATTTCAATGTTCATACAAATGCCGGTGTAGATATTTGCATGTTCATAGAGATGGCGGTGTAGATATTTCATGTTTATACAGATAGCTGTGTAGTTATTTCCATGTTTATACAGATAGCAGTGTAGATATTTCCATTGATATACAGATAGATTTGTAGATATATCCATGTTCATACAGATAGCGGTGTAGATGTTTCCATGTTCATACTGATAGCGGTGTAGATATTTCCATGTTCATACAGATAGCGATGTAGATATTTCCATGTTCATACAGTTAGCGGTGTAGATATTTCCATGTTCATACAGATGGCGGTGTAGATATTTCCATGTTCATACAGATGGTGGTGAAGATATTTACATGTTCATACAGATGGCCGTGTAGATATCTCCATGTTCATACAAATGGCGGTGTAGATATTTCCATGTTCATAGAGATGGCGTTGTAGTTATTTCCATGTTTATACAGATAGCAGTGTAGATATTTCCATTGATATACAGATAGCTTTGTAGATATATCCATGTTCACACAGATAGCGGTGTAGTTATTTCCATGTTCATACAGATAGCGGTGTAGATATTTCCATGTTCATACAGATAGCCGTGTAGATATTTCCATGTTCATACAGATAGCCCTGTAGATATTTCCATGTTCATACAGTTAGCGGTGTAGATATTTCCATGTTCATACAGATGGCGGTGTAGATATTTCCATGTTCATACAGATGGCGGTGAAGATATTTACATGTTCAAAGAGATGATGCTGTAGATATTTCCATTTTCATGGAGACGGCGGTGGAGATATTACCATGCTCATAGAGATGGCGGTGTAGATATTTCCATGTTCATACGGATGGCGGTGAAGATATTTATATGTTCAAACAGATGATGGTGTAGATATTTGAATTTTCATAGAGATGGCGGTGGAGATATTACCATGCTCATACGGATGGCAGTGTAGATATTTCCACGTTCATACATATGGCGGTGTAGATATTTCCATGTTTATGGAGATGGCGGTGTAGATATTTCCCTGTTTGTACAGAGTTCGGTTTAGATATTTCCATGTTTACACAGATAGCGGTGTAGATATTTCCATGTTGATACACATTGCGGTGTAGATATTTCCAAGTTTATAGATACAGCGGTGTAGATATTTCCATGTTTATAATGATAGCGTTGTAGATATTTTCATGTTTATACAGATAGCGGTATATATATTTCCAGGTTTATACAGATGGCGGTGTAGATATTTCCATGTTTATAGAGATGGCGGTCTAGATATTTCCATGTTTATAGAGATAGTGGTGTTATTTCCAAGTTTATAGGGAGAGCGGTGTAGATATTTCCATGTTTATAGAGATAGTGGTGTAGATATTTCCATGTTCATACAGATGGCGGTGAAGATATTTACATGTTCAAAGAGATGATGGTGTAGATATTTCCATTTTCATAGAGATGGCGGTGGAAATATTACAATGCTCATAGAGATGGCGGTGTAGATATTTCCATGTTCATACGGATGGCGGTGTAGATATTTCCACGTTCATACATATCGCGGTGTAGATATTTCCATGTTTATGGAGATGGCGGTGTAGATATTTCCATGTTTACACAGATGCTGGTGAAGATATTTCCGTGTTTATAATGATAGCGTTGTAGATATTTCCATGTTTATACAGATAGCTGTGTAGATATTTCCATGTTTATACAGATGGCGGTGTAGATATTTCCATGTTCATACAGATGGCCGTGTAGATATTTCCATATTCATACAAATGGCGGTGTAGATATTTCCATGTTCATAGAGATGGCGGTGTAGATATTTCCATGTTAATACAGATAGCGGTGTAGTTATTTCCATGTTTATACAGAAAGCAGTGTAGATATTTCCATTGATATACAGATAGCTTTGTAGATGTATCCATGTTCATACAGATAACGGTGTAGATATTTCCATGTTCATACAGATAGCGGTGTAGATATTTGCATGTTCATACAGATAGCTGTGTAGATATTTCCATGTTCATACAGATAGCCCTGTAGATGTTTCCATGTTCATACAGTTAGCGGTGTAGATATTTCCATGTTCATACAGATGGCGGTGTAGATATTTCCATGTTCATACAGATGGCGGTGAAGATATTTACATGTTCAAAGAGATGATGCTGTAGATATTTCCATTTTCATAGAGATGGCGGTGGAGATATTACCATGCTCATATAGATGGTGGTGTAGATATTTCCATCTTCATACGGATGGCGGTGTAGATATTTCCATGTTCATACTGATGGTGGTGAAGATACTTACATGTTCAAAGAGATGATGATGTAGATATTTCCATTTTCATGGAGATGGCGATGGAGATATTACCATGCTAATAGAGATGGCGGTGTAGATATTTCCATGTTCATATGGATGGCGGTGTAGATATTTCCACGTTCATACATATGGCGGTGTAGATATTTCCATGTTTATGGAGATGGCGGTGTAGATATTTCCTTGTTTATACAGAGTTCGGTTTAGATATTTCCATGTTTACACAGATAGCGGTGTAGATATTTCCATGTTTATACTGATAGCATTGTAGATGTTTCCTTGTCTATACAAATGGCGGTGTAGATATTTGCAAGTTCATAGAGAGGGCGGTGTAGTTATTTCCATGTTTATAGAGATAGCGGTCTAGTTATTTCCATGTTTATAGAGATAGCAGTGTAGATATTTCCATTTATATGCAGATAGCTGTGTAGATATTTCCATGTTCATACAGATAGCGGTGAAGATATTTTCATGTTTATACAGATAGTTCTGTAGATATGTACATGCTTATTGAGATGGCGGTCTAGATATTTACTTGTTTATACAGATAGCGGTGTAGATATTTCCATGTTTACAGAGATAGCGGTGTAGAAATTTCAAATTTTATACAGTTAGCAGTGTAGGTATTTCCATGTTCATACAGATAGCGGTGTAGATATTTCCACGTTTATAGAGATGGCGGTGTAGATATTTCCATGTTCACACAGATAGTGTTGTAGCCATTCCCATGTTTACACAGATAGCGCTGTAGATATTTACATGTTAATAGAGATAGCGGTGTAGTTATTTCCATGTTTATACAGATTGCTTTGAAGATATTTCCATGTTTACACAGATAGCAGTGTGGATATTTCCAAGTTTATACAGATATCGGTGTAGATATTTCCATGTTCATACAGATAGCGGAGCGGATATTTCCATGTTTATACGGATAGCGGGGTAGGTATTTCCGTGTTCATACAGATAGAAGTGTAGATATTTCCATGTTCATACAGATACCGCTGTAGATATTTCCATGTTCATACACATAGCGGTGTAGATATTTCCATGCTCATACAGATAGCGGTGTAGATATATCGATGTTCATACAGATGGTGGTGAAGATATTTCCATGTTCATAAAGATGGCCGTGTAGATATTTCCATGTTCATACAAATGGTGATGTAGATATTTCCATGTTCTTAGAGATGGCGGTGTAGATATTTCATGTTTATACAGATAGCGGTGTAGTTATTTCCATGTTTATACAGATAGCAGTGTAGATATTTCAATTGATATACAGATAGCTTTGTAGATATATCCATGTTCATACAGATAGCGGTGTAGATATTTCCATGTTCATACAGATGGCGGTGAAGATATTTACATGTTCAAAGAGATGATGCTGTAGACATTTCCATTTTCATAGAGATGGCGGTGGAGATATTACCATGCTCATACAGATGGCGGTGAAGATATTTACATGTTCAAAGAGATGATGGTGTAGATATTTCCATTTTCATAGACATGGCGGTGGAGATATTACCATGCTCATACGGATGGCGGTGTAGGTATTTCCACGTTCATACATATGGCGGTGTAGATATTTCCATGTTTGTGGAGATGGCGGTGTACATATTTCCCTGTTTATACAGAGTTCGGTTTAGATATTTCCATGTATACACAGATAGCGGTGTAGATATTTCCATGTTGATACACATTGCGATGTAGATATTTCCAATTTTATAGATATAGCGGTGTAGATATTTCCATGTGTATAATGATAGTGTTGTAGATATTTAAATATTTATAAAGAAAGCAGTATAGATATTTGCATATTTATAGAGATAGCGGTGTAGAAATTTCAAATTTTATACAGATAGCAGTGTAGATATTTCCATGTTCATACAGATAGCGGTGTAGACATTTCCATGTTTACATAGATAGCGCTGTTGATATTTACATGTTTATAGAGATAGCGGTGTAGTTACTTCCATGTTTATACAGATTGCGGTGAAGATATTTCCATGTTTACACAGAAAGCAGTGTGGATATTTCCAAGTTTATACAGATAGCGGTGTAGATATTTCCATGTTCATACAGATATCGGTGTAGATATTTCCATGTTCTTACAGATAGCGGTGTAGATATTTCCATGTTCATACAGATAGAAGTGTAGATATTTCCATGTTCATACAGATACCGGTGTAGATATTTCCATGTTCATACACATAGCGTTGTAGATATATCCATGTTCATACAGATAGCTGTGTAGATATTTCCATGTTCATACAGATGGCGGTGTAGATATTTCCATGTTCATACAGATAGCGGTGTAGATATTTCCATGTTCATACAGATAGCGGTGTAGATATATCGATGTTCATACAGATGGCGGTGAAGTTATTTCCATGTTCATACAAATGGCGGTGTAGATATTTCCATGTTCATAGAGATGGCGTTGTAGATATTTCCATGTTTATACAGATAGCAGTGTAGATATTTCCATTGATATACAGATAGCTTTGTAGATATATCCATGTTCACACAGATAGCTTTGTAGGTATTTCCATGTTCATACAGATAGCGGTGTAGATATTTCCATGTTCATACAGATAGCCGTGTAGATATTTCCATGTTCATACAGATAGCCCTGTAGATATTTCCATGTTCATACAGTTAGCGGTGTAGATATTTCCATGTTCATACAGATGGCGGTGTAGATATTTCCATGTTCATACAGATGGCGGTGAAGATATTTACATGTTCAAAGAGATGATGCTGTAGATATTTCCATTTTCATAGAGATGGCGGTGTAGATATTTCCATGTTCATACGGTTGGCGGTGTAGGTATTTCCATGTTCATACAGATGGCGGTGAGGATATTTACATGTTCAAAGAGATGATGGTGTAGATATTTCCATTTTCATAGAGATGGCGATGGAGATATTACTATGCTCATAGAGATGGCGGTGTAGATATTTCCATGTTCTTACGGATGGCGGTGTAGATATTTCCACGTTCATACATATGGCGTTGTGGATATTTCCATGTTTATGGAGATGGCGGTGTAGATATTTCCTTGTTTATACAGAGTTCGGTTTAGATATTTCCATGTTTACACAGATAGCGGTGTAGATATTTCTATGTTGATACACATTGCGGTGTAGATATTTCCAAGTTTATAGAGATAGCAGTGTAGATATTTCCTTGTTTATAATGATAGCATTGTAGATATTTCCATGTTTATACAGATAGCGGTATAGATATTTCCATGTTTATACAGATGGTGGTGTAGTTATATCCATGTTCATACAGATGGCGGTGAAGATATTTCCATGTTCATACAGATGGCGGTGTAGATATTTCCAAGTTCCTACTAATGGTGGTTTAGATATTTCCATGTTCATAGAAATGGCGGTGTAGATATTTCCATGTTTTTTCAGATAGCGGTGTAGTTATTTCCATGTTTATAGAGATAGCAGTGTAGATATTTCCATTGATATACAGATAGCTGTGTAGATATATCCATGTTCATACAGACAGCAGTGTAGATATTTCCATGTTCATACAGATAGCGGTGTAGATATTTCCGTGTTCATACAGATAGCGATGTAGATATTTCCATGTTCCTACAGATAGCGGTGTAGATATTTCCATGTTCCTACAGATAGCGGTGTAGATATTTCCATGTTCATACAGATAGCGGTGTAGATATTTCCATGTTCATAGAGATGGCGGTGTAGATATTTCCATGTTCATACAGATGGCGGTGAAGATATTTACATGTTCAAAGAGATGATGCTGTAGATATTTCCATTTTCATAGAGATGGCGGTGGAGATATTACCATGCTCATAGAGATGGCAGTGTAGATATTTCCATGTTCATACGGATGGCGGTGTAGATATTTCCATGTTCATACAGATGGCGGTGAAGATATTTACATGTTCAAAGAGATGATGGTGTAGATATTTCCATTTTCATAGAGATGGCGGTGGAGATATTACCATGCTCATACGGATTTCGGTGTAGATATTTCCACGTTCATACATATGGTGGTGTAGATATTTCCATGTTTGTGGAGATGGCGGTGTAGATATTTCCCTGTTTATACAGAGTTCGGTTTTGATATTTCCATGTTTACACAGATAGCGGTGTAGATATTTCCATGTTGAAACACATTGCGGTGTAGATATTTCCAAGTTTATATATATAGCGGTGTAGATATTTCCATATTTATAATGATAGCGTTGTAGATATTTCCATGTTTATACAGATAGCGGTATAGATATTTCCATGTTTATACAGATGGCGGTGTAGATATTTCCAGATTTATAGAGATGGCGGACTAGATGTTTCCATGTTTATAGAGATAGTGGTGTTATTTCCAAGTTTATAGGGAGAGCGGTGTAGATATTTCCATGTTTATACAGATAGTGGTGTAGTTATTTTCATGTTTATAGAGATAGCAATGTAGATATTTCCACTGATATACAGATAGCTGTGTAGATATTTCCATGTTCATACAGATAGCGTTGCAGATATTTCCATGTTCATACAGATAGCGATGTAGATATTTCCATGTCCGTACAAATGGCGGTGTAGATATTTCCATGTCCATACAAATGGCGGTGTAGATATTTCCATGTTCATAGAGATGGCGGTGTAGTTGTTTCCATGTTTATAGAGATAGCGGTGTGGTTATTTCCATGTTTATAGAGATAGCAGTGTAGATATTTCCATTTACATACAGATAGCTGTGTAGATATTTCCATGTTCATACAGATAGCGGTGTAGATATTTCCATGTTTACACAGATAGCAGTGTGGATATTTCCAAGTTTATACAGATAGCGGTGTAGATATTTCCATGTTCATACAGATAGCGGTGCAGATATTTCCATGTTCATACAGGTGGCGGGGTAGATATTTCCATGTTCATACAGATAGAAGTGTAGATATTTCCTAGTTCATACAGATAGCGGTGTAGATATTTCCATGTTCATACACATAGCGGTGTAGATATTTCCATGTTCATACAGATAGCGGTGTAGATATATCGATGTTCATACAGATGGCGGTGAAGTTATTTCCATGTTCATACAGATAGCCGTGTAGATATTTCCATGTTCATACAAATGGCGGTGTAGATATTTCCATGTTCATAGAGATGGCAGTGTAGATATTTCCATATTCATACAGTTAGGGGTGTAGTTATTTCCATGTTTATACAGATAGCAGTGTAGATATTTCCATTGATATACAGATATCATTGTAGATATATCCATGTTCATACAGATAGCTGTGTAGATATTTCCATGTTCATACAGATAGCGGTGTAGATATTTCCATGTTCATACAGATAGCGGTGTAGATATTTCCATCTTCATACAGATAGCGGTGTAGATATATCGATGTTCATACAGATGGCGGTGAAGTTATTTCCATGTTCATACAAATGGCGGTGTAGATATTTCCATGTTCATAGAGATGGCGTTGTAGATATTTCCATGTTTATACAGATAGCAGTGTAGATATTTCCATTGATATACAGATAGCTTTGTAGATATATCCATGTTCACACAGATAGCTTTGTAGGTATTTCCATGTTCATACAGATAGCGGTGTAGATATTTCCATGTTCATACAGATAGCCGTGTAGATATTTCCATGTTCATACAGATAGCCCTGTAGATATTTCCATGTTCATACAGTTAGCGGTGTAGATATTTCCATGTTCATACAGATGGCGGTGTAGATATTTCCATGTTCATACAGATGGCGGTGAAGATATTTACATGTTCAAAGAGATGATGCTGTAGATATTTCCATTTTCATAGAGATGGCGGTGTAGATATTTCCATGTTCATACGGTTGGCGGTGTAGGTATTTCCATGTTCATACAGATGGCGGTGAGGATATTTACATGTTCAAAGAGATGATGGTGTAGATATTTCCATTTTCATAGAGATGGCGATGGAGATATTACTATGCTCATAGAGATGGCGGTGTAGATATTTCCATGTTCTTACGGATGGCGGTGTAGATATTTCCACGTTCATACATATGGCGTTGTGGATATTTCCATGTTTATGGAGATGGCGGTGTAGATATTTCCTTGTTTATACAGAGTTCGGTTTAGATATTTCCATGTTTACACAGATAGCGGTGTAGATATTTCTATGTTGATACACATTGCGGTGTAGATATTTCCAAGTTTATAGAGATAGCAGTGTAGATATTTCCTTGTTTATAATGATAGCGTTGTAGATATTTCCATGTTTATACAGATAGCGGTATAGATATTTCCATGTTTATACAGATGGCGGTGTAGATATTTCCATGTTTATAGAGATGGCGGTCTAGATATTTCCATGTTTTTAGAGATAGTGGTGTTATTTCCAAGTTTACAGGGAGAGCGGTGTAGATATTTCCATGTCTTTACAGATAGTGGTGTAGTTATTTTCATGTTTATAGAGATAGCAATGTAGATATTTCCACTGATATACAGATAGCTGTGTAGATATTTCCATGTTCATACAGATAGCGTTGTAGGTATTTCCATGTTCATACAATTAGCGGTGTAGATATTTCCATGTCCGTACAAATGGCGGTGTAGATATTTCCATGTCCATGCAAATGGCGGTGTAGATATTTCCATGTTCATAAAGATGGCGGTGAAAATATTTACATGTTCAAAGAGATGATGCTGTAGATATTTCCATTTTCATAGAGATGGCGGTGGAGATATTACCATCCTCATAGAGATGGCGGTGTAGATATTTCCAAGTTCATACGGATGGCGGTGTAGATATTTCCATGTTCATACAGATGGCGGTGAAGATATTTACATGTTCAAAGAGATGATGATGTAGATATTTCCATTTTCATGGAGATGGCAATGGAGATATTACCATGCTCGTAGAGATGGCGGTGTAGATATTTCGTTGTTTATACAGAGTTCGGTTTAGATATTTCCATGTTTACACAGATAGCGGTGTAGATATTTCCATGTTTATAATGATAGCATTGTAGATGATTCCATGTCCATACAAATGGCAGTGTAGATATTTCCATGTTCATAGAGAGGGCGGTGTATTTATTTCCATGTTTATAGAGATAGCGGTCTAGTTATTTCCATGTTTATAGAGATAGCAGTGTAGATATTTCCATTTATATACAGATAGCTGTGTAGATATTTCCATGTTCAGACAGATAGCGGTGAAGATATTTGCATGTTTATACACATAGTGGTGTAGATATTTACATGCTTATAGAGATGTTGGTCTAGATATTTTCTTGTTTATACAGATAGCGGTGTAGATATTTCCATGTTTACAGAGATAGCGGTGTAGAAATTTCAAATTTTATACAGATAGCAGTGTAGGTATTTCCATGTTCATACAGATACCGGTGTAGATATTTCCACGTTTATAGAGATGGCGGTGTAGATATTTCCATGTTCATACAGATAGTGGTGTAGCCATTCCCATGTTTACACAGATAGCGATGTAGATATTTACATGTTAATAGAGATAGCGGTGTAGTTATTTCCATGTTTACACAGATTGCGGTGAAGATATTTCCATGTTTCACAGATAGCAGTGTGGATATTTCCAAGTTTATACAGATATCGGTGTAGATATTTCCATGTTCATACAGATAGCGGAGCAGATATTTCCATGTTTATACAGATAGCGGGGTAGGTATTTCCGTGTTCATACAGATAGAAGTGTAGATATTTCCATGTTCATACAGATACCGCTGTAGATATTTCCATGTTCATACACATAGCGGTGTAGATATTTCCATGTTCATACAGATAGCGGTGTAGATATATCGATGTTCATACAGATGGCGGTGAAGATATTTCCATATTCATACAGATGGCCGTGTAGCTATTTCAATGTTCATACAAATGCCGGTGTAGATATTTGCATGTTCATAGAGATGGCGGTGTAGATATTTCATGTTTATACAGATAGCTGTGTAGTTATTTCCATGTTTATACAGATAGCAGTGTAGATATTTCCATTGATATACAGATAGCTTTGTAGATATATCCATGTTCATACAGATAGCGGTGTAGATGTTTCCATGTTCATACTGATAGCGGTGTAGATATTTCCATGTTCATACAGATAGCGATGTAGATATTTCCATGTTCATACAGTTAGCGGTGTAGATATTTCCATGTTCATACAGATGGCGGTGTAGATATTTCCATGTTCATACAGATGGTGGTGAAGATATTTACATGTTCATACAGATGGCCGTGTAGATATCTCCATGTTCATACAAATGGCGGTGTAGATATTTCCATGTTCATAGAGATGGCGTTGTAGTTATTTCCATGTTTATACAGATAGCAGTGTAGATATTTCCATTGATATACAGATAGCTTTGTAGATATATCCATGTTCACACAGATAGCGGTGTAGTTATTTCCATGTTCATACAGATGGCGGTGCAGATATTTCCATGTTCATACAGATGGCGGTGAAGATATTTACATGTTCAAAGAGATGATGCTGTAGATATTTCCATTTTCATGGAGACGGCGGTGGAGATATTACCATGCTCATAGAGATGGCGGTGTAGATATTTCCATGTTCATACGGATGGCGGTGAAGATATTTATATGTTCAAACAGATGATGGTGTAGATATTTGAATTTTCATAGAGATGGCGGTGGAGATATTACCATGTTCATACGGATGGCAGTGTAGATATTTCCACGTTCATACATATGGCGGTGTAGATATTTCCATGTTTATGGAGATGGCGGTGTAGATATTTCCCTGTTTGTACAGAGTTCGGTTTAGATATTTCCATGTTTACACAGATAGCGGTGTAGATATTTCCATGTTGATACACATTGCGGTGTAGATATTTCCAAGTTTATAGATATAGCGGTGTAGATATTTCCATGTTTATAATGATAGCGTTGTAGATATTTTCATGTTTATACAGATAGCGGTATAGATATTTCCAGGTTTATACAGATGGCGGTGTAGATATTTCCATGTTTATAGAGATGGCGGTGTAGATATTTCCTTGTTTATACAGAGTTCGGTTTAGATATTTCCATGTTTACACAGATAGCGGTGTAGATATTTCTATGTTGATACACATTGCGGTGTAGATATTTCCAAGTTTATAAAGATAGCAGTGTAGATATTTCCTTGTTTATAATGATAGCGTTGTAGATATTTCCATGTTTATACAGATAGCGGTATAGATATTTCCATGTTTATGCAGATGGCGTTGTAGATATTTCCATGTTTATAGAGATGGCGGTCTAGATATTTCCATGTTTTTAGAGATAGTGGTGTTATTTCCAAGTTTATAGGGAGAGCGGTGTAGATATTTCCATGTCTTTACAGATAGTGGTGTAGTTATTTTCATGTTTATAGAGATAGCAATGTAGATATTTCCACTGATATACAGATAGCTGTGTAGATATTTCCATGTTCATACAGATAGCGTTGTAGGTATTTCCATGTTCATACAATTAGCGGTGTAGATATTTCCATGTCCGTACAAATGGCGGTGTAGATATTTCCATGTCCATGCAAATGGCGGTGTAGATATTTCCATGTTCATAAAGATGGCGGTGAAAATATTTACATGTTCAAAGAGATGATGCTGTAGATATTTCCATTTTCATAGAGATGGCGGTGGAGATATTACCATCCTCATAGAGATGGCGGTGTAGATATTTCCAAGTTCATACGGATGGCGGTGTAGATATTTCCATGTTCATACAGATGGCGGTGAAGATATTTACATGTTCAAAGAGATGATGATGTAGATATTTCCAATTTCATGGAGATGGCAATGGAGATATTACCATGCTCATAGAGATGGCGGTGTAGATATTTCGTTGTTTATACAGAGTTCGGTTTAGATATTTCCATGTTTACACAGATAGCGGTGTAGATATTTCCATGTTTATAATGATAGCATTGTAGATGTTTCCATGTCCATACAAATGGCGGTGTAGATATTTCCATGTTCATAGAGAGGGCGGTGTATTTATTTCCATGTTTATAGAGATAGCGGTCTAGTTATTTCCATGTTTATAGAGATAGCAGTGTAGATATTTCCATTTATATACAGATAGCTGTGTAGATATTTCCATGTTCAGACAGATAGCGGTGAAGATATTTGCATGTTTATACACATAGTGGTGTAGATATTTACATGCTTATAGAGATGTTGGTTTAGATATTTTCTTGTTTATACAGATAGCGGTGTAGATATTTCCATGTTTACAGAGATAGCGGTGTAGAAATTTCAAATTTTATACAGATAGCAGTGTAGGTATTTCCATGTTCATACAGATAGCGGTGTAGATATTTCCACGTTTATAGAGATGGCGGTGTAGATATTTCCATGTCCATACAGATAGTGGTGTAGCCATTCCCATGTTTACACAGATAGCGATGTAGATATTTACATGTTAATAGAGATAGCGGTGTAGTTATTTCCATGTTTACACAGATTGCGGTGAAGATATTTCCATGTTTCACAGATAGCAGTGTGGATATTTCCAAGTTTATACAGATATCGGTGTAGATATTTCCATGTTCATACAGATAGCGGAGCAGATATTTCCATGTTTATACAGATAGCGGGGTAGGTATTTCTGTGTTCATACAGATAGAAGTGTAGATATTTCCATGTTCATACAGATACCGCTGTAGATATTTCCATGTTCATACACATAGCAGTGTAGATATTTCCATGTTCATACAGATAGCGGTGTAGATATATCGATGTTCATACAGATGGCGGTGAAGATATTTCCATATTCATACAGATGGCCGTGTAGCTATTTCAATGTTCATACAAATGCCGGTGTAGATATTTGCATGTTCATAGAGATGGCGGTGTAGATATTTCATGTTTATACAGATAGCTGTGTAGTTATTTCCATGTTTATACAGATAGCAGTGTAGATATTTCCATTGATATACAGATAGATTTGTAGATATATCCATGTTCATACAGATAGCGGTGTAGATGTTTCCATGTTCATACTGATAGCGGTGTAGATATTTCCATGTTCATACAGATAGCGATGTAGATATTTCCATGTTCATACAGTTAGCGGTGTAGATATTTCCATGTTCATACAGATGGCGGTGTAGATATTTCCATGTTCATACAGATGGTGGTGAAGATATTTACATGTTCATACAGATGGCCGTGTAGATATCTCCATGTTCATACAAATGGCGGTGTAGATATTTCCATGTTCATAGAGATGGCGTTGTAGTTATTTCCATGTTTATACAGATAGCAGTGTAGATATTTCCATTGATATACAGATAGCTTTGTAGATATATCCATGTTCACACAGATAGCGGTGTAGTTATTTCCATGTTCATACAGATAGCGGTGTAGATATTTCCATGTTCATACAGATAGCCGTGTAGATATTTCCATGTTCATACAGATAGCCCTGTAGATATTTCCATGTTCATACAGTTAGCGGTGTAGATATTTCCATGTTCATACAGATGGCGGTGTAGATATTTCCATGTTCATACAGATGGCGGTGAAGATATTTACATGTTCAAAGAGATGATGCTGTAGATATTTCCATTTTCATGGAGACGGCGGTGGAGATATTACCATGCTCATAGAGATGGCGGTGTAGATATTTCCATGTTCATACGGATGGCGGTGAAGATATTTATATGTTCAAACAGATGATGGTGTAGATATTTGAATTTTCATAGAGATGGCGGTGGAGATATTACCATGCTCATACGGATGGCAGTGTAGATATTTCCACGTTCATACATATGGCGGTGTAGATATTTCCATGTTTATGGAGATGGCGGTGTAGATATTTCCCTGTTTGTACAGAGTTCGGTTTAGATATTTCCATGTTTACACAGATAGCGGTGTAGATATTTCCATGTTGATACACATTGCGGTGTAGATATTTCCAAGTTTATAGATACAGCGGTGTAGATATTTCCATGTTTATAATGATAGCGTTGTAGATATTTTCATGTTTATACAGATAGCGGTATATATATTTCCAGGTTTATACAGATGGCGGTGTAGATATTTCCATGTTTATAGAGATGGCGGTCTAGATATTTCCATGTTTATAGAGATAGTGGTGTTATTTCCAAGTTTATAGGGAGAGCGGTGTAGATATTTCCATGTTTATAGAGATAGTGGTGTAGATATTTCCATGTTCATACAGATGGCGGTGAAGATATTTACATGTTCAAAGAGATGATGGTGTAGATATTTCCATTTTCATAGAGATGGCGGTGGAAATATTACAATGCTCATAGAGATGGCGGTGTAGATATTTCCATGTTCATACGGATGGCGGTGTAGATATTTCCACGTTCATACATATCGCGGTGTAGATATTTCCATGTTTATGGAGATGGCGGTGTAGATATTTCCATGTTTACACAGATGCTGGTGAAGATATTTCCGTGTTTATAATGATAGCGTTGTAGATATTTCCATGTTTATACAGATAGCTGTGTAGATATTTCCATGTTTATACAGATGGCGGTGTAGATATTTCCATGTTCATACAGATGGCCGTGTAGATATTTCCATATTCATACAAATGGCGGTGTAGATATTTCCATGTTCATAGAGATGGCGGTGTAGATATTTCCATGTTAATACAGATAGCGGTGTAGTTATTTCCATGTTTATACAGAAAGCAGTGTAGATATTTCCATTGATATACAGATAGCTTTGTAGATGTATCCATGTTCATACAGATAACGGTGTAGATATTTCCATGTTCATACAGATAGCGGTGTAGATATTTGCATGTTCATACAGATAGCTGTGTAGATATTTCCATGTTCATACAGATAGCCCTGTAGATGTTTCCATGTTCATACAGTTAGCGGTGTAGATATTTCCATGTTCATACAGATGGCGGTGTAGATATTTCCATGTTCGTACAGATGGCGGTGAAGATATTTACATGTTCAAAGAGATGATGCTGTAGATATTTCCATTTTCATAGAGATGGCGGTGGAGATATTACCATGCTCATATAGATGGTGGTGTAGATATTTCCATCTTCATACGGATGGCGGTGTAGATATTTCCATGTTCATACTGATGGTGGTGAAGATACTTACATGTTCAAAGAGATGATGATGTAGATATTTCCATTTTCATGGAGATGGCGATGGAGATATTACCATGCTAATAGAGATGGCGGTGTAGATATTTCCATGTTCATATGGATGGCGGTGTAGATATTTCCACGTTCATACATATGGCGGTGTAGATATTTCCATGTTTATGGAGATGGCGGTGTAGATATTTCCTTGTTTATACAGAGTTCGGTTTAGATATTTCCATGTTTACACAGATAGCGGTGTAGATATTTCCATGTTTATAATGATAGCATTGTAGATGTTTCCTTGTCTATACAAATGGCGGTGTAGATATTTGCAAGTTCATAGAGAGGGCGGTGTAGTTATTTCCATGTTTATAGAGATAGCGGTCTAGTTATTTCCATGTTTATAGAGATAGCAGTGTAGATATTTCCATTTATATACAGATAGCTGTGTAGATATTTCCATGTTCATACAGATAGCGGTGAAGATATTTTCATGTTTATACAGATAGTTCTGTAGATATGTACATGCTTATTGAGATGGCGGTCTAGATATTTACTTGTTTATACAGATAGCGGTGTAGATATTTCCATGTTTACAGAGATAGCGGTGTAGAAATTTCAAATTTTATACAGTTAGCAGTGTAGGTATTTCCATGTTCATACAGATAGCGGTGTAGATATTTCCACGTTTATAGAGATGGCGGTGTAGATATTTCCATGTTCACACAGATAGTGTTGTAGCCATTCCCATGTTTACACAGATAGCGCTGTAGATATTTACATGTTAATAGAGATAGCGGTGTAGTTATTTCCATGTTTATACAGATTGCTTTGAAGATATTTCCATGTTTACACAGATAGCAGTGTGGATATTTCCAAGTTTATACAGATATCGGTGTAGATATTTCCATGTTCATACAGATAGCGGAGCGGATATTTCCATGTTTATACGGATAGCGGGGTAGGTATTTCCGTGTTCATACAGATAGAAGTGTAGATATTTCCATGTTCATACAGATACCGCTGTAGATATTTCCATGTTCATACACATAGCGGTGTAGATATTTCCATGCTCATACAGATAGCGGTGTAGATATATCGATGTTCATACAGATGGTGGTGAAGATATTTCCATGTTCATAAAGATGGCCGTGTAGATATTTCCATGTTCATACAAATGGTGATGTAGATATTTCCATGTTCTTAGAGATGGCGGTGTAGATATTTCATGTTTATACAGATAGCGGTGTAGTTATTTCCATGTTTATACAGATAGCAGTGTAGATATTTCAATTGATATACAGATAGCTTTGTAGATATATCCATGTTCATACAGATAGCGGTGTAGATATTTCCATGTTCATACAGATGGCGGTGAAGATATTTACATGTTCAAAGAGATGATGCTGTAGACATTTCCATTTTCATAGAGATGGCGGTGGAGATATTACCATGCTCATACAGATGGCGGTGAAGATATTTACATGTTCAAAGAGATGATGGTGTAGATATTTCCATTTTCATAGACATGGCGGTGGAGATATTACCATGCTCATACGGATGGCGGTGTAGGTATTTCCACGTTCATACATATGGCGGTGTAGATATTTCCATGTTTGTGGAGATGGCGGTGTACATATTTCCCTGTTTATACAGAGTTCGGTTTAGATATTTCCATGTATACACAGATAGCGGTGTAGATATTTCCATGTTGATACACATTGCGGTGTAGATATTTCCAATTTTATAGATATAGCGGTGTAGATATTTCCATGTGTATAATGATAGTGTTGTAGATATTTAAATATTTATAAAGAAAGCAGTATAGATATTTGCATATTTATAGAGATAGCGGTGTAGAAATTTCAAATTTTATACAGATAGCAGTGTAGATATTTCCATGTTCATACAGATAGCGGTGTAGACATTTCCATGTTTACATAGATAGCGCTGTTGATATTTACATGTTTATAGAGATAGCGGTGTAGTTACTTCCATGTTTATACAGATTGCGGTGAAGATATTTCCATGTTTACACAGAAAGCAGTGTGGATATTTCCAAGTTTATACAGATAGCGGTGTAGATATTTCCATGTTCATACAGATAGTGGTGCAGATATTTCCATGTTCTTACAGATAGCGGTGTAGATATTTCCATGTTCATACAGATAGAAGTGTAGATATTTCCATGTTCATACAGATACCGGTGTAGATATTTCCATGTTCATACACATAGCGTTGTAGATATATCCATGTTCATACAGATAGCTGTGTAGATATTTCCATGTTCATACAGATGGCGGTGTAGATATTTCCATGTTCATACAGATAGCGGTGTAGATATTTCCATGTTCATACAGATAGCGGTGTAGATATATCGATGTTCATACAGATGGCGGTGAAGTTATTTCCATGTTCATACAAATGGCGGTGTAGATATTTCCATGTTCATAGAGATGGCGTTGTAGATATTTCCATGTTTATACAGATAGCAGTGTAGATATTTCCATTGATATACAGATAGCTTTGTAGATATATCCATGTTCACACAGATAGCTTTGTAGGTATTTCCATGTTCATACAGATAGCGGTGTAGATATTTCCATGTTCATACAGATAGCCGTGTAGATATTTCCATGTTCATACAGATAGCCCTGTAGATATTTCCATGTT
Source organism: Gorilla gorilla gorilla (assembly GCF_029281585.2). Lineage (NCBI taxonomy): Eukaryota > Metazoa > Chordata > Mammalia > Primates > Hominidae > Gorilla > Gorilla gorilla. Next base: position 170,157,244 of record NC_073230.2, read on the forward strand.
CATACAGTTAGCGGTGTAGATATTTCCATGTTCATACAGATGGCGGTGTAGATATTTCCATGTTCATACAGATGGCGGTGAAGATATTTACATGTTCAAAGAGATGATGCTGTAGATATTTCCATTTTCATAGAGATGGCGGTGTAGATATTTCCATGTTCATACGGTTGGCGGTGTAGGTATTTCCATGTTCATACAGATGGCGGTGAGGATATTTACATGTTCAAAGAGATGATGGTGTAGATATTTCCATTTTCATAGAGATGGCGATGGAGATATTACTATGCTCATAGAGATGGCGGTGTAGATATTTCCATGTTCTTACGGATGGCGGTGTAGATATTTCCACGTTCATACATATGGCGTTGTGGATATTTCCATGTTTATGGAGATGGCGGTGTAGATATTTCCTTGTTTATACAGAGTTCGGTTTAGATATTTCCATGTTTACACAGATAGCGGTGTAGATATTTCTATGTTGATACACATTGCGGTGTAGATATTTCCAAGTTTATAGAGATAGCAGTGTAGATATTTCCTTGTTTATAATGATAGCATTGTAGATATTTCCATGTTTATACAGATAGCGGTATAGATATTTCCATGTTTATACAGATGGTGGTGTAGTTATATCCATGTTCATACAGATGGCGGTGAAGATATTTCCATGTTCATACAGATGGCGGTGTAGATATTTCCAAGTTCCTACTAATGGTGGTTTAGATATTTCCATGTTCATAGAAATGGCGGTGTAGATATTTCCATGTTTTTTCAGATAGCGGTGTAGTTATTTCCATGTTTATAGAGATAGCAGTGTAGATATTTCCATTGATATACAGATAGCTGTGTAGATATATCCATGTTCATACAGACAGCAGTGTAGATATTTCCATGTTCATACAGATAGCGGTGTAGATATTTCCGTGTTCATACAGATAGCGATGTAGATATTTCCATGTTCCTACAGATAGCGGTGTAGATATTTCCATGTTCCTACAGATAGCGGTGTAGATATTTCCATGTTCATACAGATAGCGGTGTAGATATTTCCATGTTCATAGAGATGGCGGTGTAGATATTTCCATGTTCATACAGATGGCGGTGAAGATATTTACATGTTCAAAGAGATGATGCTGTAGATATTTCCATTTTCATAGAGATGGCGGTGGAGATATTACCATGCTCATAGAGATGGCAGTGTAGATATTTCCATGTTCATACGGATGGCGGTGTAGATATTTCCATGTTCATACAGATGGCGGTGAAGATATTTACATGTTCAAAGAGATGATGGTGTAGATATTTCCATTTTCATAGAGATGGCGGTGGAGATATTACCATGCTCATACGGATTTCGGTGTAGATATTTCCACGTTCATACATATGGTGGTGTAGATATTTCCATGTTTGTGGAGATGGCGGTGTAGATATTTCCCTGTTTATACAGAGTTCGGTTTTGATATTTCCATGTTTACACAGATAGCGGTGTAGATATTTCCATGTTGAAACACATTGCGGTGTAGATATTTCCAAGTTTATATATATAGCGGTGTAGATATTTCCATATTTATAATGATAGCGTTGTAGATATTTCCATGTTTATACAGATAGCGGTATAGATATTTCCATGTTTATACAGATGGCGGTGTAGATATTTCCAGATTTATAGAGATGGCGGACTAGATGTTTCCATGTTTATAGAGATAGTGGTGTTATTTCCAAGTTTATAGGGAGAGCGGTGTAGATATTTCCATGTTTATACAGATAGTGGTGTAGTTATTTTCATGTTTATAGAGATAGCAATGTAGATATTTCCACTGATATACAGATAGCTGTGTAGATATTTCCATGTTCATACAGATAGCGTTGCAGATATTTCCATGTTCATACAGATAGCGATGTAGATATTTCCATGTCCGTACAAATGGCGGTGTAGATATTTCCATGTCCATACAAATGGCGGTGTAGATATTTCCATGTTCATAGAGATGGCGGTGTAGTTGTTTCCATGTTTATAGAGATAGCGGTGTGGTTATTTCCATGTTTATAGAGATAGCAGTGTAGATATTTCCATTTACATACAGATAGCTGTGTAGATATTTCCATGTTCATACAGATAGCGGTGTAGATATTTCCATGTTTACACAGATAGCAGTGTGGATATTTCCAAGTTTATACAGATAGCGGTGTAGATATTTCCATGTTCATACAGATAGCGGTGCAGATATTTCCATGTTCATACAGGTGGCGGGGTAGA